>NC_058150.1:3707505-4028963 GCF_011075055.1 Mangifera indica | reverse complement strand
CCAGACGCTCTTCCCTGTTGTGCTTCAAATTCAATTTCCTTCACATATTTAATTAAAGAAACTACGCCAGTTCAGATAAAAAGTTTCAGTTATTAACAATGAAAGACCATATAACATTAGTTCTATAAGAGTTACTTGTATTTGTCGTTGAAGAGATTGAAAGTAGGTCATAGCTTCATGAAGGATTCCATCATTTTCAGAGCTCAAGTTGTCCTTACACCAATAAACTAAATCTTGCAAACTCTTCATTCCCTCATTGATTTTTATCTTTCCCACCTACGTAAATAAATTACACATACATCGAAGAGAGATATAATTATGTATGAATGAGAAAATTAACAAATACGTACTTGAAAATAAAAACGAGGATCAGATCCAATAGATATTGCTTCCATCTCTTTCCTTACAAATGAGTATGAACCTTTGGAATAAGATAATACAGAGAGCTACTTTTGCGTGTTTATATAGGAATAAGAATAAGGGAAGGGTTGCTTCCTTGCTCTTTCTTTCTTTGTCTTTTAACCTTTGTCAAAATAAGTGGCGGTGGCTGGAGTCAAAAAGTCAACAGTGGAGCCCATGCAAATTTTCTTTCCACTGACAAGCAAACCGAAAATATAATTAAAACTTAAATTTGTAGGCAAAGAATAAAAATTAATTAAATTAAGATAGAATGACCATCCTTTAAGTCTCCAAGACCAAATTCACACCCATTATTCAAATATATTAGTGAATTTATATGGTTTTCCTATAAATGATTATTATGCCATTTTATTTAATTTGCATAATAATCATTAACACCCTTAATATAAACGTTAAATTATTAATATATATTTATTAATTTAAAATTTTATCACTTACAATCTTGATAATTATTAAAACTTTAATCAACCTTAAAATATTATATTTTAGTCAGTTATTTGGAGATGTAATTGTTATTTTTAAAACTATTGAATGACTTATTAAATTTATAAAGTTATTTAGAGGTGTAATTGTTGTTTTTAAAACTATTAAATGACATATTACAATTTTAAAATTTTAAAAAGGTTAAAGGACTTATTCCCACCTAAGTTTTGATACATTCTTAAAGTGATATTCACGGGATTTAAAAAACTTAAAATCTTATCCATGGGCCAACTACCGTTAAAATTTTCTGTTAGATAATCGTCATTTAACTAATAATATTAAAAAATAAAAATTTTATTATTTTTACCCCCCTAAGTTTTAAAAACTAACACTTCACCCTTATCTATAGTTTTCTAACTTAGAAAAAGTCACACTTCAAGCCTAATGTTTTTTCTTTTACCCCTGTAGCCACCATCTTCTGTGTCAACCACCTCCCCTTTCCACCCTAAAACATTGATCGATGCACAATGGGGCATGAAGACCTACACCCTCTAGATCTCTTCGTCAAAGACAAAGAGATCTAGAGAGGAGAGGTGTCGATCAACATTTTAGGGTAGAAAGAGGAGATTGTCGGTGTCGAAGATGGTAACCTAAGGGAAGAAGAAAAAAACCCTAGGTTTTGGGGGGGGGGGGGATGTGACTTTTTAAAGTTATAAAACTTTAGGTTGAGGTAAAATTATTAGTTTTTAGAACTTATGAAGGAAATGTAATGAAGTTTATATTATTTTAATATTATTAGTAAAATAACAATTTTATTCTTACTTCTAACAGAAAATTTTAACTTCAATTAGTCTACAAGTGAAACTTTAGGTTTTTTAAACCTTGTAGGTGTGATTTTAAAAACGTATCAAAACTTAGGTGGGAAATTGTCCTTTGGCCTTTTAGAAACAACTTTAAACTTTTTTAATTTTTCAAGAGATGTAGTGTTAGGAATAGTGGCTACGACAATGAAAACCCAAGGGATTGATTGTCAAGAGACACTATAGCTAAAGTTGTCTTCAAATCAACTAGAGCATCGTTGAACGTCCATAGTTGTGTCTATTTCTTATGAACAAATCGTTGTGAAACAAAGAGTTGTTCTTGTGAGAAGATGGTCGGACTAAATTATATACAATAGAGAAAGAGTCTATTGTGCTGTCGACAAAGAAATCACAGCAAGAGTGGCTTGATCTTAATGTGATATTTGTTAGAGGAGGAACATTTCACAATAACAAAAAAAGATAGGACAATGCATGACGATGGAAAATGTAATGTGTCATCTAAACTGTCTTGGAAGGGAGAGAGGTTACTAGAGACAAACTAAACTGACATCAACTAAGTCTTAAGTAAAGAAATTGGTCAGAGATGGTTGTGCAAATCGTTGGAGAGAGGGTTGACACTGTAAAGTTTCAAAGTTAGGGGGGCAACTGCATAAAGAAAAAGATGAAATCTTAGAGCAAGGGAAAAAGTCAGTTTTAAAAACTGTGAGTACAGAAAGACAGTTTCCACTCTAGTACTAAAAAAAAATTGTGAATTATCAATGAAAAAGTTGTACGATTTATACTATTCCAATATAACCGTAAAAGAAATCACAATCTTATGAAAATAAAATAAACGGATTACAATTAATTATTGTCCATATAAAAAATAATAATCAAAACAAATATTATGCAAGAATGAAATCAAATATTTTGTTCAACAGAACCTGCCATTATTCTACCAATGGAACATGGATGTATCTATTTATGCTACATAACTTGACTAATTGATTAATCAATTACCTAAAATAATTATATATTTTTCATCACAAAGCACATTAATCTGCTGTCGGGTATAATTGGTTCAATAAACAAGTGCTTTAGGTGCAACTTTTAATTCGGTGAATGGATTTTATTAAATAAAACATCAGAATATATGTAAGAGAATGGTATCTAATTATTAACATCAGAGAGAAATAATTATGTGTATGAACGAGAAAATCAACAAATGCAGACTTGAAAATATGAACGAGGATCAGACTCAATGGATATTTCTGCCATCTCTTTCATTACAAATTAACCTAATTAATCAATTTCAATATGAATCAGTGAAAGGCAGAGAGCCGCCGCCCTTGCGTGTATAATAGGAATTAGAAAGTAAGCGGTTGCTTCCTTGCTTTTTCTTTCTTTGTCTTTTAGCCTTTCGTTAGAAAAGGACTGGTGGGGTGTTGGAGTCAAAAAGTCAACAGTGGATCCCATGCAAATATTCTCCGGTGAAACTATCATTCCCATATTTTTTTTTCAGTCAACAGTGAACCCTTTGTTAAAATAATTATATATTTTTATCAATAATAAAATTATATATATAAATAATATATATAATTGTACACATATATAATAATATATTATTATAAGTTTAAATATTATTTTATTTTTTAATTAAAATTTTAATCTTTAATATATATTATTATTTTATTATAATACTAAGTGACGATTTAAAAGTTTATTTTGGGCCATTTTTTTAAAAGCACACCATCTGTCAACATATTAATAAAGAGTTACATACAAATTCCCGCACAATTTCATGCACTGAAAAAGGTGAAATACTTAACACTTAAGGTTTTAAGGTTTGATTATTCTCAAATTTCCATATACAAAGTTTAAAAAATTCAAATATTTATCAGTTAAATTTTGAAAATTTAAAGTAGCATCTATCATCCAATCATTGAATCATATAAAATTGAATGATAATTAGGTACTTAAATTTTTTAAAATTAACATGTAAAAATTTGCCAATGGACTAATATTATTTTAAATGATTGGTTGAATTAACACGTAGAAAAATGTTATTAGATTAAAGTTCCTGTGAAAAATAGTCAATTAACCTTAAAAAAGAATGAAAAAATATTGAAACTCGGTGCTCGCCCTGCCAAGATATTTATTTACTTAATGAAATCATTTAACATTTTTAATTGTTAATTATGATTAAACAGTTAATTTATATACCCTGGATGGACTACCGCAATGCTCCTTCCTGTTTGCCTAACTTACAGTTAAACGTGTGGCTAAGTGGACTCAAGAAACAAATTATAGCTAAGTGGACTCACGAAACAAATTATAGCCCTTATCTTGAGGAAGAGGACGCGTGGTTCTTTATCTCAGTCGGCACAGCGCAAGCCTCATAACCTTGAGGTCGTAGGTTCGAACACCACGGTGGGTGTGCCTCTTTCGCGCAGCTAACGTGACGTTGAAATCTTAAACCAGAAAGGAAAATCTATTGACTTTGACCAAATCGATGGAGCGCAAGGCTCATAACTAGGGTTGGATTCGAGCCGAGCCGAGCTCGGCTCGCAGCCAGCTCGGGCTCGGCTCGGCTTTTTGAGGGCCGGCTCGAGTTCGGTTTGAGCTCGATTTGAGTCGAATTTGGTTCAGTTCGAGTTCGGCTCGTTTTCAGTTCGACTCGGTTCGGCTCGTTTTTTATATCAAAACGACACCATTTTGTATATATATATGAATCAAAACGATGTCGTTTTGTATAAAAAAATTTTTAAAAAAATATCCCGAGCCAGCTCGGGCTCGGCTCGAGCTCGATCGAGCCGAGCTGAGTCCGACTCGTTTCGGGCTCGAACCGAGCCGATCTGAGCTCGAGCTCGAACTGGCTCGACTCGAATCCAGCCCTACTCTTAACCTTGTGGCTGTGCGTTCGACCCGCACGGTAACAATGGTCTTAATGGAACTCGAAGCCCATTTTTGTCTTATTTGGTCTTGGACTCAGGCCTGCAACTGCCATTGGCTCTGAACTGTTCAAAAAATTTTAAAAGATAAAGAATGAAACAAGTAATAATTATGGTTTCTACATAAGGAAAAAGTGGTTATTTTTACTAAATAAAACATTAATAACTTTTCTGTTTATTTTAAAAAGATTAAGGTATGTGTGTAATTATAATACTAATTATATTTACTTTTCTAAAAATATATAAATAAAGAAAAAATTAAAATAATTGTAACATACTTGCTTACATGTGTTACTCAATTAACTTATGAATATAAATACCTATTATACAAAAATCTAGAGGTCAAAAATTCTTGATATATAAAAGTTGAGTATGAGTATTCTCAACAAAGCAATTATGATTTTCTTATTGAAGTTATTAATAATATCAAATATGACAATAATAAGTGAATCGTTTAAATTTCTTGTACAGGTGAATATTACTATAGTGAATAATTTACAAAGCCAATTGGACTTGAGTCGTCATTGTAAATCTGCTGATGAGGATCTTGGTGCACATGTGCTCTCTTATTCAGCTGAATTTTCTTATCATTTTAAGTTAAGGTTTATAGGGGCAACTCGATTTTATTGTCGTTCTGCATGGCGGGGAGATGATGAGTGGTTTGATGTCTTCCTTCAAACCATGGATGCTTACAATCATTGTATCTGGAATATAAGAGAAACTGGTCCATGCCTTGAAAAGCAATGTTTTCCTTGGAATCATTAATGAATGTATGTTTTTTTTTTTTAAATTTCGAATTCTCTATGTAATTGAATAAAATATTTCTGAGTTACTTTAAATATTTGCAATATTAACCATAAAACTTATTGATTCACGAAATCAAAGTAAATCCGAGTTCATCAAATTCAGTTGAGTTAATCTTCTATATAGAATGAAGTGAACGTGTAAAATATATATATATATATATATACACACACAATTATAATAGTATTGTTTCACTCTCCCTTTAATGACTCTATGCAGAATTACTTCAGAGTTTGATCTTGAACTACTCAAAAAATCTAAAAGGATAAGAATGAAATAAGTAATAATTTTGGTTTCTATGTATATCTAAATAATACACAATAAATTTATAGTATCTTTTAGTTTTATAAGCATTGAATGCATTGTTTACCATCTGACTTGAAAGAAGCAATTTTTGCAGTGATTACATATTTGTAATGACCAATATAAAGCACAAAAGGAAAAAAGTTGCAATTTTTACTGGAAAAAAGATTAATTAATAACATTTGATATGATTGAAAAGATTAAGGTATGTTTATAATTATTTTAATAATATTTATATTTACTTTCTAAATATGTAAAAGATTAAAGATAAAATAAAAATAATTGTCCTATACTCTTTTACAATTGTCATTTCAGGAACATACCAATATAAATATCTACCATATGAAAACCCAAATGTCAAAAGTTGTTCTTGATAAATAAAAGTTGAGAATGAGTACCCTCAACAAAGGTATTATGATTTTCTTATTGAAACTATTAATAATATCAAATATAGTCATAATAAGTGAATTATTCAGCTTCCCTGAGAAGGTGAATGTTACTATAGTAAATGATTTGCAAAGTAAGGCGAACTTAGCTCTTCATTGTAAATCCGCTGATGATGATTTTGGTGCACACATGCTGCCTTATTCGGGTGAATACTCTTTTCATTTTCAAGTAAAATTTTTTGGGGAAACTCGATTTTATTGTCATTTCGAATGACAGAAGAGTTCTGAGTGGTTTGATATCTTTATTCAAATTGAGGATACTTGTAGGCATTGTATCTGGAAGATAAGAGAAACGGGTCCATGCGTTGAAGACTTTAAAGAGTTTTGTTATCCTTGGAATAAAAATAGTCGATGAATGTTTTTCACAAAGTTCTCTACGAAGTTGAATAAAATATTATTAAGTTATTTTTTATGGATTGAATTTGATGTTCAAGAAATATTTTATATTTCAACATTTTGAACTCACGTTATTGAAGAAATCCAAACTATTCTAAAGAGCCAACATTCTTAAAAAAAATATTATATTTAAAATTTTTTAATATATTAATTAATAAGAAATATTAATGAATTAGATATACTCTTACCTGGTAAAGAGTAAGAGTAAGAGAATGGATTTATAATTTTAAACACCCCTATTTATCTCTAAGAAATATCTTGAATGATAATGAAAGAGTTTTATATATAAAAAAATATAAATTTAAATTTTTTACCCAACCCAAAAGGAAAATCTACAAACTAACAATGGCCTTAATGCAAACTCAAAACCCATTTTGATCTTATTTGGTCCTGGACTCAAGGCCTGTTCTTGAACTGTTCAACAAAATTTAAAAGATAAGAATGAAATAAGTAATAATTTTGGTTTCTACTTATCTTTGAATAATATGCAATGAATTTATACCATCTTTTAGTTTTATAAGTAGTGATTGTATGTAATTCTTATTATCTTAATTTAAATAACAATTACGGATTTACAATTACAAATGTAAAACAAACAAGGAAAAAAAGTTGTTATTTCTACTAAATAAAAATTTAATAGCATTTATGTTCATTAAATAAGACTTCAAGCTTTAGGTGTATGTTTTGAGAACGGAAACTGAGATATTCTTATATTCACTAGCATTTTGTTTAAACAAATTATATATATACAAAAACAAACTCTAAATTCCCAGCTTAAAAAATATCTTTGTGAAGAGTATGTTTCTCGAGTAAGGAGAATCCTTCTCTCAAGTTTCTCTCTTGATTAAAAATTGCCAGAAGTTCAAACAAATTATTCATCCTAGCCTAGGTGAGCCAACGTTGATGATGATGGCGTCGGTTGAGGAGCTTACTGGTAAGGATGTGTTACTGATAGCGAAGTCGAAGAAAATAAGAATGGATAGAAAAATAAAAAATAATGACACTTGGTTGGTGCTCGCCCTAGCAATATATTTATTTACTTAATCAAATCATTTAACATTTTTAATTGTTAGTTATGATTAAACAGTCATTCTATATACCCTAGGCTAGAACAACGCTTCTTCCTGTTTACTTTGCTTAGTTACAGTCGAATGTGAGATCAGGTGGACTCAAGAAACAGCTCAAAAGGAAAATAAGCTTTATTAATTATATATAGGCTATGACACTTATTCCCACCCAAGGTTTAGTCTCAGCTATAATATGCACCCTTAAAGTTTTAAAAATTTAAATACTCATTTATCACCTAATTTTTGTTAAAATTTTTAATTAGTTATAAAGATAAAATCGTTATTTTATCATTAATATTGAAATAAATAAAATTATATTTTATTTTTCCTCCTTATTTTAAAAATCTAATAATTTATCTCAATATAAAAATTTGAAAAGTTATATTTTTTTTTGCTAGGATTTACTTTTTTCCCCTTCCTTTTCTTGTAACCAAACTCCAATCGATATCGGTTTTCATTCCATCCTTCTCCTTCTACAATTGTTGATGATGTCTGATAAAGTTTGACGAAGACCCAAAGCTACGAAGCATGAAGATGAAGAGTCTTCATTGAATCATCTTTAAACAATATGAATTGATTTCATTTTCTATCGATTCAACTTCGGATAAAGACGAATTGCATGATGAAAGTTTTGTTTGAAATTGATTTGATGGAAAACGTCAAAGGATCCAGAGAAGCTTCATCCATTCAGCTTCTTCATCTTCAATTAGTCATCAACCTGGGTTTCTTTGCTTGTCGTCAAGGTTTATTCAGTATTGTACATTATCATAATTTCTCAAATTTCTTCTTATAAGGGGTATATGAGACTCTGCATGAAAATATCATAGAGGAAATAAAATTAACACATATGTTTTATGATCTAATTAAATTAAACTAATCGATTCAATCAATCTTATCAAGATCAATGGCTTTACTCAACGAAGATAAGACCAATTTTTGTTTCAATAGTTGGATTGCTTTCACCCAATCTCAAAAGTTAAAAAGATAGTATAATTTCTATTTAATCTATGTTGAAGAATTTTTTTTTCCACCAAACTAAACTAGATTTTTTAAAAATATAATTTGGAATTTATATTTAATGATTAAATAAATATTATTTTAAATATTAATTCAAATAGTAAAGTAAGACTATAATTTGGGGTTGCAATTTCTTTTTTCTGTATATTTATTTATTTATGTTTCCTATTTGTTTTGAAGATTGTCGGTGTAATATGTTTATTTAATTTAAAACTTAATTTAAATCAATCAAAAGCAGAGATTCTATGAAGAAATACATATTAAACTATTTTTTTTCATTTTATAATTCCTCAAACATATCTTTATTTGTGACTTCTAAAAGAAAAAAAAAAAACCCTTGTAATATTTATATTATTTAACTATAGAACCCATATGGTACTTAACTGGTTCGATTGTTGATTAGTCATAAACTTTTCTTAGACTACAATTAGAGTAATTCGATCCTTTGTTTCCCAATTGATATGATTTATTTGTTTTTCTGAAATCAATTTATATGGTGATTAACTTATATTTTTTAATTTGATTTTTTTAATATTTTCTGGTGTTTTATCTTTTAGTAATTTTAATTTATTTCTAAAAGAAATAATTTGTATGTATTTATTTTTTATATAAAATATTGATCCCTTGTTTTATTATTAATTTCATGAATCATGATTATTCTATTGAAAGGGAAATTTAATAAATAGGAAAATTGAAACTTATATTTTAATAAAACTATGTGTACATAATTTTGATACACAGTTTAGATACACATATGTTTGTTATTATATAATTGAATATTTTTAAATTAAAGATAAAATAACACTCAATTATATGATAACACGTGATCTATATACTCTAATTATATATCAAAAGTATATACACATAACAGTGCTCACATATTTATTTAAACAACTTCGTTACAGACTTTCAAACTCATTCAACCACGCTTTTGTACATCCCAAAGCATATTTTAAGTCGGCATCCAAACAACAAAAGCTAAAAATATTCGGAACTTCATCCTCCAAACGATCAATAATATCTTCAGGATAAACAAAAGGAATGCATAAGAAATCATGAGCCATTGTAGCTAGTGTTGGATAAGTCAGAGAATTAAAACTCCACCATTCCAGTATATCAAACTCTTCACATGGAGAAACTTTGGAATCTGTCAAATATTGGTCGAATTCTAATTTTGAAGAAACAACCTCATTTGCATGCTGTGGAAATGCGTATGATCTCACCACGGAAGAACTGTTGAAATCCTTTGCGTATTCATTGTAAATATTTCTAACATCACTCAAGATTTGATTGAAGTGCAAGTCTGCCTCATCATCATAGATTTCTTTGTAGAAATGTTGTACAATATCCTGTTTAAATCTTGGATCCAGAATCACTGTGATTACTAATGCCAACTTTAAGTTGTTGCTATATTGATCAAAAATTTCTCTCCAAACTAATGCAACAAGGCAAAAGTACTTATATTCACTATTCTTTAATTGTTGCATTTTTAAAAATGATCGATAAACCATAAGGAAACACTCATTTGCCAACTTAGATTCAGGACATTTCCATTCCAAAAAATCATTTGCCAGATCCATTAACACTCTGCAAATGTTGTGCAGGAAAGCTGCATCCTCCCAATCAAAATTGATAGATTTGAAATCAGGATCTATATGCTCCAGTTCACAAAATACTTCTTCATATCTCATTGCCCAACTAAGCAGTTCAAATTTCTCAAGAACATATCCGGAATCATAGTGCAACAAAGTTACCATTTTACCCATGGACTTAACTTTATTTACTGCTAATTCAAACTGACATTTGTTTGATGATATCATGTAGTAGTCTCTAAGTTTCCCCACCTTGATCATAATATCATTTTCCCACAACACACTTACTACTTCAAAAAAAATTTCACTTGAGAAAAAATTTGTATCAAAGGTCTCCATGAAACGGTGTGAAACTCTTTCATTAAGTGAATTGGTAAGCTGTAGCTTCATATCATTTGACAGACAATCAAACAGATTAACTATAGACAAAAGTTTTTTTGTCTATTTTCCAATCTTGGAGCAATTTGCCAATAGTAAAATCATTATCTTCCAAATGAATAATCCAGTTTTTCAATTTCCAATTATCATTGATGAACCAAATCATCACATACCACGTAAGAACATCAAACACCAACTTTCCAATTGATATATTAAAATAACGTGGAAGTATTTCTAAATATCTATACAACTTATTTTTCTATTGTTTATAAACCTCAAGTATATCATCTTTTATACCGTTCAACCCATCCTTAATCATCTTTTACACTAAATTAAAATTATTCAGTTCTTGATCAACCACAATTATTTCTTTTGCTTTATTAGCTACTCTATTTGGATTTTTCAAACAACTTCTTATATGATTTCTGAGATGTGTTGTTCCACTTTTGCTTGATCCATCAAAATCTTTCTTACAATGTTGACATAGAACTTTGATCTTCTTATCTTTGTTTTCATACTTTGTGAAGTGGCCCCAAACATCTGATCACGTTTTTCGTTTAGAACATGATGATTTATTCTCTTTTTTATTTATCACTATATCAATCTCTTGATTTAGAGTCGGCTCAAAGTTGATATTTTGTTCTCTTACTTGACTGATTTCCTGTTACAATACAAACAAATCTACACCTAATAAACAATAAAATGTAAATTGCTAAATATTATTTATTTATTTTATTTAACCTGACCAAGTCAATTTTTATTTTTGTTAAATTGAGGCAATAAATATAATACTAAATTATATAATTATTTAAAAACATTTTCACTAAAACATTATTATTATATGTATAATTAAGAGAGAACATAAATGAAGAGTAGCGATAAGGAACCTGTCCAAGTCGTAGATTGAAAGATCCAGATGTTCTTCCCTGTTGTGCTCCAAATTCAATTTTTTTCACATATTTAATGAAAAAAGCTATGTCATTTCAGATAAAAAGTTCCAGTTATTAACAATGAAGGACCATATAACATTAGTTCTATAAGAGTTACTTGTATTTGTCGTTGAAAAGATTGAAGATAGGTCAGGACTTCATGAAAGATTCCACTATTTTCAGGGCTCAAGTTGTCCTTATACCAATGAACTAAATCTTGCAAACACTTCATTCCCTCACTGATTTTTATCTTTCCCACCTACGTACATAAATTGCACACACATAAGAAAGATATAATTATGTATGAATGAGAAAATTAACAAACACATACTTGAAAATAAAAACGAGGATCAGATCCAATGGATATTGCTTCCATCTCTTTCCTTACAAATGAACCTAATTAATTTATTTCAATATGAATCTGTGAAAGACAGAGAGCGCCCTTGCGTGTATATGGAGGAATAAGAATAAGTGAAGGATGCTTCTTTGCTCTTTCCTTTTTTGTCTTTTAACCTTTGTTATAAGGATTAGTGGCAGGTGGTTGGAGCCAAATGTCAATAGCGGAGTAGTCGTGGTTGGATTTCGGACGGCCGAAATCTGATGCAACCCACTAGCAAATTAAAAATTGAATTAAAACTTAAATTTGTGGGAAGAGAATGAAAATTAATTAAATTAAGGTCAAATGACTATGTCAAGGTTTGATAAACTGACAATTACCACCCTTTTAAGTCTCGAAGACCAAATACACACCCATGATCCACATATATTAGTATATCTATTTGGTTTTACTGTAAATGATTGTTATGTTATTTTATTTTATTTGCATAACAATCATTAACACACTTAATATAAATGTTAAATTACAAATATATTTTTACAAGTTTAAAAATTTATCAATTACACTCTTAACAATTATTAAAATTTTAAACAACTATAAAATGTTATGTTTTGGTCAGTTATTTGGGGGCTTAATTTTTATTTTTGAAACTATTAAAGGACATATTACAATTTAAAATTTTTAAAAACAACCTTAAACTTTTTAAAATTTTCAAGAAATGTAGTGCTAGGAATTTTGGCTACCGACAGTGAAAACCAAGGGATAGATTTTCAAGAGGCACTATTGCTAAAGTTGTCTTCAAATCAGTCATAGCATCATTGAACATTTGTAGTTATATCTGTTTTGATGAAAAATCATTGTAAAACAAAGGATTTCATTCCTGTAAGAGGATGATCAGAATAAACTCTATACAATAAGTAAAGAGTTTGTTGTGTTGCTGACAAAAAATTCACAACAAGAATTATTTGATTTCAACATAATATTTGTTAGAAAAGAAGGAACGTTTCACGATGATAAAACAAAATAGGATAATACACAATGATGAAAAATAGAATATTTAATCTAGACCACATCAAAAAGAAGAGAGGCTACTAGAGATAAACTAGTATTTGGTCTGAGTGGTGTATTTCGTGTTTAGAAATAGAAAATGTTAAGACTTCTTCTTAAACCACCACCATGTATAGCCACCCTTTCATTGGCTCTTCCTTCCCCCACCATCTACCCCATGCCTGCACCAACATCCCATCTTCAAGTTCAACACCAGATGAAACTTCTTTTGCTCTTCGACAATAGCATTGGTGATGACTTCCAGCAATGATTGACAAATGTCGATGACGTCGATTGATATCTCTAATAATTCCCACAACAAAATTGATCATTTTCATAAATATTCCGTCCAAAATCTCCAAATTGTTTTGTCTACATACACTATTAGGCTTGTTCTCTCATTTGGGATTTCAAATCAATTTTGTATTATTGATTGAATTTAAGGGGTATTGACTCTGAATTGTTGTTTGAATAATGTAATAGTGACATATTTTGTTTTGAAATAAAATTTTCTGCATATATGGTACATGTATTTTCAAATTTAAAATTTTGTTTTGTTTGAATTCTGTGATGTTGGGATCTTGATATGCTGACCCATTTATTTAGAAGTTCTTGATGAAAGTGGCTATTGATTTTTTAATTTTGATCCTGATTCATTACTGCTTATGCAGTGTATTTCTAAAGCAAAATCTTTGTTGTTTTTGTAGTCATAGAGTTAACAGAATAGCATCGTTGAAAAGTTTAACTGCACTTTGATGAATCTTTTAGGTTCATGTATAAAAGGATTTTCATTTTCATTATAACACCGTTTGATCTCAATGTGATATCTGTTAGAGAGAGATGAACGTTTTACAATAACAAAAGGAGATAGGATCATGCATGATGATAAAAAAAAAAATACCTCATTTAGATTGAGTCGAAAATGAGAGAAGTTACTAGAAACAAACTAGACTAACATCAACTCAGTCTCAAATGGAGAAATCAGTAAAAAACGGAGGTAAAAGTTTGTTGGAGATGGTTGTGCAAATAGATGGAGAGAGGGTTGACATTTTTAAAGTTAGGGGGACAATTGCAAAAAGAAAAAGATGAAATCCTAGAGTAAGGGAAAAAGCCAGATTAGAAAACTGACGGGTGTAGGAAGATATTTTCCACTCTAATAATATAAAAAATTGTGAATTATTGATGAAAAATTTGTATAATTTATACTATTATTATTATACAATCTTAAAAGAAATCACAATACCATGAAAATAAAATAAAGGGATTACAATAAATTATAGTCCCTATAAAAAAAATAATTTACAAAAATCAAATCAAATATTATATGAAAATGAAATCAAATATTTTGTTTAATAGGACCTACCTACCTACCTACCTACCATAATTCTACCAATGGAACATGGATGTATCTATTTATGCTACATAACTTCACTAATTGATTAATCAATTACCTAAAATAATTATATATTTTTATCACGAGGCACATTAATCTGATGTCGGGTGTAATTGGTTCAATAAACAAGTGCTTTAGGTGCAACTTTTAATTCGGTGAATGGATTTTATTAAATAAAACATCAGAATATATCTAAGAGAATGGTATTTAATTATTAACATCAGAGAGAAATAATTATGTGTATGAACGAGAAAATCAACAAATGCAGACTTGAAAATATGAACGAGGATCAGTCAGACTCAATGGATATGTCTGCCGTCTCCTTCCTTACAAATTAACCCAATTAATTAATTTCAATATGAATTAGTGAAAGACGGAGAGCCGCCCTTGCGTGTATGATAGGAATTAGAATCTGAGTGAGTGGTTGCTTCCTTGCTCTTTCCTTCTTTGGCTTTTAACCTTTTGTTAAAAGGACTAAAGGTGTAGTGGGGTGGTTACAGTCAAAAAGTTAACAGTGGATCCGACGGAAAATTTCTGTAATATAAGTCAACAATGGCCCCTCTCAGTCAACACTAGACCTTTGTTAAAATAATATTTTATTATATAATTAAATATCATTTTATTTTTAATTTTTAATATATATTATTATTATTATTATTATAATACAAATTATTATTATTATAATAATCTGTGACAATTTAATATTTATTTTAGGCCTTTTTTTTTCTCCAAAAGCACACCATCTGTCACGATATTAATAAAGGCCAACATACTAATTCCCGTCCAATTTCATGCATCTACAAAGGTTAAGTACTTAACACCTAAGGTTTTTAGGTTTGATTATTTTCAAATTTTTCATATGTTAGGTTTAAAAAATTCAAATATTTTTCTATTAAATTTTGAAAATTCAAAATATGATCTATCATCCAATCATTCAATCATATAAAATTGAATGATAAATAAGTATTTAAATTTTTTTAAATTAATATGTGAAAATTTGTCAAAGGACTAACATTATTTTAAATGATTGGTTGAATTAACATGTAGAAAAATGTTATTAGATAAATGTTCCTGTGAAAAATAGTCAATTAGCCTTAAAAACAGAATGAAAAAATATTGAAACTTGGTGCTCGCCCTGGCAACATATTTATTTACTTAATCAAATCATTTAACATTTTTAATTGTTAATTATGATTAAACAGTCATTTTATATACCCTGGCTGGACTGCAGCAATGCTCCTTCCTGTTAACCTCGTCTCAGGGAGGACAGATGGCCCGTCTATCTCAGTTGGTCGAGCGCAAGCCTCTTAACCTTGTGGTCGTGGGTTCAGACGCCACACTGGGCGTGTCTCTTTCTCTTGGCTGACGTGACGTTGAAACCTTAAACCCGAAAGGAAAATCTATAGACTTCTACTCAGTCGATAGAGCGCAAGGCCCTTAACCTTGTGGCCGTGGGTTCGAACCCCACGGAAATAATGGTCTTAATGCAACTTGAAGTCCATTCATATCTTATTTGGTCTTCGACTTGGGCCTGTAATTGCTGTTAGCTCTCTGAAGACTGACAATGGTCTTAATGCAACTCGAAGCCCATTTTTATCTTATTTGGTCTTGAACTCAGGCCTGCAACTGCCATTGGCTCTGAACTGTTCAAAACATTTTAAAGGATAAGAATGAAACAAGTAATAATTATGGTTTCTACATAAGGAAAAAAGTGGTTATTTTTACTAAATAAAACCTTAATAACTTTTCTGTTTATTTTAAAAAGATTAAGGTATGTGTATAATTATAATACTAATTATATTCACTTTTCTAAAAATATATAAATAAAGAAAGAATTAAAATAATTGTAACATACTTTTTTACATGCGTTACTTAAATAACTTATCAATATAAATACCCATTATACAAAACTTTAGAGGTCAAAAGTTCTTGATATATAAAAGTTGAGTATGAGTATCCTCAACAAAGCAATTCTGATTTTCTTATTGAAGCTATTAATAATATCAAATATGGCAATAATAAGTGAGTCGTTTAAATTTCCTGCACAGGTGAATGTTACTATAGTGAATAATTTGCAAAGCCAATTGGACTTGAGTCTTCATTGTAAATCTGCTGATGATGATCTTGGTGCACATGTGCTCTCTTATTTAGCTGAATTTTCGTTTCATTTTAAGATGAGGTTTATAGGGGCAACTCGATTTTATTGTCATTTTGCATGGCAGGGGGGTGATGAGTGGTTTGATGTCTTCCTTCAAACCAGGGATGCTTGCAGTCATTGTATCTGGAATATAAGAGAAACTGGTCCATGCCTTGAAAAGCAATGTTTTCCTTGGAATCATTAATCAATGTATGTTTTTTTTAATTTCGAATTCTCTATATAATTGAATAAAATGTTTTTGAGTTACTTTAAATATTTGCAATATTAACCATAAAACTTATTGATTCACGAAATCAAAATAAATCCAAGTTCGTCAAATTTAGTTGAGTTAATCTTCTATATAGCACGAAACCAAAGAAGTAAACCTCTGTGTGTGTGTGTGTGTGTGTGTGTGTGTGTGTGTGTGTATAAGTAAACGTGTTAAATCATTTATAATGATATTCTAAGATTAAACTTATAAAAAAATCATAGAACTTAGTCACTCTATGCATAATTACTTTAGAGTTTGATCTTGAACTATTTAAAAAAATTGAAAGGATAAGAATGAAATAAGTAATAATTTTGGCTTCTATGTATATCTAAATAATACACAATAAATTTATAGTATCTTTTAGTTTTATGAGTATTGAATGCAATCTTCATCATCTGAATTGAAAGAAGCCATTTTTGCAGTGATTACATATTTGTAATGACGAACATAAAACACAAAAGGAAAAAAGTTGTAATTTTTACTAGAAAAAAGATTAATTAATAACATTTGATATGATTGAAAAGATTAAGGTATGTTTATAATTATAATAATATTTATATTTACTTTCTAAATATACTCTCTTACGGTTGTCATTTCAGGAACATACCAATATAAATACCTACCATATGAAAACCAGAGATCAAAAGTTGTTCTTGATAAATAAAAGTTGAGAATGAGTACCTTCAACAAAGCTAATATGATTTTCTTATTGAAACTATTAATAATATCAAATATAACGATAATAAGTGAATCATTCAGTTTCCTGAGAAGGTGAAGGTTACTATAGTGAATGATTTGCGAAGTAAAGTGAACTTGGCTCTTCATTTTAAATCTGTTGATGATGATCTTGGTGCATATGTGTTGCCTTATTCGGGTGAATACTCTTTTCATTTTCAGGTAAAATTTTTCGGGGGAACTCGATTTTATTGTCATTTCGGCTGGCAGAAGCGTTCCGAGTTGTTTGATATCTTTATTCAAATCAGGGATGCTTGTAGGCATTGTGTCTGGGAGATAAGAGAAACTGGTCCATGCGTTGAAGACTTTAAGGCGGTGTTTGGTTTGGGTAATGTTTTATTACCAAAATAGAAAGATTATCTTGAAGATAGATTACTTAGAAGATTACTGGGTATAAATTATTACTATATTTGATAAATTTTGGTAGGTATAAATAATTATTGTGTTTGGTTAAAGGTAATAAAAGATTACTAATAAATTATTTTACTTAAATACCCTTGAATATAATTATTTTTAAATATTTTTATATTATTTATCATATTAATTAAAAATTAATTTATTTTTGTGTCAAAAAATTATTAAATAATAATATAATTATAATAAAATCAAGATTACATTAGTAATTTTTAAATACCTAAGATAAAGGTGGTAATCAGATTACTACTTATATTACATATCACATCAGTATTGATAATAGAAGATTATTATAATATTTTATTATTGACAAACCAAACAAAAGGATAAAAGATAGATTACCAAGGTAATCTTAAAAACTTGTAACCGAATGCCCCCTAAAGAGTTTTGTTATCCTTGGAATAAAAATAGTCGATGAATGTTTTTCACAAAGTTCTCTACGAAGTTGAATAAAATATTATTCAGTTATTTTTGATCAATTGAATTTGATGTTCAAGAAATATTTTATATTTCAACATTTTGAACACATGTTATTCTAAAGAGCCAACATTCTTAAAAAATATATTCTGTTCAAAAATTTTATATATAAAAATATCTTGAATGATAATAGAAGAGTTTTATATATAAAAGGAGAGCAATGTTATGTGTACCTATTTTTGGTACACAATTTATATACACAGTGATGTGTCATCATATAATTAGGTGATTTTAAAATATGTGTCATCATATGATAAAGAAACATCTAATCACATGATAACACATCATTTGTATATATAAACTGTGTATAAAAATGGGTACACATAGTTTTATTGATAAAAGAAATATAAATTTAATCTTTTTTTACTATATTTTCAAATTAAACTTTTGACTACCACGCTTCTTACCCAAAAGGAAAATCTACAAACTAACCATTGTCTTAATGCATAGTCAAAACCCATTTTGATCTTATTTGGTCTTGGACTCACGGCCTACTCTTGAACTGTTCAACAAATTTTAAAAGATAAAAATGAAATAAATAGTAATTTTGGTTCCCACTTATATTTCAATAATATGCAGTAAATTTATACTATCTTTTTATTTGTACAAGTATTGAATGTAATTCTTATTATCTTAATTTAAATAACAATTACAGATTTACAATTACAAATGTAAAACAAACAAGGAAAAAAAGTTGTTATTTCTACTAAATAAAAATTTAATAGCATTTATTTTCATTAAAACGGTTAAGATAAGTGTATGATTATAATACTATTCATAATTACTTTCTAAAAATATATAAATTAGGATAAAATCAAAATAATTGTAACATATATCTGTCACTTTAATAACTTATAAATATAAATAATTATTATACAAGAATTTAGAGGTAAAAAAATTTTAATTTTGAAAATTGAATATGAGTATGAGGTCAAAAACAATTATGATTTTCTTATTGAAGTTATTAATGATATCAAATATGGCGGTAATAAGTAAATCGTTTAGTTTTCTGCCCAAGGTAAATGTTACTATAGTAAATGATTTACAAAGTAAATTAGACTTGACTCTTCATTGTAAATCCGCTGATGATGATCTTGGTGCACATGTACTTTCTCATTCGACTAAATTCTCTTTTCATTTTAAGTTGAGTGTTTTGGGGAGAATTCGATTTTATTGTCATTTTGGATGGCAAGGGGGTGATGACTGGTTTGATATCTTCATTCAGATGAGAGATATTTGCATGCATTGTATTTGGAGTATAAGAGAAAATGGTTCATGCCTTGAAGACGATGACGAGACTTGTTTTCCTTGGAATCATTAACAAATATATGTTTTTTTTTAATAAGTTATTTATGAAATTGAATAAAATATTATTAAATTACTTTTGATGTCCATACAAAATTTTATATCTCAAAATTTTGAACACGTGTTATTTTCTTAAGGAGTAGTAATATTATGTGAATAAATTTTTGGTATATAATTTTGATATATAAATTATTAAATTATATAATAATATATTATTTATATATATAAATTATATATATATATATATGTATAATTTTATTGATTCTAACTATCCAATTGTCTAAAAAAATTTTGATTCCATTAAAAAATTTTAAGTATATTTAATAATAATAAGGGATATTAATAAAATTGGATGGACGCTTACTTTGAAATGAATCCACGCGTCAATGTTTCAACCATCGACTCTCCAAACATCGCGGACGACGACGAGAATGATTTGGATGGGGAAAATAGCTGGATGGCGCCTAGAATTGGGTTCTGCTGAGTCTTCGCCGAAGAGAGGTGTCCACTGGGTGCTTATTGGAGACCCGGGGTTGAAGAAACACGTGTACGCTGAGCGTTTGTCGAAGCTTCTAGAAGTTCCTCACATTTCTATGGGAAGTCTTGTTAGACAAGAGCCTGAACCTCGCTCTTCTCTCTACAAACGGGTTTTTATTTTCTCTTTTTATTTTTTTATAATTTTTGTTGGAAGTTTCTAAACGTTCGTTTTCCTCACTTTAGATTGCAAATGCTGTAAACGAAGGAAAGCTTGTTCGAGAGGATGTAATATTTGCATTGCTCTCGAAGAGGCTAGAAGAAGGATACTATAGAGGGGACAACGGTTTCATTCTAGATGGAATTCCTCGCACAAGGATCCAAGCTGTAAGTCTGAGCTTCTGCGTTTTCTTTGAAAGCCAGGCGTGGGTGAATTCTAACGGTCTTATGTGCTCTTGAAAACTGGATCTCTTTGCAGGAGATTCTTGATCAAATTGTGGACATCGATCTAGTTGTGAATTTTAAGTGCACTGAAAAGCACTTGGTTAAAAAGAAGCTGGACGGGGAAGCCTTTTCTCCTCGCTGGGAATTTCTTAGCACGAGGAGTTCCAGGTTTTCCACGGTTGAAGCTACCGCCGCCTGGACTGAAAAATTCCGAATCTATGCTGAGCAGGTAATTTATACTTGCTTGCATTAAGAAAAAATGATGACACTTGGTGCTCGCCCAAGCTAGATATTTATTTACTTAATCAAATCATTTAACATTTTTAATTGTTAATTATGATTAAACAGTCATTTTATATGCCGAAGGCTAGAACAATGTTCCTTCCTGTTTGCTTTACTTTAGTTACAGTCAAATGTGAGATCTGGTGGACTCAAGAAACGGCTCAAAAGGAAAATAAGTTTTATTAATTATGTAAAGGCTGAAGGAGTTGTGCCCACCCAAGGTTTAGTTTGTTTCCAATATCTACCCACAGAATTTCAAAAATCTAAATACTCACCATTACTCAACTTCTATTAAATTTATCTGTTTTCATCATTAATATTAAAATAAATAAAATTATATTTCATTTTTTCTTTTAATTTAAAAAATTAATAATTTGCTTCGATCTAAAATTTTAAAAAATTACGTTTTCCCTCTGTTAGGATTTACTTTTTTTCTCTTCCTTCTTTGATAGTCATGCTCTGATCGAGACTAGTTTTCATCCCATTCTTCTCTCTCTATTGCAGACAATGACGCGTGATGAAACCTAATGAAGGTCTAATGCTACAAAGCACGAAGACAAAAAGTTGTCATCAAATCATCTCCAAACAACATGAATCGGTTTTGTTTTTTATCAATTCGACTTTGGATGAAGTCGAATCGTACAATAGAAGCTTCGTTTGGAGTCGACTTGATGAAAAATGTCAACAGACTTCATTTTTGTACTATACATACCATAGTTTCCCATTTTCTTTTTTATAAAGGGTATATTAAACTTTACATAAAAATACCGTGAAGAAAATATAATTGACTCATATCTTTTATGATTTAGTTAAATTGAACTAGTGGATTCAATTGGTCCTACTAAGATCAATGGTCTTACTCAATACAAGCATGAGCAATATTTGTTTCAATAGCTAAACTACTTTCAATCAATCCCAAAAGTTAAGAAGATCGTGTAATTTTTATTTAATCTATGTTTAAGATTTTGTTTTTTGTTTTCCACCAAACTAAACCATATTTTTTTAAATATTATTTGGAATTTATATTTAATGATTAAATAAAAAATTATTTTAAATATTAATTCAAATAGTAAAGTAAAACTGTAATTTGGGGTTGCAATATAGTTTTTCCGTATATTTATTTATTTAAGTTTCCTGTTTGTTTTGAATATTGTCGGTATAATATGTTTATATAATTTAAAACTTAATTTAAATCAATCAAAAGCAGAGATTCTATGAAGAACATGATAAATTACAATAAGAAATACATATTAAACTATTTTTCTTCATTTTACAATTCCTCAAACATATCTTTATCTGTGACTTCTAAAAAAAAAAAAAATCCATGTAATATTTATATTATTTAACTATAGAAGCCGTATGGTACTTGACTGGTTCAATGGTTGATTAGTCACTGACTTTTTTTGGAAAACAATTAGAGCAATTCGATCTTTTGTTTCCCAATTGATATGATTTCTTTGTTTTTTTGAAATCAATTTTTATGGTGATTAACTTATATTTTTTAATTTGATTTTTTTTAAATATTTTCTGGTGCTTTATCTTTTAGTAATTTTAATTTATTTCTAAAAGAAATAATTTTTATGTTTTTTTTTTTATATAAAATATTGATCCCTTGTTTCATTATTAATTTCATGATTATCCTATTGAAAGGGAAATTTAATAAATAGGAAAAATGAAACATATATTTTAATAAAATTATGTGTACATAATTTTGATACACATATGTTTGTTATTATGTAATTGAATGATTTTAAATTAAAGATAAAATAACACGTAATTATATGATAATGCATCATCTATATATTTAAATTACGTATCAGAAATGTATACGTATTACACTACTCATATATTTTTATTTAAACAACTTCATTACAGACTTTCAAACGTATTCAACCAAGCTTTTGTACATCTCAAAGCACATTTTAAGTCTGCATCCAAACAAGGAACGCTAAAAATATTAGTATCTTCAGCCTCCCAAGGATAAAAAATATCTTCACTATAAATTAAAGGAATAGATAAGAAATCACGAGCCATCATAGCCAGTATCGGATAAGTTGGAGAATTAAGACGCCACCACTCCAGTATATCAAACTCTTCACATGGAGGAACCTTGAAATCCGTCAGATAACGGAGGAATTCTGATTTTGAAGAAGCGACCTCATCTGAATGCTGTGGAGAATTGTTGAGATCCTTTGCATATTCATTGTAAATATTTGTAACATCACCTATGATTTGATTGAAGTGCAAGTCTGCCTCATCATCATAAATTTCTTTGTAGAAATGTTGTACATCATCCTGTTTAAATCTTGGATCCAGAATCACTGTGATTACTATTACCAACTTGAAGTTGTTGCTATATTGATCAAAAATTTCTCTCCAAAGTAATGCAACAAGGTAGAAGTACTGATATTCAGTATTCTTTAATTGAAGCATTTTTAAAAATGATTTATAAACCATAGGGAAATACTCATTTACCAATTTAATTTCAGAACATTTCAGTTTCAAAAAATCATATTCCACATCTCTTAACAGTGTGCAAATGTTGTGCAGGAAAGCTGCATCCTCCCAATCAAAATTGATAGATTTGAAATCAGGATCTATATGTTCCAATTCACAAAATACTTCTTTATATCTCATTGCCCAATCAACCAGATCGAATTTCCTAGGAACATAATCGGCAAAATTTTTTGAAGTTACCTTTTTACCCATGGACTCAACTTTGTTTACCACAAATTCAAACTTATATTTGTTTGATGATGTCATGTAGTAGCCTCTAAGTTTCCCCACTTTGACCATAATATCACTTTCCCACAACACACTTCCTACTTCAAAAAAATAGTTACTTGAGAAAATAAATGCATCAAAGGTCCCCATGAAACGGTGTGAAACTCTTTCATTAAGCGAATTGGTAAGCTGAAGCTTCGTATCATTTGACAGACAATGACACTGATCAACTATAGACAAAATTCTTTTGTCTATGTTCCAATCTTGGAGCAACCCCATCAGGAGATGTTCATTAATGCGTCTCTCAATAGTAAAATTATCCTCTTCTAAATGAATAATCCAATTTTCCAATTGCCAATTATTATCAATAAACCAAATCATCACATACCAAACAGGAACATCAAGCAGCAACCTTCTAATTGATACATTAAAATGACGCGGAAGTACATCTAAATATCTATACAACTTATTTTTCCCTTTTTTATAAATCTCAAGTGTATCATCTTTTATTTTGTTAAACCAATCCTTAATCATCTTTTGCATTGAATTAGAATCATTCAACTCTTGATCAACCACAACTATCTCTTTCGCTTTATTAGCTACTCTATTTAGATTTTTCAAACAACTTCTTATATGATTTCTGAGATGTGTTATTCTTTTGTTGCTTAATCCATTAAAATCTTTCTTACAGTGTTGACATAAAGCTCTAATCATTTTATCTTTGTTTTCATACTTTGTGAAGTGGTTCCAAACATCTGACCATGTTTTTTGCTTAGAACATGATGATTTGTTCCCTTTTTTATTCTTCACCATATCAATCTCTTGATTTAAAGTCGGCTCAAAGTTGACATTTTGTTCTCTTACTTGAGTGATTCCCTGTTACAATACAAACAAATCTACACCTAATAAACAATAAAATAAAAATTACTAAATATTATTTATTTATTTTATTTAACCTGACCAAGTCAATTTTTGTTTTTGTTAAATTGAGGCAATAGATATAATACTAAATTATATAATTATTTAAAAACATTTTCACTAAAACATTATTATTATATGTATAATTAAGAGAGAACATAAATGAAGAGTAGCAGTAAAGAACCTGTCCACGCTTTAGATCGAAAGATTCGGGCGCTCTTCCTTGTTGTGCTCCAAATTCAATTTTCTTCACATATTTAATGGAAAAAACTATGTCAGTTCAAATAAAAAGTTCCAGCTATTAACAATGAAAGCCCATATAACATTAATTTTATAAGGTTTACTTGTATTTGTCGTTGAAGAGATTGAAAGTAAGTCATGGCTTCATGAAGGATTCCATCATTTTCAGAGCTCAAGTGATCCTTACACCAATAAACTAAATCTTGCAAACACTTCATTCCCTCACTGATTTTTATCTTTCCCACCTGCATACATAAATTACACATACATCAGAGAGATATATAATTATGTATGAATGAGAAAATTAACAAATACATACTTGAAAATAAAAACGAGGATCAGATCCAATAGATATTGCTTCCATCTCTTTCCCTTCACATGAACCTAAATTAATTTATTTCAATATGAATCAGTGAAAGACGGAAAGCGCCCTTGCGTGTATATATAGGAAGAAGAGTAAGTGAGGGATGCTTCTTCGCTTTTCCTTTTTTGTCTTTTAACCTTTGTTATAAGGGTTAGTGGCAGGTGGCTGGAGCCAAATCTCAATAGTGGACTGGCAGGTGGTTGGATTTCGGACGGCCGAAATCTGATGCAACCCACTAGCAAATTTAAAATTGAATTAAAACTTAAATTTGTGCGGAAAGAATGAAAATTAATTAAATGACTGTGTCAAGGTTTGATAAAATGACAATTACCACCCTTTTATGTCTGGAAGACCAAATACACACCCATGATCCACATATATTAGTGTATCTATTTGGTTATACTGTGAATGATTGTTATGTTATTTTATTTTATTTGCATAACAATCATTAACACATTTAATATAAATGTTAAATTATAAATATATTTTTTCAAGTTTAAAAATTTATCAATTACACTCTTAACAATTATTAAAATTTTAACCAACTATAAAATATTATGTTTCGGTCAGTTGTTCGGGAGCTTAATTTTTATTTTTGAAACTATTAAAAGACATGTTACAATTTAAAAATTTTAAAAACAACCTTAAACTTTTTTAAATTTTCAAGAAATGTAGTGCTAGGAATAGTGGCTACCGACAATGAAAACCAAGGGATGGATTTTCAAGAGGCAATATTGCTAAAGTTGTCTTCAAATAAGTCATAGCATCATTGAACATTTGTAGTTGTGTCTGTTTTGATGAAAAAATAATTGTGAAACAAAGGGTTTCATTCTTATGAGAGGATGGTCAAAATAAACTATATACAATAGGTAAAGAGTTTGTTGTGTTGCTGATGAAGAAATCACAACAAGAATTGTTTGATCTCAATGTAATATTTGTTAGAGAAGAAAGAATGTTTCACGATAACAAAAGAAAATAAGATAATGCACAATGATGGAAAATGAAATACTTAATCTAGACCGCGTCAAAAGGAAGAGAAGCTACTAGAGATAAACTAGTATCATGTCTGGGTGTTATATTTTGAGTTTAAAAAAAGAAAATGTCAAGACTTTTTCTTAAACCACCACCATGTACAGCCACCCTTTCATCGGCTCTTCCTTCCCCCACCATGAACAACCATGCCTACACCAACATCCCATCTTCAAGTTCAACTCCACCAGATAAAACTTCTTTTGCTCTTCGACGATAGCATTGGTGATGACTTCCAACAATGATTGACAAGTGTCAACGACGTCGATTGATATCTCTAATAATTTCCACAACAAAATTGATCATTTTCATAAAAATTCAGTCCAAAATCTTCAAATTGTTTTGTCTACATACACTATTAGGCTTGTTCTCTCATTTGGGATTTCAAATTGATTTTGTATTATTGATTGAATTTAAGGGGTATTGACTCTGAATTATTGTTTGAATAATGTAATATTGACATATTTTGTTTTGAAATAAAATTTTTCTGCTTATATGGTACATGTATTTTCAAATTTAAAATTTTGTTTGGTTTGAATTCTGTGATGTTGGGATCTTGATATGCTGACCCATTTATTTAGAAGTTCTTGATGTAAGTGGCTATTGATTTTTAATTTTGATCCTGATTCATTACTGCTTATGCAGTGTATTTCTAAAGCAAAATCTTTATTGTTTTTGTAGTCATAGAGTTAACAGAATAGCATCATTGAAAAGTTTAAGTGCACTTTGATGAATCTTTTAAGTTCATGTAGGATAGGATTTTCATTTTCATTATAGCACCGCTTGACCTCAATGTGATATTTATTAGAGAAGAAGGAACATTTTACAATAATAAAAGGAAATAGGACAATGCACGATGATAAAAAACAAAATGTCTCATTAGGTTGAGTCGGAAGGGAGAAAAGCTACTAAAAATAAACTAGAGTAACATCAATTCAGTCTCAAATAGAGAAATCAGTCAAAGACAGAGGTAAAAGTTTGTTGGAGATGGTTGTCCAAATAGTTGGTGGGAGGGTTAAAAAAAAAAATTTACAAAAATCAAATCAAATATTATATAAAAATGAAATCAAATATTTTGTTTAATAGGGCCTACCTACCTACCATTATTCTACCAATGAAACATGGATGTATCTATTTATGCTACATAACTTGACTAATTGATTAATCAATTACCTAAAATAATTATATATTTTTATCACGAAGCACATTAATTTGCTGTCGTGTGTAATCAATATATGTATTGTTTTTTTCCTCCAATAAAAGTCAACAGAGTGACCCTCTCTCAGTCAACAGTGAAACTTTTGTTAAAATAATTATAAATTTTTATTAATAATAAAATTATATATATAGATAATATATATAATTTTATATAAAAATAATAATATTTATTATGTAATTAAATATTATTTTATTTTTAATTAAAATTAAAATTTTAATAAATTATTATTATTATAATACAAATTATTTTTTTATTATTATTATAATATTAAGTGACAATTTAAAAGTTTATTTTAGGCCATTTTTTTAGAAGCGCACCATCTGTCACCACTTCAATAAAGGCCAACACACTAATTCCCGTCCAATTTCATGCATTGACAAAGGTCAAATACTTAACACCTAAGGGTTTAAGGTTTGATTTTTAAAAAATTTAAATATTTATATGTTAAATTTTAAAAATTCAAATTACCATTTATTATCTAGTTATTCTATCATATAAAATTAAATAATAAATAAATATTTAAATCTTTTAAAATTAACGCGTAAAAATTTATCAATGGACTAATATTATTTTAAATGATTGGTTGAATTAACACGTAGAAAAATATTATTAGATAAAAGTTCCTGTAAAAAATAGTCAATTAACCTTAAAATGAAAAAATATTGAGCAAGACATTTATTTACTTAATCAAATCATTTAACATTTGTAATTGTTAATTATGATTAAACAGCCATTTTATATACCCTGGCTAGACTACAGCAATGCTCCTTCCTGTTTGCCTAACTTGCAGTCAAACGTGTGGTTAGGTGGATTCAAGAAACAACTTCAAGGGAATATAAGTTTTATTAACCATATAAAAAGTCGTTGTCTGGGGGAGGACAAATGGCCCGGCTATCGCAGCCGGTAGAGCGCAAGCTTCTTAACCTTGTGGTGGGGGGTCCGAACTCCACAGTGGGCGTGTCTCTTTCGCCCGGCTAACGTGACGTTGAAACCTTAAACCCAAAAATAAAATCTAGAGATAAATCTAAAGACTTCTAACCAGTCGATGAAGCGCAAGTCTCTTAACTTTGTGGCGGTGAGTTCGAGCTGCACGGTAACAATGGTCTTAATGCAACTTGAAGCCCATTTTTATCTTATTTGGTCTTCGACTCAGGCCTGCAATTGCTGTTGGCTCTCGAAATGTTCAAAAATTTTGAAGGAAAATCTGAAGGCTGACAATGGTCTTAATGCAACTGGAAGCCCATTTTATCTTATTTGGTCTTGGACTCAGGCCTGCAACTGCCAGTGGCTCTGAACCGTTCAAAAAATTTTAAAGGATAAGAATGAAACAAGTAATAATTATGATTTCTACATAAGGAAAAAGTGGTTATTTTTACTAAATAAAACCTTAATAACTTTTCTGTTTATTTTAAAAAGATTAAGGTATATGTATAATTATATTACTAATTATATTTACTTTTCTAGAAATATAAAAGTAAAAAAAATTAAACTAATTGTAACGTACATTTTTACATGCGTTACTTTAGCAACTTATCAATATAAATGCCCATTATACAAGAATCTAGAGGTCAAAAGTTCTTGATATATAAAAGTTGAGTATGAGTATCCTCAACAAAGCAATTCTGATTTTCTTATTGAAGCTATTAATAATATCAAATATGACAATAATAAGTAAGTCGTTTAAATTTCCTGCACAGGTGAATGTTACTATAGTGAATAATTTGCAAAGCCAATTGGACTTGAGTCTTCATTGTAAATCTGCTGATGATGATCTTGGTGCACATGTGCTCTCTTATTTAGCTGAATTTTCGTTTCATTTTAAGATGAGGTTTATAGGGGTAACTCGATTTTATTGTCATTTTAGATGGCAGGGGGATGATGAGTGGTTTGATGTCTTCCTTCAAACCAGGGATGCTTGCAGTCATTGTATCTGGAATATAAGAGAAACTGGTCCATGCCTTGAAAAGCAATGTTTTCCTTGGAATCATTAATGAATGTATGTTTTTTTAAATTTCGAATTCTCTATGTAATTGAATAAAATATTTTTGAATTACTTTAAATATTTGCAATATTGACCATGAAACTTATTGATTCACGAAATCAAAGTAAATCTGAGTTCGTCAAATTCAGTTGAGTTAATCTTCCACATAGCACGAAACCAAAGAAGTAAACGTGTGTGTGTGTATATATATATATATAAGTAAACGTGTTAAATCATTTGTAATGATATTCCAAGATTAAACTTATAAAAAAATCATAAAACTTAATCACTCTATGCAGAATTACTTTAGAGTTTGATCTTGAACTATTTAAAAAATATGAAAGGATAAGAATGAAATAAGTAATAATTTTGGTTTCTATGTATATCTAAATAATACACAATAAATTTATAGTATCTTTTAGTTTTATGAGTATTGAATGCAATCTTCATCATCTGACTTGAAAAAAGCAATTTTTGCAGTGATTACATATTTGTAATGACGAACATAAAACACAAAAGGAAAAAAGTTGCAATTTTTACTAGAAAAAAGATTAATTAATAACATTTGATATGATTGAAAAGATTAAGGTATGTTTATAATTATAATAATATTTATATTTACTTTCTAAATATATATAAAAATAATTGTCTTATATAAGGTTTTCAAAACCGAACCGGAATAAAAACCGTTTTAAGTATCGGTTTCGATCGGAACGGTTGAACCGTTTGGACCGGTTGGACCGGTTTTATGTAAAAACCTAAAAAATTATATTTAATTACTAATTACATATGTTTTACACAATCCAAATACATTCAATCCAAACATTCAATATAGATACATAATAAAATTACAAATTCGTAACATAAAATTACAAATTAATAATAAATCAATTAATATTTACTAATTTATATATTTTCAAATTAAGAATTGTTATTTTCCAGGCATTCCAAAACTTTCCAGGCATTCAAAAAATAAACTTTTTTCCAGGCATTCCAAACTTTCAATATATACTGTTTCAATCAAGCATGGTTTATATATGTAAATACTTTTTAATACTGTTTCAAAGCATTGGAAGGAAACACACTAGCTTCCCGTCGTTGCCTGAGAAGTCGCCGGTCACAACAACAACGGAACTCGTCATCGTCGGCCGCCGTCTGAGACTGAGAAGTCGCCGTGAAAGGTTGCAATATAGCCGTGAAGCTACTGTCTTGTGAGCCTACAAACCAACAGCCCTCGGCAGCTTCGTCGTCGTTGACAGGCGTCTTTAAACGGTCGTCGACAACAGATGAATCGGCGACCGTTTCAACTTGTGACGTCGGAGCAAGTCGTCGGCTACAGCAAATCCCTTTGCGTCTGCGAGCACTGCAAGTAACAGGAGGAAAGTTTTATATAAACTGAGTCTGCGTGTACAGCAAATCCCTTTTGAACCAGTGGACCGCATTAACCGGGTTGAACCGCGGTTCAGATGCGAATCGGAGGTTCGACCGCGGTCCAATTCGATTTTAATCCTAAAACGGTTCTGAGCTTAATAACAGTCGGCTACAGTGCCGGTTCACGGTCCGGCCGGTCCAACCGTCCGGTCCGATCCGGTTTTTAAATCTTTGGTCTTACAGTTGTCATTTCAGGAACATACTAATATAAATACCTACCATATGAAAACCAGAGATCAAAAGTTGTTCTTGATAAATAAAAGTTGAGAATGAGTACCCTCAACAAAGCTATTATGATTTTCTTACTGAAACTATTAATAATATCAAATATAGTGATAATAAGTGAATCATTTAGCATCCCTGAGAAGGTAAATGTTACTATAGTAAATGATTTGCGAAGTAAAGCGAACTTGACTCTTCATTGTAAATCTACTGATGATGATCTTGGTGCACATGTGTTGCCTTATTTGGGTAAATACTCTTTTCATTTTCAGGTAAAATTTTTTGGGGGAACTTGATTTTATTGTCATTTCGGATGGCAGAAGCGTTCCGAGTCGTTTGATATATTTATTCAAATCACGGATGCTTGTAGGCATTGTGTCTGGGAGATAAGAGAAACTGGTCTATGCGTTGAAGACTTTAAGGGGGTGTTTGATTTAGATAATGTTTTATTACCAAAATAGAAAGATTACCTTGAAAATAGATTACTTAGAAGATTAATGGGTATAAATTATTATTATGTTTGATAAAATTTGATAGTTATAAATAATTATTGTGTTTGGTTAAAGGTAATAAAATATTACTAATAAATTATTTTACTTAAATACCCTTGAATATAATTGTTTTAAATATTTTTATATTATTTATCATATTAATAAAAAAATAATTTATTTTTGTCTCAAAAAATTAATAAATAATAATATAATTATAATAAAATCAAGATTACTTTAGTAATCTTTAAATATCTAAGGTAAAGGTGGTAATCAGATTACTATTTATATTACATGTCACGTCAGTATTGATAATAGAAGATTATTGTAATATTTTATTATTGATAAATCAAACAAAAAGATAAAAGATAGATTACTAAATTAATCTTAAAAACTTGAAACCGAACTTCCCCTAAAAAGTTTTGTTATCCTTGGAATAAAAATAGTCGATGAATGTTTTTCACAAAGTTCTCTACGAAGTTGAATAAAATATTATTAAGTTATTATTGAATTTGATGTTCAAGAAATATTTTATATTTCAACATTTTGAACACACGTTGTTCTAAAGAGCCAACATTCTAAAAATATATATTCTATTCAAAAATTTTAAATATATTAATTAATAAGAAATATTAATGAATTAGATGGACCCTTACCTGGTAAAGAATAAGAGAATGGATATATAATGACGCGATAAATTAATTGATTCACATAACATGTCCACTTATATAATATAAGTGTTTTAGCATATTATATAAAACTTACCTCCTAAGATGTTCAAAATTGGTTAACTGAATTGGTTTATCAATTTTTGAACTAAATTAAATTTTCAGTTTAAAAAAATCATGAACAAATTTAATAATCAACCAATTTTGAATCGAATTGAAAATACTAATTTATTGAACTCAATTTTTAATTAACCGAATTTATTCAAATTTTTTAAAACCAATTCGATTTGGTTAATTATTTTTGAAAATTAGACAAATTAATAACTGAATCAAAAAATTGATTTTTTTATATTTTTTAAACAGTATCTGAATCAATTTTTCAAATAACCTATTTTTTAGTTCAATTTTTTATTCTAAAATCACTTCAGTTTGAATATTGTATAATTTTAAACATCCCTATTTATCTATAAGAAATATCTTGAATGATAATAGAAGGGTTTTATATATAAAAGAAATATAAATTTAATTTTTTTTAACTATATTTTCAAAACAAACTTTTGACTACCACGCTTTCTTACCCAAAAGGAAAATCTACAAACTAACCATTGTCTTAATGCATACTCAAAACCCATTTTGATCTTATTTGGTCCTGGACTCACGGCCTACTCTTGAACTGTTCAACAAATTTTAAAAGATAAGAATGAAATAAGTAGTAATTTTGGTTCCCACTTATATTTCAATAATATGCAGTGAATTTATACCATCTTTTATTTGTATAAGTATTGAATGTAATTCTTATTATCTTAATTTAAATAACAATTACGCATTTACAATTACAAATGTAAAACAAACAAGGAAAAAAAAGTTGTTATTTCTACTAAATAAAAATTTAATAGCATTTATTTTCATTAAAACGATTAAGGTAAGTGTATGATTATAATACTATTCATAATTACTTTCTAAAAACATATAAATAAAGATAAAATCAAAATAATTGTAACGTATATCTATCACTTTAGTAACTTATAAATATTAATAATTATTATACAAAAATTTAGAGGTAAAAAATTTTTAATTTTTAAAAATTGAGTATGAGTATGAGGTCAAAACCAATTATGATTTTCTTATTGAAACTATTAATGATATCAAATATGGCGGTAATAAGTAAGTCGTTTAGTTTTCTTCCCAAGGTAAATGTTACTATAGTGAATGATTTGCAAAGTAAATTGGACTTGGCTTTTCATTGTAAATCCGCTGATGATGATCTTGGTGCACATGTGATTTCTCATTCGGCTGAATTCTCTTTTCATTTTCAGTTAAGTGTTTTGGGGGGAACACGATTTTATTGTCATTTCAGATGGCAAGGGGGTGATGAGTGGTTTGATATCTTCATTCAGATGAGAGATATTTGCAGGCATTGTATTTGGAATATAAGAGAAAATGGTCCATGCCTTGAAGACGATGACGAGACTTGTTTTCCTTGGAATCATTAACAAATATATGTTATTTTTTTTATAAGTTCTTTATGAAATTGAATAAGATTGTTATTAAATTTCTTAATTAGTTGTAAGGATAAAATTGTTATTTTATTATTAATATTAAAATAAATAAAATTACATTTTATTTTTTCTTCTTAGTTTAAAAAAAATAACAATTTGTCTCATTCAAAAGTTTGAAAATTTACATTTTTCTCTTATTAAGATTTACTTTTTTCCTCTTCCTTCTCCAATAGCCAAACTCCAATTGAAACCGGTTTTCATCCTATCATTTTCCCTCTACCTTCAACAATGACTCCCAATGAAGCCCTAATGTTATGGAGCACGAAAATAAAGAGTCTTCACAAATCATCTCCAAACGACGTGAATCGACTTTGTTTTCTGTAGATTCAGCTTCGGACAAAGCCAAATAGCATGATGGAAGCTTTGTCTAGAGCCGATTTGACAAAAAATACCGACAAACCTAGAGAAGCTTCGTTGATTCAGTTTCTTCATTTTGATTCATCATTAGTTGAGGTTTCTTTACCTATCATTAGACTTCATTTTTGTATTATACATATCATAGTTTCTCATATTCTTTTTTATAAAGGGTATATTAGACTTTACATGAAAATACCGTAAAGGAAATAAAATTGACTTATATCTTTTATCATTTACTTAAATTGAACTAGTTAATTCAATCAATCTTACTAAGATTAATGGCCTTACTCGATACAAGGAAGAGAAATTTTTGTTTCAATAGTTGGATTGCTTTCACCCAATCCCAAAAATTAAGAAGATGGTATAATTTTTATTTAATCTGTGTTCAAGAAATTTTTTTTTTAGGTGTGTTTTCCACCAAACTAAACTATATTTTTTAAAAAAATATTTTTGGAATTTATATTTAATAATTAAATAAAAAATATTTTAAATATTAATTCAAATAGTAAAGTAAAACTATAATCTTTTTTCCGTATATTTATTTATTTAATTTTCCTGTTTGTTTTGAAGATTGTCGGTATAATATGTTTATATAATTTAAAACTTAATTTAAATCAATCAAAAGCAGAGATTCTATAAAAAAATACATATTAAACTATTTTTCTTCATTTTGCAATTGGTCAAACATATTTTTATTTGTGACTTCGAAAAAAAAAATCCTTATAATATTTATATTATTTAACTATATAAGCCGTATGGGACTTAACTGATTCAATTGTTAATTAGTCATAAAATGACAACTAGAGCAATTCGATCATTTGTTTCACAATTGATATGATTTCTTTGTTTTTCTGAAATCAATTTTTATGGTGATTAACTTATATTTTTTAATTTTATTTTTTAAAATATTTTCTGGTGTTTTATCTTTTAGTAATTTTAATTTATTTCTAAAAGAAATAATTTTTATGTATTTATTTTTTATATAAAATATTGATCCCTTGTTTTAATATTAATTTCGTGATTATTCTATTGAAAGGGAAATTTAATAAATGGGAAAAATGAAACATATATTTTAATAAAATTATGTATACATAATTTTAATATATAGTTTAAATACACATATGTTTGTTATTATGTAATTGAATGTTTTTAAATTAAAGATAAAATAACACTCAATTATATGATAATACATCATTTATATACTTTAATTATATATAAAAATATATATACACGTAACAGTGTTCACGTATTTTTATTTAAACAACTTTATTACAGACTTTCAATCTCATTCAACCAAGCTTTTGTACATCCCAAAGCACATTTTTAAGTCAGCATCCAAACAATGAAAGTTAAAAATATTAGGAACTTCCTCCTCCAAACGATCGAAAATATCTCTGATATAAGCAAAAGGAATAGATAAAAAATCACGAGCTATCATAGCCAGTGTTGGATAAGTTGGAGAATTAAGACGCCACCACTCCAGTATATCAAACTCTTCACATGAAGAAACCTTGGGATCCATCAAATAACGGTGGAATTCTGATTTTGAAGAAGCGACCTCATCTGAATGCTGTGGAGAATTGTTGAGATCCTTTGCATATTCATTGCAACTATTTGTAACATCACCCATGATTTGATTGAAGTGCAAGTCTGCCTCATCATCATAAATTTCTCTGTAGAAAAGTTGTACATCATCCTGTTTAAATCTTGGATCCAGAATCACTGTGATTACTAATACCAACTTGAAGTTGTTGCTATATTGATCAAAAATTTCTCTCCAAAGTAATGCAACAAGGCAGAAGTACTGATATTCAGTATTCTTTAATTGTCGCATTTTAAAAAATGATTGATAAACTTTAGGGAAAAACCCATTTGCCAATTTAAATCCAGAACATTTCCCTTCCCAAAAATCATTTTCCAGATCTATTAACAGTGTGCAAATGTTGTGCAGGAAAGCTGCATCCTCCCAATCAAAAATGATTGATTTGAAATCAGGATCTATATGTTCCAATTCACAAAATACTTCTTTATATCTCATTGCCCAATCAACCAGATCGAATTCCTCAGGAACATAAAGGGCAAAATTTTCCCAAGTTACCTTTTTACCCATGGACTCAACTTTCTCTACAACAAATTCAAACTTATATTTGTTTGGTGATGTCATGTAGTAATCTCTAAGTTTCCCCACTTTGGCCATAATATCACTTTCCCACAACACACTTCTTGCTTCCAACAAAAAATCCCTTGAGAAAAAATTTGCATCAAAGGTCCCCATGAAACGGTGTGAAGCTCTTTCATTAAGCAAAGAGGTAAGTTGAAACCACGCATCATCTAACAGACCATCAAACGAATCAAATATAGATAAAATTCTTTTGTCTATGTTCCAATCTTGAAGCAACCACATCAGGAAATGTCCATTAATAAGATCATCCTCAAATAAATGAATAATCCAATTTTTCAATTTCCTATTATTATCAATAAACCAAATCATCACATACCAAGCAGGAGGAACATCGTGCGCCAACCTTCCAATTGATACATTAAAATGACGTGAAAGTACTTTTAAATATCTATACAACTTATTTTTCTCTCGTTTATAAGCCTCAAGTATATCATCTTTTACTCCATTCAACCCATCTTTAATCATCTTTTGCACTAAATTAGAATCATTCAACTCTCGATCAACCACAACTATCTCTTTCGCTTTATTAGTTACTCTATTTGGATTTTTCAAACAACTTCTTATATGATTTCTAAGATATATTGTTTCACTCTTGTTTGATCCATCAAAATCTTTCTTACAGTGTTCACATAGAGCTTTGATCTTCTTATCTTTGTTTTCATACTTTGTGAAGTGATTCCAAACATCTGACCACGTTTCTCGCTTAGAACATGATGATATATTTTCTTTTTTATTCATCACCATATCAATATTTTGATTTAGTGTCAGTTCGAAGTTGACACTTTGTTCTCTTACTTGAGTGATTCTCTGTTATAATACAAACAAATCTACACCTAATAAACAATAAAATACAAATTGCTAAATATTATTTATTTATTTTATTTAACCTGACCAAGTCAATTTTTATTTTTGTTAAATTGAGGCAATAGACATAATACTAAATTGTATAATTATTTAAAAACATTTTCACTAAAACATTATTATTATATGTATAATTAAGAGAGAACATAGATGAAGAGTAGCGGTAAAGAACTTGTCCAGGTCGTAGTTTGAAAGATCCAGGCGCTCTTCCCTGTTGTGCTCCAAATTCAATTTCCTTCACATATTTAATGGAAAAAGCTACGTCAGTTCAGATAAAATGTTTCAGTTATTAACAATGAATGACCATATAACATTTGTTCTATAAGAGTTACTTGTATTTGTCGTTGAAGAGATTGAAGGTAGATCATGGCTTCATGAAAGATTCCACCATTTTCAAGGCTCAAGTTGTCCTTGAACCAATGAACTAAAGCTTACAAACACTTCATTCCCTCACTGATTTTTACCTTTCCCACCTACGTACATAAATTACACACACATCAGGGAGAAATAATTATGTATAAATGAGAAAATGAACACACATACTTGAAAATATAAACGAGGATCAGATCCAATGGATATGTCTTCCATATCTTTCCTAACAAATGAACCTAATTAATTTATTTCAATATGAATCTGTGAAAGACAGAGAGCGCCCCTGCGTATATATATAGGAATAAGAATAAGTGAGGATGCTTCTTTGCTCTTTCCTTTTTTGTCTTTTAACCTTTGTAATAACGATTAGTGGCAGGTGGCTGGAGCCAAATGTCAATACTGAAGTGGTGGTGGTTGGATTTCGGACGGCCGAAATCTGATGCAACCCACTAGCAAATTAAAAATTGAATTACAACTTAAATTTGTGGGAAAAGAATGAAAATTAATTAAATTAAGGTCAAATGACCATGTCAAGGTTTGATAAAATGACAATTACCACCCTTTTAAGTCTCTAAGACCAAATACACACCCATGATCCACATACATTAGTATATCTATTTGGTTTTACTATGAATGATTGTTATGTTATTTTATTTTATTTGCATAACAATCATTAACACACTTAATATAAATGTAAATTACAAATATATTTTTACAAGTTTAAAAATTTATCAATTACACTCTTAACAATTATTAAAATTATAACCAACTATAAAATGTTATGTTTTGGTCAATTATTTAAGAGTTTAATTGTTATTTTTGAAATTATTAAAGGATATATTACAATTTAAAAATTTTAAAAACAACCTTAAACTTTTTAAAATTTTCAAGAAATGTAGCGCTAGGAATATTGGCTACAGGCAATGAAAACCAAGGGATAGATTTTCAAGAGGCACTATTGCTAAAGTTGTCTTCAAATCAGTCATAGCATCATTGAACATTTGTAATTGTGTATGTTTTGATGAAAAAATAATTGTGAAACAAAGGGTTTCATTCTTGTGAGAGGATAATCAGAATAAACTATATACAATATGTAAAGAGTTTGTTGTGTTGTTGATGAAGAAATCACAACAATAATTGTTTGATCTCAACGTAATATTTGTTAGAAAATAAATAACGTTTCACGATAACAAAAAAAAAAAGGATAATGCACAATGATGGAAAATGGAATCCTTAATCTAGACCACATCACAAGGAAGAGAGGCTACTAGAGATAAACTAGTATGTGGTCTGGGTGTTGTATTTCGCATTTAAAAAAAGAAAATGTTAAGACTTCTTCTTAAACCACCACCATGTACAACCACCCTTTCATCGACTCTTCCTTCCCCCACCATGGCTGCACCAACATCCTATCTTCAAGTTCAACTCCACCAAATAAAACTTCTTTTGCTCTTCGACGGTAGCATTGGTGATGACTTCCAGCAGTGATTGACAAGTGTTTACGACATCGATTGATATCTCTAATAATTTTCACAACAAAATTGATCATTTTTGTAAAAATTCAGTCCAAAATCTTCAAATTGTTTTGTCTACATACACTATTAGGCTTGTTCTCTCATTTGGGATTTTAAATTGATTTTGTATTATTGATTGAATTTAAGGACTCTGAATTATTGTTTGAATAATGTAATACTGACATATTTTGTTTTGAAATAAAATTTTTCTGCATATATCGTACATGTATTTTCAAATTTAAAATTTTGTTTTGTTTGAATTCTGTGATGTTGGGATCTTGATATGCTGACCCATTTATTTAGAAGTTCTTGATGTAAGTGGCTATTGATTTTTTAATTTTGATCCTGATTCATTACTGCTTATGCAGTGTATTTCTAAAGCAAAATCTTTGTTGTTTTTGTAGTCATAGAGTTAACAGAATAGCATCACTGAAAATGTGATCCTGAATCTTTTAAGTTCATGCATAAAAGGATTTTCATTTTCATTATAGCACCATTTGATCAAAATGTGATATTTGTTAGAGAAGGATAAACATTTTATAGTAAACATTTTATTAGACAATACACAATAATGAAAAACGAAATATCTCATTTAGATTGAATCGGAAAGGAGAGAGACTACTAAAAATATATTAGACTAACATCAACTCAGTCTCAAGTAGAGAAATCAGTGAAAGACAGAGAAAAAAGTTCATGGAAGATGGTTGTGCAAATAGTTGGAGAGAGGGTTGACATTTTCAAAGTTAGGGGGACAATTGCAAAAAGAAAAAGATGAAATTCTAGAGTAAGGGAAAAAGTCAGATTAGAAAACTGACAGGTGTAGGAAGATATTTTCCACTCTAATAATATAAAAAATTGTGAATTATTGATGAAAATTTTGTATAATTTATACTATTATTATACAATCTTAAAAGAAATCACAATCCCATGAAAATAAAATAGAGGGATTACAATAAATTTTTTAAATTTAAATTTAAATTACCATTTATTATCTAGTCATTCCATCGCATAAAATTAAATCAAAAATAAATATTTAAATCTTTTAAAATTAGCACGTAAAAATTTGCCAATGAACTAATATTATTTTAAATGATTGGTTGAATTAACACGTAGAAAAATATTATTAGATAAAAGTTCCTGTAAAAAATAGTCAATTAACCTTAAAATGAAAAAAAATATTGAGCAAGATATTTATTTACTTAATCAAATCATTTAACATTTTTAATTGTTAATTATGATTAAACAGCCATTTTATATACCCTGGCTAGACTACAGCAATGCTCCTTCCTGTTTGCCTAACTTACAGTCAAACGTGTGGTTAGGTGGATTCTAGAAACAACTTCAAGGGAATATTAGTTTTATTAACCATATAAAAAGTCGTTGTCTGGGGGAGGACAAATGGCCCGGCTATCGCAGTCAGTAGAGCGCAAGCTTCTTAACCTTGTGGTGGGGGGTCCGAACTCCACAGTAGGCGTGTCTCTTTCGCCCGGCTAACGTGACGATGAAACCTTAAACAGAAAAATAAAATCTAGAGATAAAATCTAAAGACTTCTAACCAGTCGATGGAGCGCAAGTCTCTTAACTTTGTGGCGATGAGTTCGAGCTGCACGGTAACAATGGTCTTAATGCAACTTGAAGCCCATTTTTATCTTATTCGGTCTTCCACTCAGGCCTGCAATTGCTGTTGGCTGTCGAAATGTTCAAAAATTTTAAGGAAAATCTGAAGGCTGACAATGGTCTTAATGCAACTCGAAGCCCATTTTTATCTTATTTGGTCTTGGACTCAGGCCTGCAATTGCCATTGGCTCTGAACTGTTCAAAAAATTTTAAAGGATAAGAATGAAACAAGTAATAATTTTGGTTTCTGCATAAGGAAAAAAGTGGTTATTTTTACTAAATAAAACATTAATAACTTTTCTGTTTATTTTAAACAGATTAAGGCATGTGGATAATTATAATACTAATTATATTTACTTTTCTAGAAATATAAAAGTAAAAAAAAATTAAACTAATTGTAACGTACTTTTTTACATACGTTACTTTAGCAACTTATCAATATAAATACCTATTATACAAAAACTTAAAGGTCAAAAGTTCTTGATATATAAAAGTTAAGTATGAGTATCCTCAACAAAGCAATTTTGATTTTCTTATTGAAGCTATTAATAATATCAAATATAGCGATAATAAGTGAATCATTCAGCTTCTCTGATAAGGTAAATGTTACTATAGTGAATGATTTGCAAAATAAATTAGACTTGGCTCTTCATTGTAAATCCGCTGATGATGATCTTGGTGCACATGTACTTTCTCATTCGGCTGAATACTCTTTTCATTTTAAGTTGAGTGTTTTGAAGGGAACTCGATTTTATTGTCATTTCAGATGGCAAGGGGGTGATGAGTGGTTTGATATCTTCATTCAGTTAAGAGATACTTGCAGGCATTGTATCTGGAATATAAGAGAAACTGGTCCATGCCTTGAAAAGCACTGTTTTCCTTGGAATCATTAATGAATGTATGTTTCTTTTAATTTCGAATTCTCTATGTAATTGAATAAAATATTTTTGAGTTACTTTAAGTATTTGCAATATTAACCATAAAACTTATTGATTCACGAAATCAAAGTAAATCCGAGTTCGTCAAATTCAGTTGAGTTATTCTTCCACATAGCATGAAACCAAAGAAGTAAACGTGTGTGTGTGTGTGTGTATAAAAGTAAACATGTTAAATCATTTGTAACGATATTCCAAGATTAAACTTATAAAAAAATCATAAAACTTAATCACTTTATGCAGAATTACTTTAGAGTTTGATCTTGAACTATTTAAAAAATCTGAAAGGATAAGAATGAAATAAGTAATAATTTTGGTTTCTATGTATATCTAAATAATACACAATAAATTTATAGTATCTTTTAGTTTTATGAGTATTGAATGCAATCTTCATCATCTTACTTGAAAGAAGCAATTTTTGCAGTGATTACATATTTGTAATGACGAATATAAAACACAAAAGGAAAAAAGTTGCAATTTTTACTAGAAAAAAGATTAATTAATAACATTTGATATGATTGAAAAGACTAACGTATGTTTATAATTATAATAATATTTATATTTACTTTCTAAATATATATAAAAATAATTGTCCTATACTCTCTTACAGTTGTCATTTCAAGAACATACCAATATAAATACCTACCATATGAAAACCAGACACCAAAAGTTGTTCTTGATAAATAAAAAGTTAAGAATGAGTACCCTCAACAAAGCTATTATGATTTTCTTATTGAAACTATTAATAATATCAAATATAGCGATAATAAGTTAATCATTTAGCTTCCCTAAGAAGGTGAATGTTACTATAGTGAATGATTTGCGAAGTAAGGCGAACTTAGCTCTTCATTGTAAATCTGCTGATGATGATCTTGGTGCACATGTGTTGCCTTATTCGGGTGAATACTCTTTTCATTTTCAGGTAAAATTTTTTGGGGGAACTCGATTTTATTGTCATTTCGGATGGCAGAAGCGTTCCGAGTGGTTTGATATCTTTATTCAAATCAGGGATGCTTGTAGGCATTGTGTCTAGGAGATAAGAGAAACCAGTCCATGCGTTGAAGACTTTAAGGGGGCGTTTGGTTTGGGTAATGTTTTATTATCAAAATAGAAAGATTACTTTAAAGATAAATTACTTAGAAGATTATTGGGTATAAATTATTACTATGTTTGATAAAATTTGATAGGTATAAATAATTATTGTGTTTGGTTAAAGGTAATAAAAAATTACTAATAAATTATTTTACTTAAATACCCTTGAATATAATTATTTTTAAATATTTTTATATTATTTATCATATTAATCAAAAATTAATTTATTATTGTCTCAAAAAATTAATAAATAATAATATAATTATAATAAAATCAAGATTACTTTGGTAATCTTTAAATATCTAAGGTAAATGTGGTAATCAGATTACGATTACCGTAATATTTTATTACTGATAAACTAAATAAGAGAATAAAAAATAGATTACCAAGGTAATCTTAAAAACTTGGAACCAAACACCCCCTAAAGAGTTTTGTTATCCTTGGAATAAAAATAGTCTATGAATGTTTTCACGAAGTTCTCTGCAAAGTTGAATAAAATATTATTAAGTTATTTTTGATCGATTGAATTTGATGTTCAAGAAATATTTTATATTTCAACATTTTGAACACACGTTACTCTAAAGAGCCAACATTCTAAAAAAATATATTCTATTCAAAAATTTTAAATATATTAATTAATAAGAAATATTAATGAATTAGATGGACCCTTACCTGGTAAAGAATAAGAGAATGGATATATACTGACGCGATAAATTAATTGATTCACATAACATGTCCACTCATATAATATAAGTGTTTTAGCATATTATATAAAACTTACCTCCTAGGATGTTTAAAACTGGTTAACTGAATTAGTTTATCAATTTTTGAATTAAATTAAATTTTTAGTTTAAAAAAAATCATGAACAAATTTAAAAATTAACCAATTTTAAATCGAATCGAAAATACTAATTTATTGAACTCAATTTTTAATTAACCGAGTTTAAACCGAATTTATTCAAATTTTTAAAAACCAATTCGATTTGGTTAACTATTTTTAAAAATTAGACAAATCAATAATTGAATCAAAAAATTGATTTTTTTATTTTTTTTAAACAGTATCTGAATCAATTTTTCAAATAACCTACTTTTTAGTTCAATTTTTTATTCTAAAATCACTTCAGTTTGAATATTATATAATTTTAAACACCCCTATTTATCTCTAAGAAATATCTTGAATGATAATAGAAGAGTTTTATATGTAAAAGAAATATAAATTTAATTTTTTTTTACTATATTTTTAAATTAAACTTTTGATTACCACGCTTCTTACCCAAAAGGAAAATCTACAAACTAACCATTGTCTTAATTCATACTCAAAACCCATTTTGATCTTATTTGGTCCTGGACTCACGGCCTACTCTTGAACTGTTCAACAAATTTTAAGGGGGCGTTTGGTTGGGGTTTTTAAAATTACTTTGGTAATCTATCTTTTATTCCTTTGGTAATCTATATTTTATTCTCTTATTTGGTTTATCAGTAATAAAATATTATAGTAATCTTCTATTACCAATGCTGACATGGCAAGTAATATAGGTTGTAATCTGATTACCACCTTTACCTTAAGTATTTAAAGATTATCAAAGTAATCTTGATTTTATTATAATTATATTATTATTTATTAATTTTTTGAGATAAAAATAAATTTATTTTTAATTAATATGACAAATAATATAAAAAATATTTAAAAATAATTATATTCAAGGGCATTTAAGTAAAATAATATACTAGTAATCTTTTATTTTCTTTAACCAAACACAATAATTATTTATACCTACCAAATTTTATCAAATATAGTAATCATTTATACCTAGTAATTTTCTAAGTAATTTATATTCAAGGTAATTTTTCTATTTTAGTAATAAAACATTATCCAAACCAAACGCCCCTAAAAGATAAGAATGAAATAAGTAGTAATATTGGTTCCCACTTATATTTCAATAATATGCTGTGAATTTATACTATCTTTTATTTGTATAAGTATTGAATGTAATTCTTATTATCTTAATTTAAATAACAATTACGGATTTACAATTACAAATGTAAAACAAACATGGAAATAAAAATTTAATAGCATTTATTTTCATTAAAACGATTAAGGTAAGTGTATGATTATAATACTATTCATAATTACTTTCTAAAAATATATAAATAAGGATAAAATCAAAATAATTGTAACGTATATCTATCACTTTAGTAACTTATAAATATAAATAATTATTATACAAGAATTTAGAGGTAAAAAATTTTTAATTTTTGAAAATTGAGTATGAGTATGAGGTCAAAAGCAATTATAATTTTCTTATTAAAGCTATTAATAATATCATATATAGTGATAATAAGTGAATCATTAAGCTTCCCTGAGAAGGTGAATGTTACTATAGTGAATGATTTACAAAGTAAATTAGACTTGGCTCTTCATTGTAAATCCGCTGATAATGATCTTGGTGCACATGTACTTTCTCATTCGGCTGAATTCTCTTTTCATTTTAAGTTGAGTGTTTTGGGGGGAACTCGATTTTATTGTCATTTCGGATGGCAAGGGGGTGATGAGTGGTTTGATATCTTCATTCAGATGAGAGATAAATGCATGCATTGTACTTGGAATATAAGAGAAAATGGTCCATGCCTTGAAGACGATGACGAGACTTGTTTTCCTTGGAATCATTAACAAATATATGTTTTTTTTTAATAAGTTCTTTATGAAATTGAATAAAATATTATTAAATTACTTTTGATGTCCATGAAAAATTTTATATCTCAAAATTTTGAACACTACATATATAGATTTTTTTTATATATAATTTTAATATATAGATAATATGTTATCATATGATTAAGTATTATTTTATCTTTAATTATAAATCATCAAATTATATAATAATATATTATTTATATATTTAAATTATACATAAATATATATATATAATTTTGTTGATTCTAAATATCCAATAGTCTAAAAAAATTTTGATTCCATTGAAAAAATTTTAAGTACATTTAATAATGAGGGATATTGATAAATTGGATGGACACTTACCTTAAAGTGAATCCACGCGTCAATATTTCAACCATCGACTCTCCAAACATCGCGGACTTAACACGCGCGTAACAGATTCTAGCCATTAATCACCCAACACGTGGCCAAAAGACAATGGCACCTTCGTAAATTCAGACTGCTACCGGTCTCATTTCGATTGTTTGCTAAAACCTCCGCTTTTGTGACCCCTACCTGAAAAACCAACCAAAAATCTTTCATTCTTCTCGCGCCGCCATGGTCGGACTTACCAGACCGAGAGCTGCCGCGTTGCTGCTCTGCCAACTGTGTAAAACCAGAGCCTACGGATCGTCAGCTGCGGCTCAATTGCAGTACGACTACTACGACGAGGAGTATGATTTGGATGGGGAAAACAGCTGGATGGCGCCTAGAATTGGATCGGCTGAGTCGTCGCCAAAGAGAGGTGTCCACTGGGTGCTTATTGGAGACCCGGGGGTGAAGAAACATGTGTACGCCGAGCGTTTGTGGAAGCTTCTAGAAGTTCCTCACATTTCTATGGGAAGTCTTGTTAGACAAGAGCTTAACCCTCGCTCCTCTCTCTACAAACAGGTTTTTATTTAATTTTGTATTCTGTTTTTATTTTTTTATAAGTTTTGTTGGAAATTTCTAAACGTTCGGTTTCCTCACTTTAGATTGCAAATGCTGTAAACGAAGGAAAGCTTGTTCGAGAGGATGTAATATTTGCATTGCTCTCGAAGAGGCTGGAAGAAGGATACTATAGAGGGGAAAACGGCTTCATTCTAGATGGAATTCCTCGCACAAGGATCCAAGCTGTAAGTCTGAGCTTCTGCGTTTTCTTTGAAAGCCAGGCGTGGGTGAATTCTAACGGTCTTATATGCTCTTGAAAACTGGATGTCTTTGCAGGAGATTCTTGATCAAATTGTGGACATCGATCTAGTTGTGAATTTTAAGTGCACTGAAGAGCACTTGGTTAAAAAGAATCTGGACGGGGAAGCCTTTTCTTCTCGCTGGGAGTTTCTTAGCACGAGGAGTTCCAGGTTTTCCACGGTTGAAGCTACCGCCGCCTGGAATGAAAAATTCCGAATCTACGCTGGGCAGGTAATTTATACTTGCTTGCATTAAGAAGTGTCTTCTTGAACGAAAATTCTTATTGATTGTGAATTATTTATAATCATTTCATAATAAGGCATTGGAAGATTACTACAGGAAACAGAAGAAACTTGTTGACTTTCAAGTGGGAGGGGCACCTGGTGAAACCTGCCAAGGCTTGTTGGCTGCATTACACCTACAGCATTCGAATACTGTTAGTGATTCACCTAAGCTGACGGCATGATTTGGAGTTTCATCTGATGAAACACCATTCTTACAGGAAGTTGAAATTTTGTTTGAATTGTCCAGCTGGACCTGAATTTTTGTCTTCTCTGTTTTACCCATTTCAATGCAATCAAGATATGAGAATCGAGATGAGTACCCATTTCCACCACAATATTCTAGCATCAAGGGCCAATTTTCTCTTGAAAATATTCATACAAGTACTTTCAAGGTTACAGATTTGAGAATTTATTTTGACAATTGACAGCTACTATAATTGCAAACCACTTATTATTATTATTATTTTGAACATCAGATTTACAACATTCTTTCTCTACATTTATTTATTCACAGCTCATCCAGATGTCGCGGAGCAGTTCATACCTGATAGCGTTTTGACTGTTATTGCCCCTCGATATCCAGCTGGGTCTTGATGGAAATGGTGAAGATCGGGAACCATCAATCAAGATTGATGTCAAAGGAGAATTCAGTTCGTCAAGTTCATCATCGCTAGTATTTGCTTTTCTGACTACTGAGGATCCACTTCTTCTCAGCTGAGATGGGCTTCCAAACTCTCCAATTACACTTGAAACAGAATCCACAGAAGGCGGCACATAGAGTGGAGGAGCTGCTGTACATGGGAAGTTTGTGATAGATTCTTCCCCGCATTCAAGGGAATCCTGAATGGAGTAAAAGCAAGAAGATTAGGTTCCAATCTTCACAAGTCTATATGTTTACAACCAAAAATTAGACATTTCAAACAGGCATCATGAATTTTCATCTTACTTAATTTCGTGGTTTGATCTACTTCATAAATTATACTAAAGAGATGACAAAGCTTAGGACAAAAAATATTGTAGATTTTTATAAAAGGGCTAACCTCATCCTCCAGGGCCTCAAGAACAACCTTAGGAATGGGATCAGGGCAGAACTCATCTGGAACAAAATTTTCAACCACTCTCTTGATCAATGACACACCGAAAGTGGGGCACACCTTTGCAAAGACAGAAAAAATGTAATATCGTAAGGTTGCCAATGATCCGATCTGAGTATGCATGCTGCAGAATGAAAAGGGTCTAGGGTTCTACTAACCTCTTTCCTGACACTTCTGCTCAACAGCATGTCCTTTGGAAGCATCATGAGATCACTCAGTGCATTAAGGAGGCGGAAAGACTTGAAGGATGCATCATGTCTCTCATCATCCTCATCATCTTCATTATCATCGCTTGGTAGCTCATCGTCATCCATGCCAATTAGATCACTCAGAAATCTAGACCAACTTCCAATCTACCAGGGAAAGGCAGAAGTTATTTTTAATGCTTCAAAAAGTTTTAACTACATTATAAACTAGTTTATATTTAGAGAAAAAAGTGAGTGATATTCAATTATATATAAAACAGAGTCTTAAATATTAAAGATATTGAGGTACAACTCAGATTTTTAATTGCATCCCAGTGTTTTTTTTTTTTAAAAAAAAAATCATATTAAAAATCAAAAGCACCCATTTTTTCATCACCATTTTTAACTTGATACTCATAGAAATGTCATTGAGAGGTGGTCACAAGGAAATAATTTGTTGAACAATTAAGAAAATTAAGATGGACTATGATGATCACTCATGATCTGACATTAAACTTGGCCTGAGAATTGAAGTTTGTATCACTTACTGCATTTTTGAGTTGAGCACCAGCCCCAAAACTTGATTTACCAGCTGGAATTGGAAGGACCTTGAAATCACTAATTGGGTCAGACACAGGATCAGTTGGAATCTCATCATCAGATTCACGAAGAATGGCATTGAACATAGCCACATCTAATCTAGCCACACATTGTTCCATTATCTAGATACAGAACAGAAAGCATAGCAATGTCAAGTTCTTGAAACTTAAAATCCTCCTCTAAAAGAGAATCAGATTAACTCAGCAGTTACCAAACAGGAATATATTGTTGAAAGAAGCAAATCAATTTGAAAGAACGTTACGGTTAATTTGTGGCATTAGGAATTTTATTAAAGACCCAGAAACAATCTTTTTTTTCTCAACAGAGATTAAAAATGGGTTCACTTATAACAGGAACATAGGCCTTTTGGACCTCAACTAAGGCCATTTGCTTTGATTGTCTGATCAATGAACCTCAGGATGCAATATATTCAAGGTGAGATGCAGGATGAGCAAATAAAAGTTACATCATTCTTTACATTGCTCCCATTATCTAGAAATTGAACTACTAAATATTAGAAGTTGAAAATCCTCCATCAACCAGATAAACTTACCAGCAGAAATATTGTCAAACAGTGGCCAACTAATACAAACAAACATGTTCCATAAAGTTGCAGCAAACACCAAAGTTATTATTGAGCACTTTCGGAATTTTAATCAAAAGAGATACACATAAGATTATTCTCTCCATAAGGGAAAGAATGAAAATGAAAAAGGGCTTCAGTATAGTAGGAATACTGGCCATTGAAATCCCAAGTAGGCTCAATCAATATGTTTGTCATATCAATCAAATTCAGATATGAAATATTGCAAAGGCCAACAACATAAAAGGCAAACAATAGTTACATTATTCTTCAATTGGGTAGGGATTTTTTTTTTTCCAAAATTATTTTTAGCAGATTCTGCTGCACTGTAAGACTTTATGGTATGAAACATTAATATAATAACAATTAGAAAATCCAGAAAAGAAAATATAAATTATGAAAAAATTAACTCCAGTGTAAAAGAAATTTTAAAAGAATGACCTCAAGTTTCACATTTAAGTCCTTTATGTCAAAGATAGCATGCACGCCCACACACTATATAACATTATCACAAAAAACACACCAATAAGAGGTTAAACGATTAAAATACCATTCATCTAACACCCTGTGGCCTCAAAGAAATGGAATAAAGGAAACAGTAAAACACGTTTTGAGGGGAAATAAAATGGCTATCAATTTACCAATTTCACCAACAAATGAAGGCAACCACATTCGTGCCCTCCAGCTCGAACAGGACAAAGTCTTTCACAGGCATCCTTGAAAGCTTTCTTCCAGTGGCCCAGTGAAAAGTTCACTTGGTCTTGATCCCTAGAACTACATGTCCTTCCAAGGTTTTTCCTAGAGTCAGAGCCAGGACCTCTATCAACTGCCTTCGTGGCAGCAGACTGCATGAGTGGAGTCAGAATCTAGACAAAGCCAGAAACAAAATAAGTTCATGAAATCCATTTTATAAGTTGGTATATGCAATCATGCACTGAAAAACACAACAAATAGGCAAAAGAGATAAGTTATTACCTGCCACCATATAGATTCTACAGTTCGGGAGAAGATCCAAGCTTCAACCTTTTGCAGCGCTGATAAAAATGATTGTGGGTCATCCAAGTCACCAAAACCTCCACATACTACATCTTTGCTTCCCTTTTTGCCAGGAGAAGATTCCTCCCATTTTAATGGAGATGATATCTTGTTGTTTCCACTTTGATCACCATTCCTTTCCATGGATTGATGTGCAGAAAATGGTTGCTCTAGGTCCCCAGTGGCTTGGCTTATAATTGTTCTCAGCACGACAGAATTTGACAACCAAAATGTCAACCTGAAATAAGAGTACCAGGTATAACATATGAACTAACAACAAATTTTAGAAATTCTTTTAAACAATAAATGGACATGTATATCAGGCTCTGAACTGCAGAAGGGTGCAGCAACATAAAAGGTTGGTCCTACAGCAGAAAATCTCATCCACTGAGTGGCATAATTCAAACAGACAATCCATCAGTTAAAAGACAGCTTAAGAAGAAGATCTAAATCAATTATCAGAGGTTCCTGGAGAAACAACATTGAGTGGCATAAGCAAAAGTTTTGGTATGAAGTGTATCAAGCTGCTATAAAAGGACTTATCTTAGTGTTTGTACTGTCAATGTCTCATTACTAATCAAAACAACCAGAAGATTTCATTTCTGTTTTGTCAGTGCACCACGTGAAGAACCAAAAATACAGGAAAATTTCGATGTCAAATGTTACCAAGTACCAAGAATATCACTTTAGAATAATAATATGAATGGGAAATGAAGGACAAATGAAAATCGATGACATGATTTTTAAGTACCTAGGAACATCATTTCCACAAGCTTTTGCAACCAAAACTAATCCTGATATGGCACTTTTTGCCGCACTAGCTCTCCTTGATTGGGAATTTTCTTTGCAAGCATGAAGATAGAGCCTTGAAAGACGCCGCGCAGGAGCATGGACCTTGCTCATGGAACTTCCATGCTCCGCAACTACTGAGTATAGAGCAGCTTCTGCAGCAGCAGCTTCTCGCAGCTCTGCCTCAAGTGTTTTTATCTTGTGCTCCAGCTGCTGGATTTTGCCTTCCAAAATAGCACTTTTGGTATCCTTTGGATAAACCTTAGCATCTTTTCTTTCACTACTCCCGAAGCTTCCCACAATATTTTGGGAATCTCCCAAAAAACCATTTTCCTTCACTTCATTATTATGATTATTAATATCTAACCCGTTGCCTCTAGCCATGTCTGGGGATGATCTAACAGACTTCACATGCTTTAATCTGTCACTTTTTAAGATATTGCCCATCATTCCAAAATTTTCCCTGCTTGAAGAAAGTGAATCATTTCCTGGTGAAATTTGGTCACTGGTTGCACCTAGTGAATAAAAATTTAGTGCTTCACCTCCCAAGGAATGTCTTTTCTGTTCAGATTTTTCTCTTTCCAGCCCACTGTTGTCTTGTTCCATCCTCTTCATGTCCTCCATAAGACTATTGCAGTCATCATCTGTTTTTGCAGCCCCATCCATTGAACCTTGCTCAGTTTTACAAGTTTTTTCATCATCCTTTCCATTTACTTGAGAATACTCAATTTTTTTAGAGTCAATCTTGCCAACCAAAAAATGATTGGATGAAATTTGCTGACTGTTTTGTTCAGCATCACCATTATTAGCAGATTGTCCATTAGGAAACTTTTTCTGAACCTCCTGTGGCAAATCTTCATGCTCATCACTTCTCATGTTGGTGTTCTTCTTAGCATGTCCATTAGAAAAGGATGGCAGAGAAGTTATATTCTGGGCTGCTACATTATTTGGGATCACTGAAGCAGAGTTAGCAGAGTCGAACACCAAAGCATTACCATTTACCAGGCTCTCAAGTTCAGAACATAAATCTATTGATGATGAGCGAGATGAACTGGCCCTCTGATTTTCATGTGATGGTATATGTGGCTTTATATTGGATTTTTCTGGCAGTAGCTTTGAAGCTAGGTCATGCTCCTTTTTCTGAACCTCCTGTGGCAAATCTTCATGCTCATCACTTCCCATCCTGGTGTTCCTCTTAGCATGTCCATTGGCGAAGGATGGCAGAGAAGTAACATTCTGGGCTTCTACATTATTTGGAATCACTGAACTGGAGTTAGGAGAGTCAAACACCAAAGCATTACCATTTACTAGGCTCTCGAGTTCAGAACATAAATCTATTGATGAGAAGCGAGATGAACTGGCCCTCTGATTTTCATGTGATGATATCTGTGGCTTTATATTTGATTTTTCCTGTAGTAGTTTTGAAGCTAGGTCATGCTCTCTTCTACCACCTCTGCTATCAGACGATTTGACTAATCCAGTCTGCAATTTTGAGTCAATCATTAAAGTTACTAATACTTACATATTCTATGTCAAAAAGAATCCTGGTTTCTTATAAGACTTAGCATAAGACCATGCTCATCGAAAATCAAAGTCGAGAAATTTCAATACAATTGGTGGTCCCACCACAAGGCAAGTCAATTTACAACAAAAACAATAGGAAAAAATGTGTCTGATCCGGCTTAATACCATTATCCATCTAGCATTTCCTATGTAGTTCATCAAATAAGTGTTCAATTGAGAGACTCTTCATCATAGGTTTTGATGTTGGCTATCAAGCAAGAGAAAACTTATTTTCTCCAACTGGCAGGGGAAAATAAAGCAATTTAATTGCGGTACAAAAAGTTCTTACTGACCAAATTAGTCCAGTTATAACAGAACCAAAATGAATAACTTCTATTAAAGATGATAATTAAAGGCAAGCAAAGATGACCTTTTCATTTTGAGGAGGTAAATCATTATTTAACTCAACAGCTGAAGATGAAGTAGCCAAAGATGAGTGTGAGGAAACATCATCATCAGTAAAAGAAGCAACCTCAGCTTCCTCAGCATACTCTTCATGCATCAATGATGAAACAGATTCACCACCATTCTTATCCAATGAAGCATCTTTTGATAAACCATCCGTCAAGGAGGAGCCTGTGCGACTGACGGCTTTATCTACTCTCTGGATTTTAATGATCAAAACTGGTTGAGCTGTGTTTTTATAGTTCCTCTTGCTGTTCATTGGGACATTCAGACTCAATGTCTCTTTAACAATACCATAATCTGACAAATTGACAATAGCAGTCGCTAACAACTGAGTTTTTTCCCTTCGAGGCTCATACAAGTTAAACTCTAAAAAATTCTTCTGGAATGTAGCGGCATCCTTGTTTTTAATATTCATCTCCCTCACCAGCGTCACAGGTAGCCTAAATGACTCATTGAATTCAATTCTGCCCTCTCCAACAACAGATCCCAGCGAAGGTACAACTGCTTTAGTAGAACCAGAATTTCTATCACCATTTTCCCACTGAATCATGACAGACCGAAGTGATCTTAGCGATTCTGACGGCGGCCATGGCTTAATCTCCTGAATATGGATTAAATAATCAACATGAACGGTAGCATCTTTCCTGTTCTTTGCACTTAGACCAAGAACCATTGTTGCATGAGCACACAGCTGTTCCACAGAGTGTGAATTCTGCCTTAATGTCCGTAAATAACTTCACTCAAAAGCTCTTAAATTCCTATATATCCAACAAAAAATACATAACCATGTGATTCAGCAAAGCAGCTTAATAGCAGAATTTAAGATTTTGTAAACTCAAGCCCTGTTTCCTACAAACAGATTAAGGCGACATTATAGTTATTAAATGATCCAAACTGAGCCACACTTATGAGAAGAAAAGCAACAACTTACCAAGATATAAATAAAAGTTAACAAAAGAGATAGAACTTGAGAAATATAAAGAATTTCAAGTAACTTTATGCTCATTTAATGCAAATACAGACTGTACAAAACATCAAATTAAAAAAGTCAGCAATGATAAGTAAATTTTAACTTCCTCAAAACTTCTGAAGAACAAGAACGAAACAACTTCTCAATTACTCAAAGTAACACAGAATTTGTTTCTTCTTTATCACTAACATCAGATCCACACAATGGTCAACATGCTATAATCAAATCGTCCATTCTCCAAGCTTAAAATAGCAAAATACAAAACAGATTCATTACAATGCGGCACTAAAATTAACAAACTTAACTAAAAAACATTACTCACGGATTTCTTCATTTCAGACAAAAAGGCAAAAAAGTAGATGAAATGTTAGAGAACTGCATGAACCTGTCAAATTAGGAGCTGAAAAATCTGAGAAATGTAAGAGAAGAGACGTTTGATGGATTTGAAATATCTGAGCTTCTTTGGGGTTGAGACTGTGAGACTGTGACTCAGTAAAACCAGAACCGAGAATGTCTCATAAAATACAGAAAATTTCTACGGCTGACATCAAGACAGGATTTATTAAAAAATCTAATAATAATAATTTAATCTACCCACAGGTTAATTCTACAAGAGAAACGGTGCCGTTTAATTTTTTTTTTTGGCTTGTCGTTTGCTTTTTGTTGATTCTTCTGGCAATGATGCTTTGCCAAATCAAGTGACACATTACGCGATTGTTAAGAGTGTGTGGCACACGATTCAATCTTGTGTTGTGATGTGACGACAGAGGACGTTCAGTCGATCAAACTCATTAATAAAAAAATATTTCTTTTTGCTAGAATTGGTGATTTTAAACAAAACACAAAAAATAATTGATGTCAATTAATATACCCCCAAATTTTCATTTATAAAGTTTTAAAAAATAAATAAATAAATTTTTATTTTTTATTAAATAATAATTTCATATTTAATTATAATTAAAAATTTTAATATAAAATAAATTTTTAAATGTTTAAAATCCTATAAATAAAAATTTAAACGATAAATAAAAATAAGTTCTTTTATTATTGTATTGAATGTGTTTAGATTAAAATCTCGAACTTAAACATAACAAATATATAAGTTGGGTTACATCATTTTATGTCAAAATAGTTTAAATCGAAATCAATTTAGGTCATATATAAATAAATAACATATAAAATCTATCATTTTAGATTAGAAGGTCAAATAAATTAAATAGATTATATTTTAACACAATATAACATATTTTTTTATAATTAATTCAAATTTTTTTTAACCAATTCATCTATAATTCAAATCATGTTCATATGACAAGTTTGGATATAATTTTAATTCTCACCTAAAATGACATGATCCGAAGGTAGGAACTTTACCAGAGTTGTGTTTCTTAATTATTTATTTAATTATATTTTAGGATAAAATTTTTAAATGCCAAATCATTAGACAGGTGATTAAATATACATTAAATGCGCGTGGTTTTGTGGTTGGGGCGTCTTTTTCTAACGTGGTTGTCGAGAACGCCGACACCGTATTCTTTCTCACCGTCAAAAATACCCGCGAAGGTGGAGGACACGTTACCACCAAAAGAGAATCTCTGTCCTGGGCTATAATTTTCAAGGGCCTTATATTAATCTCAATGGCCCACCAAAATGATAATTTCTAATCTACTTTCATAATCTGAAGCAATAAATCAGATTGATAGTTAGCCACGATTATCTAATAGACCAGGTAGATCAGCCATCATAATCATGTTTTACACTTGATTATTATGCACTAATTACAAGAAAAATGTGATTAATCCCAAAGCAAAAAAATTGGTTGATAAAGGTTAAAACTAATTACCACGTGAGCCGTCTGATCTGAGATGAAAGCAAGCCCTACATACACGATCTTTGAAGATGTATTTTTCAGGTGGGTGTTGACAGCTCCACTCCCCTACTTCACAAGTTTCCAGTTTCAGAATTAGAAGGCTACTTGATCATTCTCAACAGCAAGTGAGCGAATAATTTTTCCTTTTTTTCTCATAACCAACACACCAGAAGAAGAAACTTGAATTCAAGCAGCTTGACTTTGAAGTGTAACCTCTGTTCCGGTGGATTCATCAATATGACAACAATGGCTTTCTTCAGTGTCAAGATTTTTAATTATTTTACCAGAAGGGTTGACTTGCATGCCTCTGCAGTTGCTGCTTGAAAAGGATGATGCATCAATAATAAATCTTATCTAAAAAAATGTTTAGGCATATACAGTGTCAAACAATCAAAGCTGACATTTATAAACTATACATAAGGTGGGAAGAAGTAAACAAAATATAAGCCTAAAATGGTTAGGAGCCTTTTATCAAGACTATGATGTAGAATCTGATTTCTCTTCGGCATTGGCTGATGCCTGGACTTGATTATCACAACACAGAGGAAACGATAGAATTTATTAACATCACGATACCACTCTAAATCCTGCCCCCAAAACAATAAATTTAACATAGATATTATCATAACACAGTCCTAATTTTCTTTTCTCTTTAGCAGAAATACAAAGAATTTTGAGACATAAGAAGATGTACATGTAAGGGAACAAGCTGTCTACATAGGCATCAAAAGAGAAAGTTGAAAGTTACTAATGCATCAAGGGAAAAGAGGTGGGATTGTCCCTTACAACTGTAGTCTTGAATTAAAAGTTAGCAGACAACAAATTTTCTTTAAATAAGAACAGATTTTTTAGTAGAAAAGTTTGTCCAAAATGGTGAGAAATTGACTGCAATCCCTTCATCGGTTTGGTTAAACAACTATGTGAACATCATTTGGCAATATAATGCGATGCATCAATAATGTAGACCAGATATTTTAATGAATAAATCTATTATTCAATCACAAAAATAACAGTTCATGTGTACAAAAACACATTGTTGAAACTTGAAAGAATAGTATAAGATGAGTTATCAATTTTTCTATCAACTCATTTTTCTAGTCATCTTCACAAAACAAAAACTACAATAAGCCATGCTTACATCATGTCGGTTACAGTCAAAAGGCCAAATAACACAAGACAAACTTATGAAAAAATAAAAGAGAAAGATATTAGCTATCAATCCAACAATTGCTTGACCTTAATAATGTTAGACCATGCCAGTTGCTCACATTCTATAAAAAATTCATGGCTAGCTTCATCTGAGTCTAGTTCTACAATCCAGTGACCAAATCTCAAGAATGCAGAGAATTCTTGTATGCCTCCATCACTTCAGGGTACTGATCCATATAACAGGTCAAATACTTTTCCTCAAAGTCCTTTTTACTCATGTTTAAATACCAGACTACATCTATATCCTTCTTTGAAAGCTTTTTTGATAATAAAACTTTGAGAACTGAGAATCTTGGAATGATTCTCCTCTCCAGACTAAACAACAACAAGTTAGGACATCTAACAACGTCTGATGACTTCATACCCATCTTTTTCACAAAGAAATCCATAAATAACCTAATCTTCTTCAATGAGACAAGCATTACTATCGGCTGCCTTTTGAATGCCAAAACGAAATCACTTTCGGACCAACCATAGCTCATCAGAGTCTCCTTTTTACTTTCCCAGGTTGCTTTGCCCAGGATCGACATTGATCTAACACCCATAATAAAGGACCTAGTAGTCGGTTCAAAACCCATTTCCTTTATGGCATGAACAACATTTTCAAACATATCAGGTCTCAAAACAAGCGATTGCGGTGCAAAATAATCAGTCTCACAATATGAGGTTCAGGCACACCATGCACCCTTAGAGCATTCATATTTGGCACCATCAACTTCTGAAAATTGCTACTAATGATACGGGTGGATTGCTTCAAAGCAGCAATAAGATTCTCATTGGTTTTGAGAAAGCCTAAAAGGAAATCAAAGGTGGGTATTATATGGTTCTTTAAACTAGACATCAAAATCATTTTATTTGAACAAAGAAACGTAACCAAGGCAGGTCCTCTAATTCCCACAGATTCAAAATACTCAATCTTAGGTTTAATAATCTTGTCCGCATCAGCCGACAGAATAGATGGGTTCTTAGAAACTAAAATAGTGATGTGGGATGTATCAAAGCCATGAGCCCTTAACAATAGAAGAACTGAGTTTGGTTTCTCAGAGTTTTTTATGTCAACTAGCTTAGAAGCTTTGATAGCTTTTTCTAAAGACAACCCACATGCGTTTGTAAGGTAAGAGACTGTTAAAGACTGTTGATCTCCGGTGGTATCTACGATTGCCTTTACAGACTGCAGTGTCTGAAGATACCGGACATTAAAATGGATATTGAAGTCTATGGTTCTGTACCGAAACATTAAGGCTTTGTACATGAAACGAAACATTGCTAATTTTCCAAAGAATTTGGAAGATGGTTTTTGGTAATAGAACAAACTCACCCAGATGGGAGAAAGTAAAATCGAAGCCCAATGGCCACCACAGTTCTCTAGCGCAGTATAACTGCAGTTGCACTGCAGCTTTACATCTCTTGTATACTATGTTGCTCTTTATGTTTTGGGCCATGATTCTGATATGGGCTGACGCCCATAGTAAGCGTAAGACATAGACCTTATAAGACAATTGCTGAGTGTACCGGAACAATGTCTAAATACACTCGCTGCTCTTCAATACTAGTGCTTCATGAACAAACAGCAATAGTCAAAGAAGGTGTTTGTTTATGAAGCAAAAACAGAAACAGAAGATATAAATTATAACGGCTGGACTAAAGAAGAAAGATATTTTGCATATATGGGTGTATTTAGCAACTATCCAGTGGACATTCCAAAATGGAGATATGGAAGTTAGGATTGAATTTAATCCAAACCGAGTCTAAATAAAAATCAAATCAAGATTGGTTTGAACATAAAAGAATCAACTAAAGTTTGATGAGTAAAAATTTTTTTAGTTCAAACTTGATTTGATTTGTAAAATTGATATTTAAATTTGACTTAAAAGCAACTTGAATATTTAAGTCATAATAAATTTAACACATTATAAAAACAAACTCGAATTCAATTCATTTAATCCAAGCTACAAGTTGCCTCCAAACTAGCTCCGATTCACATCAACCCTGATAGAATTGAACATTTTCTGCTTTAATGAAAGAGAAGAATCTAAAACTCAAAGCAACTTGAATTTTTATTCTTTCTCTAAATTTGAATCTTACACTTATCCAATAATATAACTCCGTGTGACAATCAACAATGAAGTGTACTGCATTTTAAAATCATATCCTAATTCTCAGTAATGTTTTAAATAATTTAACTTTATAATAATTTTTTATTTGTTGATAAAATATGACTCAAACAAAAATTGCCATTAAATTAAAATGGGGTGCTAATCAAATAGATGAACTTCAAATATATCTTGATTTATTCTTCTTTTTTGTGACCTTCAACAGTAAAAGTAAAACGTAATATTTCATGTAAGGCTATTTGAGATGAAATCATGTTTTTTCTTTTTTTGTCAATAAAACAATATGTGTACAGTTTTGAGTACAATTACTAAATTACATAATTATACGTCATATAAATATTTAATTATATAATGAAAACTATGTGTATGTAACATTACTCTTTTTGTGGGTACATCCCGAATTCTCATGCTTGATATTCTTTTTCCTTTCACTTCCATTCCAATACAAAGAGTACATTCAACATTATCAAGGAAATGAATGCTGAATCAAGACCCAAGCTCCTCTATGTTTGGCTTTATCCAGCTTCAAACAAAGCCTTGCAGAACCTTTAGTAGATGATTAGAAGAAAAAAAGTTTCCATTTTTAGCTTTAAGAGACAATGCTATAAATACTGTCTTGACTTTAAATCATATCAAGATATTAACTGTTACCAAACGCTGCATTAAAATTAAACCTCTAATTCATTAGTAATAATCAGCAATTAATTAGGTTTCCATTTTGTCTCTTTTCTTCATCTGGAGAAGCTATATCTTCTAAGGTAAGGAGAAACGATGCTCTCCTCTCCATATTTTGCTTAAAGTTTTGGGACTTTGAGACTGAAGCAACTTGATGTAATGGAATGCAGGTTTGTTGAAGTTTCAAAGACAAATCTCTTTTCATAAAATTTTGCACATAAATAAAATACATAAACTTATGTATAAACAATAATATATTATTAATTAATAAAAAAAATTAATTTTGAGATAATTGACAAAACCATGAATGGACAGATTCTTTATTATAGAGTTAGATTCAAACTAAATTGAATTCGAGTTCACATCGATTTACATAAAATTGAGCTTAAACTTGACTCATTTCAAAATTATTGAGCTCGAATTAAGTTTTTAATTTAGTTCATTACTAAAATAATATCATTTTAATATATATTAATAAAACGGCGTTGTTTTATATAAAATTTTTTTAACTTGTGAGTTCAATAAATTGAATGTCTTAAAATTTGAGTTAAAAAATATTAAACTTTCAAACTTAAGCTCGAATATACTTGAATTAAGCGTATTTCAAATTTACTCGAATTTAAATTTAAATAAATTGGATTTGAATATTACCCCACTACAGTGTGGTTATTGTGGAAGACAATTGCAATGAGGGCCAAGAAGACACTATTGGGGTCCAAAATTTGATGTCGCTTTTGAGATTTCTATGACAATGTGAAGTTTAATTAAGAAGATTTGTAATTGAAGCAATGTTTTCAATGCAAAGTGGGTACTCTGATAATGTAATCATCATTAATTAAGCTTTAATCAGAATTATAATCATCCAGATGTCGCTAATAATTATCTAAGTGTAAATTCAGAAAATTATGATTGCCTGTCGTGTGCTTTCAAAGTTGGATCTGATGACCATAAGTATTTTGGCCTTTTCATTTGGAGGGGCGTTGCCTGTTTTAAATAAAATAAAATTTTATAATTTTTCAAGATTAATATGAAATTCATATCAGGCCGTTCGTTAATGTCGATGTCAACGCCGGAAAACATTACACGTGGGTGGATTGGGCATAAGGGCAAAACTATCCGATACCCTCGGAGAAACTGATGTGAGTCAAAAGAATTTTCATTAAATTAGAGACAGAGCCTTTCCCCTCACGTGCAAGGCCATGCCGCATTTCCTTGCGTAAAATTCTAGATCAACACTCGACAGGCCATGCATGCGGCTGTGCTGTGCTGTGCCCGCAACACAACAAATACTTCACGTTTTACCACAACAAAACCAAAATATATTTATATTTCATTCCAATTAATTTAAGATCAACGGCCCACAAGTCTCGATTAATTTAATTCTCTGTAAAATTTTGGGCTTCTTCTGGGACATGATTGTCCTGCGGGTGGGCTGTCAAAATGACAAATAAGTTTGGTAATTCAATCATGGACTGCCACGTGGAGGATGTCCACTCCGAACTGAAGTATACCACTTTCATGTAATTCCATTGGAGAGGAATACTAAAAGAAGTCTGTTACATCCAGCTATTCCCTGATATCAGCATGTCAATGGGCCACGATTCCTATCAACGCCTCAAGATTCTCTTACCAATAATTAAGTACATAATCTTATCTATAAATTTTTTTTCCTAACTATCATATTCTAAATTTATTTATCGCATATTAAAATTTTTACCCTCAAATGGATCTTTTTATACAACTCTACTTCACCTTCCAGACATAAACATTTATATTATAAAAATAACGTAAAATTTAAATTATTCTTATCTTTAATTTTGGGTAAACATAGGATTAATATGCTCACAAGATGTGACAAAAATATAAAAAAATTTTATAGTTAAACAATGGCAAGGTTATAGTTCATACATAAATAGTAACCACTAACAATAGTTGGTCAAAGGAAAGATGATTTCATAATTCTTTTCAGTTTATAGTAAAAATGTTTAAACATTTATGTGCAATAATTTTGTACATAAATTTGATTTTTTGGACAAAAATTTTAATATCCCTTTATTTACTTGGTCAAATTATATAAATTGACCTGATCAATTAATGAAATTTTACATGTCATGATCTATATTAGGATGAAAGTGGTTAAATATTGGTTGATGAAAATAACATGTAAGTTGGTTAAAATTGAAATTAATCAACAACCAAATCCCATCACTATCTTTGGTGTAATAATTCTTCTCTGCCACCATCCTCCAGTTTTGGAGATAAAAAAAATACAAGCATGGATTATGGGGAGATATTGATTTGATAAATTACTTTACTTGGCATTAGCTACAGCACAACGAGACCATCATGGGATATGGCCTAATGGGCTAAATGACAAAGGCTATATAGAATACAGTATGGTCGATAAATTAAAAAGAAACATATTGGTACATTAAAATCTTAAATATATAATTTTTATATATATTCAGTTTTCTGGGGAGTCTGGAGTTTCAGATGGAAAGTTACTAATTTCATTTTAAAAAAACAAGTTTTATTAACAAATTTACCATATAGGCGGAAGAATAAAAATTGTAAACTCAAGGGTGGAGAAGTGTTATTTCAGCAAAGTTTTGGTGCGAGTTACATTCGGTGTCGTTTTAATCGTTTTAATTACGGATACTCACAGCAAAATCTGGTCCCGCATTTTTAAATGATACTGAGCATTCAGTGTAACAAGCAATAATTAATTCGATTCAATGAGTTATGGTTTTTAACCGAGGTTAAGACTTGAGTTAAAATACTAACCCAATAAATGCAAGCCTTCCTCTCTCTTTCCTGGCGCTCTCTTCTTTCAAGTTTCTCCTCTCTCGAGCTTCGTGTCTCCGCACATAAACTCAAAATCAAAATCAAATCCAACTTAAAATATTCACCTGAAGTAGCTTCTTCATTACTTCAGTAAGCTACATACACTGAAGCCTCTGAGTACTTCTCACTGACGACACAATGCCGGTGTTTTCAGTCTCCGTTAAGCAGGTGGTGCCGGTGGACTACGAGACTGAGGTTTCTCAGAGACTTCTGGAAGCCACGCTTTCCGGTGATGTGCTATCTGCAACGGAGTGCATCGCCGATCCGTACGTGGATGTTAACTTTATCGGCGCCGTTTGCTTGAAGACGAGGAAGACGGAGTTGTTGCTGCGTGAGGAATCGGCGAGCGAAGTTCGCCTTGAGTTTGAGGAGTTTAAAACTGACGTTACAGCTCTGTTCTTAGCTGCTCATAATGGAAATGTTTCTCTAGTGAAGAAGCTACTGGTATATGATCAGATCATTGGCTAACGAATTCATATTTGAACTACTGTTTTATTTGCATCGTCATTTTGTACTGTTCTTCCACCGTTTTTGTGATACACTTTTTTAAATTTTTAAAATTTTTTTGACCGTTTTGAAAGTGAGTCTTAAGTTTTGTCTATCAAAAGATGTAGATCACTGCTAAAGCAAACACAGAATTGAACATTTTCATTCACGTTCGTTGTTTTTCAAGTGAATTTCATATATTTTCGTGCTTCAAGGATTATTTGGATTTCGTTAGGGGTCTTCTGTTGATATTTCATTGAACTTTATTTTTTGTTTGTACATTTAGTAATTTATGAAATTTGTATTTGAACACTGTTGATAAGATCACTGCTGTAGAAGACTTGAAGTTGAGACTCCAAACTCTAGTTATCACATTGTTGATTTAAGTGAAACTAAAAACTTTTAAACTGTATTGTTTTTTCTGTTGTGAAATTTATAACGAGACAGTAGAATTTGAGGGAATTTTTTTTTCCCTCTAGCTTTATTGTTGGGGTTTGCTGATCCCATGATGCTTTCGCACTTATCAATCTTTGGCTTTCAAGATTGGGCAAGCCAAGGCTGCATGCTATGTTCCGTTCCGCGGGAATTAACTTAGAAAGCAAAGTTCATTTTCCCTTTTGTATTTTTTAGATATTCATTGTCTTCTTAACTTTAATGCTTTTTCCTTGTTCCGGTCCCATATCTGATTTGCATTCATTGAACAAGAATAAACAATTTTTTGGTTCCCATGTGAGAGATTGGATACATAGTAGATAGGAATCCCTTTCATAGTCTTTATGAGTGGTATCTGTTATCAGGCGATAGATTTAAAGCATAAGGTTTTTTTATATATTGTATTTAATGGTGTATATTGTATTCAAAAGGCCCATGCTGAGTTGTCTGATCGGTCAGACTCTGAAGTACATGACAGTACACATACATGTATCATGATGCATCCCGTTCATCATTATAGTTAATGAACCTTCATTTTCAGTTTCATGAAAGTTCCATGCTTCTTTGTCCACTACAACAATTTTTGTCCGTGTGTGGCCATGAATATCTGTTCTCGGTGAATAAACCAAGATACTACGGTAGTAGTTTTTTTTTTAATAGTTAACTTTATTAATAATTTGAGCAAAAAAGAACGGGTGATTTTTTTTTTTAATGAAGTCGAGAATAATGGCGTCTTCTGGTGTCTTTAAAGTTTAAACCATCTTTACAATGTACTAAAGGTTGGATATGAAATGATAGAGTGCTGGAGCTGATGTGAACCAGAAGCTCTTCAGGGGGTTCGCAACGACGGTAGCAGTGAGGGAGGGCCATCTTGAGATTCTGGAGATCTTGCTCAAAGCTGGGGCTTCTCAGCCTGCTTGTGAAGAGGCCTTGTTAGAAGCAAGCTGCCAGGGTCGGGCAAAGCTTTCAGAGCTGCTCATGGGCTCTGATTTGATTCGGCCCCACGTTGCTGTGCATGCTCTTGTCATGGCATGCTGCAGGGGATTTGTCGATGTGGTGGTCACCATCATGAAGGTAAATCATCATACTTGCTAAATAATGTAGGTTGTCTGGTAGCAACTTTTAGAGGAGTCTAGAGGCTACCTGTAAAATAAAATTTGGAACTTCATTGTTCTGTTGTTATGTATTTCTCACCACGTCTTCCAGGAATTTTAGTTAATTCCCTAAATCTGTTGTCACGTGATTACTTTTTTGCTTATGCCATACTTGTCCGTAATGGCAGTGTGGAGTTGATGTGAATGCAACTGATCGATTTCTGCTACAGTCATTTAAGCCTTCTCTTCACACAAATGTAGACTGTACTCCACTTGTCGTTGCTGTTGTTAGTAGGCAGGTCTCTGTTGTCCGTTTATTACTACAGGTGAGCTTCCATTTTTCTACTTTCAGTATCGATTTCATAAGAATATGGATCACAATAATGCCCAAAGTTTGTAGGAGCCTGTTTGTGGGTCACTATTTGTCACTCTAATGGCCAATGGATGGGTCTCCTGTATGAAATGTGATTATTTAACAACTGTGCACAGGTGGATCTGTACCTTTGAGTACTGATTTCTATTGAGCAATAGTTCTCAGATTCCTTTCATTTATAATTGGTTCAACTAACTAAATTTAAGATAGGAAACTTTTTTTCACTTTTGCCAATAATTGTTTCTTATATCGTTTCTATTCATTTTTTTCTCATATGACTGATAACCCTCTTTTGATTCCAAAATGAAACAGGCTGGTGCACAAACAGATATTAAAGTAAGACTTGGAGCATGGTCATGGGACACCACTACTGGTGAAGAATATCGAGTTGGTGCTGGATTAGCTGAACCCTATGCGATCACCTGGTGTGCAGTAGAGTATTTTGAAGTTAGTGGTTCCATCTTACGCATGCTACTGCAATATATCTCCCCTGATAGTCCTCACTATGGAAGAACCCTACTTCACCATGCAATCCTATGTGACAATGCAGGGGCAGTCAATGTCCTGCTGAGCTGTGGTATCAATATAGAATGCCCTATAATAACAACCCCAGAAACTGAGTTCCGTCCTATACACATTGCTGCACGTTTTGGCTCATCCACCATTCTTCAATCCCTGATTGATTTTGGTTGTGATGTGAACTCTAAGACAAAATCTGGTGACACAGCTCTTATGATCTGTGCAAAACACAAGCAAGAAGAGTGTCTTAAGGTTTTGGCCAAGGCTGGTGCTGATTTTGGGTTAGTCAATGTTGCTGGTCAGTCCACAAGTTCAATTGCTGAGTCAAACCGGTGGTCCCTTGGTTTTCAACAAGTGGTAATAGATCTAATTAAAGCTGGGAAAATTCTAAAATCAAGCAATACATCAGTCTTCTCTCCCCTGTTGTTTGTAGCCCAATCTGGTGATACTGATGCCCTAAAAGCTCTCTTTCAATGGGGAGAGGTTAATCTTGATTATCAGGATGATAATGGATTTTCTGCTGTCATGGTTGCTACCTTGAATGGTCATGTTGAAGTCTTTCGTCTATTGGTATTTGCTGGGGCTGATGTTAAGCTACTCAACAAATCTGGAAAAACTGCAATTATGCTTTCTGAGTTGAACCAGAACCGCGACCTTTTTGAGAAGGTGATGCTTGAATTTGAACTTGCAAAGGGTAACCGGTTTGCTGGGGGGTTCTATGCTTTACATTGTGCAGCACGTCGTGGGGACTTGAATGCAGTCAGGTTGTTGACGAGTAGGGGTTATGATGTTAATGTCCCTGATGGTAATGGCTATACTCCACTCATGTTAGCAGCAAAAGAAGGCCATGGACCTATGTGTGAACTGTTGATTAGAAGTGGAGCCATTTGTGATATTAAGAATGCTAAAGGTGAAACAGCTCTCTCTCTTGCACGAAAGATTACCAGTTCAAAAAATGATGCAGAACGAGTGATTTTAGATGAGCTTGCTCTCAAGACAGTGTTAAGTGGTGCCCAGGTACTTAAACACACCAAGGGAGGCAAAGGAACCCCACATAGTAAAGATATAAGAATGTTGGCGTCAGGAGAACTACGGTGGGGAAATTCCAGGCGTAAAAATGTGATATGCCAATCAGCAGAATTGGGGCCAAGCCCGTTGTTTAGGAGGAATAGGCAGCATAAAGGTGATGCTGAACCAGGAGTGTTTCGAGTAGTGACCACCAAGAATAAGGAGGTGCATTTTGTGTGCAAGGGTGGGTTGGAAATTGCTGAGCTGTGGGCGAGGGGAATAATGCTTGTGAAGAGGGACGTCGGTTGTGGTAAATAGAGAAAATGTGTCTGCGTTAGCGATGTATAGAAGTTTGGAGTACTTCGCCTTGAAGTACCAGGAACTGCTAGTTTGTCGTTGTAGAAGTGTTGAACCCTGTAGTTGTAAATCTCTCTCTCTCTCTGTCTAAAGACTATAATTAATAGTAGATTAATATCCACATGAAATAAGATCCTTAAAAAGCTCAACATCTTAGCTCAGAACGTCTAACTCATTGAAATACCAAAATTAGGTCTCCTCCTCATCTTCATGGCTACTACTTTAAAAACTCACAATCAAAACTTCAATCTATTATTTGTGAATAGTAAATACAACTGAAAACATATAATGATTTTCAGAATATATGACATGCCTCATTTCTGTCATGAATTGAAGGGCTATATTTGTCAAATCTACATAATAGTTCCAGAATAGTGTGATCAACTAAGGGGCTTCTAAATTCTAATTGAATTTCAGGTGTCAATAAATTTGGAAGATATTAAATGATATCGGTATGACATTGCATACTCAGCCTTGCACGATTTCCTTCTCTTTTGCCTTGCACATGTCTTCCGCTGATTTGACAAACTTCTTAGTTAACTCATCTACCTGGAAAAGGGAGAAGAAACGTGAAGTATAGGCACAAAACATTCTTTTTTAATTTACTCACAATTAGCTAAGAGACAGACCTCTTTCTCCAGTCTCTTTGCTTCATCTTTGGGAAAACTTGAACCAGCTTTCTTCATTGTATCCAGTGCCTGTAAAACCAAGAATATCAGCTTTGAAACTTGGGGCATTCCTAGTACAGCATTATGTAAGAACAATGGTAATCTCTGAACAGGAACCATGGCCGACAAATTCATTTTGTTATATTGTTTTCCATAACAAACCTCGAATGAGAGGTTAAAATAAATTTCTACTAAAAGCATAACCAATAGCTTATTATAAGAAACAAACTGGAATAGGTCATTTTTCAAAATGATATAAACTAGCAACTGAAGCAATATTATCATGAATCTGATGATATTACCTAAGTTGTAGACAGTGGAAGAGTGACAATAAATTAATAAATAACATGTCATAACGTGCTAGATTTTCCAACATTACATGAGAAGCAACAAAACGATAGTAAGGACTATTAAATCGGGGGGATGCCCTCCACCTGGCTAAGCACCATAATCAGACACATTCAAACAGGAAAAAAAATCCCTTATAAAGGTCTCATGACTTCATCACTCTAGATGATAACTTCCAGAAAGCCAATATTTTTAAGCTATCATAAAAAATCTTGATAATCTGTTATCATCATACCTTCTGCCGAGCTCTTCTTATACTCTGTTTAACATCTTCACAAGTTTTTGTTACCAACTTACACATAGCCTGGTACAGATATTAAACATCAGGATAATGTAGCAGTTACATGGTACGAATGCAGAAGAGAATTATTATAATAACAATGATGTCAAGAGTCCGTTGATACATGCATACCTGTATGTGCTCTTTGGTTAATCTGATCAACACATGCCACAAAAGAAGAAAAAAAACAGTCATGCAATGAGGGAATTTAACATTTTTAAGGAACTCTTGAGACTTTACAAAATGAAGTAGCAGATAGCTTCCTCTTGCATGCAATTTATTTTATAGGAAGCTTAAAATTAATTGAAAAACAACTTTAAATAGAGCAGTAGCTTACGGTGGAATAGCTGCAATCAACCGCTCCCCATCCACTTTAGGATTCAACCCTAGTGGAGATGAAACAATGGCTTTCTCTAACTCTTTTACAGTCTGCAAGAAACAATCACTCTGTCATGGAAATGATCTAATTGGCCTGGAAAAACAAGAGGCTCCTTTTGCACGTGAATAAGAAAAATCAATTTATCTCAGTGATCTTTTTCCAAGTTCAACAATTGAATTTGGAGAAGTTGCATAAATTCTAAGCTTGTTAAGATAAATCATTTAGGATATACATAAAAATGAAACAATTGCTAATGAAGGGAAACAGAAGCACCAAAATAAATCAGAGCTTGTTTAGATAATTACATTTGGATCATAAGGATTTATCGATAAGGTTTTAGAATCTAAGACTGAAACGACAGCTAAATGGTTCAAGGGCATCTTCACGCCACCAGTTTCTACAATGATGTGATCAAGCATTCCTGAAAACAAATTTCACAAATGTACACAGCCAAAATATCAGACCACTAAATAACAACCATTGAATCAAAATGAAATGTTCTTTCATAATGTACCTGGAGATGCCCTTCCTGTTCTTAGTTTGGTTAATTCTCGTGACAAAGCAATTATTGCTGCATCCATCTGTGAGACAGCAGCTTCTTTAATGGTAGGCCCAATATCCACAACTTCAACTGTACTCCCAGAAGCAGAATCATCCTCTAGAAACATAAACAACAAGTTCATGGACAAGCATTCAGAAACCACAATCTGGGGCACTACTGTCATGCATGCTACAATTCAACTAAAACTCAGAACTACCGTCATCTCAGAAACATATATCAGTGACACTGGTTTAGAGTTTATCATGAACTTTTGGTTAAGAGGATGAACTCACTAAAACTCACTCCAAATCTACTTGAGATCGGCTACAAGAATCTCTTCTTCACTTCACCACCCTAAACAGAGCCATATTTCTATTCTTAGATCAATTGACTTATCCATACCAAAGGATATGTCGCAGCTAAAATTAGTCATTAAACATAACTGACACATCAATCTTCCAACACAATTACAATTGAAATACATTATATAAAACATAAAAACACTATCTTTACAAATCATAATGGCATTCACAATTATATAAATACTAGATTCTGCTTCCCAAAAAAATAATAATAATAATAATAAAACAGGCCTAAAATTCCAAATGTCAAAAACCACACCCATCAATCATCGAAAGCCATAAAATCACATTAAACACATCCAAATCTAAGAATAAAAATTCCATAAACAACACAAAAGTAAACAGAGAGATAAGATAAGTACTCGACTTTTTGGCTTTGGCAAAACCCCGGCGAGAATCTCGCAGAAACTCTAGAGAAGAAATAGTGGGGTCATTGCAATGGGTTCCAAAGACCCCAGAATTGCGAGAGCAGAGAAAGTGAGACAGGTTTCTGTAGGACTGAAGAGCAGAGGTTCCATTTCTAAGAAGTAAAATTGTGTTCCGATGAGAGATTGCTCTTCTCAGATACATAGCCATGCCTTCTTTCTCTTAATTGTTAGTATTACAATATAGTACAATTTATATATATTTCTATGGTCTCAAAGGAATCATGACTTCAACTTGTTCAAGCACAGTTGTTGTGTTCGGTAGGGTTTTAGCAGTTGTCTGTCTTTGCTAATCAACTGACCCACTAGGGTTTTTGTTCTGTTTAAGACAAAGCCTTTGGACTGTGTGTCCAGATGACCTGACAAGCGGCCCAAAACTTCTTATGGGTGAGCTCATGGTCCATTTTCCATTTTCAAACGTTCCAATTCAACGACTTTATAATAATTGATTGATATACATTTTATGATAATTTTCTCCAATTTGTAACATAATATAATTATGCAACACAATAATTAAACTATGATGGAAAAATATATCAGTGACATGTTACGAGTTACAAGTGTAATAAGTTATTATGCTAACTGAAAGAATTCTCTCTTATTATATCAGAATCATAATGATGTCTATCAAATCACATAACTTTACATTTTACTTAAACAATTATATATATAACTTTAGAATCTACTTATATAAATTCAAGATAATGAGTAGGTAAAGGGCAAGACATTTTTAGCAATTTTTTAGCACTCTAACATTGTAATATTGCTTCTTTTTTTCTTGTAAATATTATTAAAATATTATCACTAATATGAGCACAGGCCCTTGGTTTTTCCAATCGAATTGTATTAAAAATTGATTATCTCTTGATCTTTTCATGTCTTCTCATCTTTTTATATTAAATTTTATAACATTTTAATGTATTTTTTATTAATGTTAATTTTATTACTAACAAGTTAACGTTAAAAGGAAAACATTAATAACACTTTTCTTAATCTAAACAACTTTTCCAATGGCATACTATGGAAGAAGAAACTATTTCAATGGCTGCCACTAATCACACCAACGAAGGAAGCTCTGGTCATAACTCCCATCTCAAGGGCAACTTAACCCCACTGGTGTGAAGAATAACATAATCTAATGACACAGGAGCAATTACTTGTGATCCTAGAGTTGATAATACGGTTAGCTAGTTTAACAAGTGTAATTCAGACACTTAGCCAATGAATCAACAATCTTGTCTTGACAACACCTATTGGGGCACGAGCCTTCCACCAATAGTCAATCCAAGGTCGTGTGCTTTCCCTGTACAAAAACTCCACATATCCTTGAGACGGCAAGAAGCAACTCGCGAGGTTTGTCACACGCTTAAGTGATAATAACTGCTAACGTGTTTAAAATAAATCACGTCAAGGTAACATCGATAAACAGTATACAAACTTACATCACAACGGAGCCAACCAACAACATGTGTAGCACGATCCACACATCCAGGATGTCACCCGGACAACATGAAAATAATCATTCTTCACTATGGGAACACCGATAAAAGGGTTGTATTGTCACAGACACATGCCCTACGGGCTAAAAAAATGGAAGGGTCAACAATAAGCATCTCCTTAACAATTCTTTCTACCTCTGTTTTCTGAAAATGATAGACTCCTGATTCTCCCATTTAGTTTCAAAGTTTTATAAGATGTGAGACTCATAATTGAGTGTACGAAAAGTTCAACCTGACTTTTTTCCAGTATTGAAAGTTCAACCATGTTGGATTAGTGAGTAACAGGTTGCAGTTTTAGTTACAATTGTTAAAGCTAGGTAAATTAGCGGAAATATTCAACTGTTGACAAGAAGTTGTAGTCTTGTAGATTAGTTTTATATCATTTTTGTAAACATTAAAACTCTGTTTAATTGGAAGTATTTTTGGATTCTTCAATCTTCATTTTTGGCCATTTAAATAGAATTTCTTTTTCTTATTGTTCGTGTGTTTAATCGTCTATGCTGAGTAGCGCGCATCCAATATTTTTCTCACTCTGGAAAGAGTGAAACTGGAGACTACCCAGGTTAAAATTTATTGAAACAAAATGGAGGCAGTCTATATTTCAAGTCTAAGCAGTCCCTTCAGTGGTCTGTTATTCTGTTAGTTGCCTTCTGTTTTCAGAAAAAAAAAAAAAAGGCAAAAGGGGCTTTGATTGGTGGAAGCATAGTCTGCAACAACGATAAAAAAAGGGCAAAATATGATACTAAATTGATAATATGAACAAAGAAAATGGACAAAATGGAGCAGGCAAAACAGGTAGACGTCACTTTCACAGATTATACAAATTGAGTAAAACATAAATTTAGCCCAAATAATTGGAACGGTCTCTTTCAGGATAGGGTAGCAATCTTTCAAAGAAAGATGGGACTGGTAGATCTCTTCAAATTTCAAAAGAGACTTTCATAAGTTATTCAAAATGAGACGTCATTGCCCAGATGCTTACTGCTTCGGTACTCCTGGTTAGGAAATGCATCTTCTTTGAAGTTATTTTAGGTCTCTTTCTTGCATGACTGTAAGTGTTTCTGTATCTACTAGAAGTAAATTCATTCTGGGTTTCATATACAGCAGTTTCTTATATTTGATTTTTAAATATTTTCTGTGAAAAAAACTGTTTCTGGAATTGTGAAAATTTTTATATGAAAAACTGTTTATTGTTAGCAGTTGTACAGGATCCAATATAGCTTATAAATGGAAATTCTCAAGAACTTTTGGAAAAGTCCTATTGGTCCCAGAACAACTCACTTTTGGGGCCCTGTTTTTAACTGGAGTCTTCCTATTGCAGTAAGCATTCATCCTCAAATGCTATTTATTGTAGCTCTTTCTATGGCATAATTGATATAGCTGATATAATTGTTTCTCACAGGCATATGCAGACAGAAATAAACCACCTGAACAAATCTCTGGAAGGATGACAGGAGGTTTATTTTTCTGTTTGACAGAATCCTCGAGCAGTATATATTTTTTCTTCAAGACTCTTTTGTATGTTGGCTCTGAGTTGTAAAATTTTTGTTGCAGTTTTGTGTGTTTATTCTGCGTTGTTCATGAGGTTTGCCTGGATGATTCAACCTCGCAACTTACATCTTTTAGTATGTCATGTTGCCAATGAGACTGTGCAACTCTATCAATTATCACGATGGGCAAAGGCTCAAGGGTAAGCAACATGTAATAAATATTTGCTAAGTAACACTATTTGCACAAACAATGGACACAAACAAGCACAAACTTGAGTATAAACAATCAACATATGATTAGATATTATTTTATCTCTAATCCAAAATCCCTCGATTATAAGGTGATATCTCCTCTTTTATACTTATTATTTGATGAGAATTATTTCATAATGGTAAGAAAAGTATTTCAAAATACTCAAAAGAGCCCAAATTTAAAAAGAGAAGCCTTGTTTGTGTTTTGTGAGGCTTGGCCTATTCAATATTGATATCAGTCCTTGTTGACAGAAGGATTTTGATCAATGGCCCTGTAACCTGCAGGTTCTCACAGCAGAAGATAGAGGGACCTGAAAAGGCTGAGACATAGTGATCCAGATGATATGGGAGAATGTTTCCTTGCTTTACCTTTGTCTTTGTCAACTATTTTATAATAAAAATTTCTTCTGTAAAACAATAAAAACAATGGCTCTGTTATGTGTTTGATGAGGCAAATATTGTTAACAGTGGAATGTTCCAACAGTGGAAAAACAACTGAGGTTTGGTTACAGAAGCTTCAATAACTAATTAGTTAGTCCATGAAAGAGAACAAAGCAGATGAAGGCTTGGGCATTGCCTCACGCATCATATTTTCCCCACAAAGTACTTTGGCATAAATGTGGCTTCATTTAGTAAATCAATAATTAGATGGAGCAATAATATATTTGCCCATTACTGTGGATATCTTAAAAATTTCAAGAGAAATAAATTAAAGAGCTTACCATCGCAGTCTGGGCTTATAAATTTGTTGAGCTCTTAAATCTCATTAACTATTTTGAGCTTAGGTTCTGTTAAAGGTTCATATATAGCAGATTGAAGTTGTGTTGAAGCATCTGGTTTCTTGACATATTTTCTGTTGACATACTCCCAGGAACACATTTGTTAATTTTCTTTGTTACCTTCTTGATTTTTACTCTAAGTTTACTGTTTTAAATTGAGTCTATATATGCATGGGTTCAGCACCTAAGACCCTGGAAAGTCTTTAAGTTTATGCTGGAATTACTTGAATTGGTATTGAACATAAATGAGATTGTCTTGGTTTACCCTTTACTGTGGTATTTTCTTTTGAAAAAACTTGAGAAAATGATACATAATTTGCCTGCAATCTTCACATTATGCTTTATAAGTTAACTACAAACAGAATTACTTTCTGCATTAAAGCATGTGGTATACCTCTAAAATTACCCAGTTGATTTTTTGGTTCAATCATGAGTGTTTGTGTGCCTTTGTCAAGGTATATCCTGTGTTTAATCTTTTTCTTTTTGGGAAAAGTAATCATGTGAATTTCTATAAGCAACATGTGTCCATATTGATAAGGTACTTTTGCTCCAATATTTGGTTTAAGCAGAAGTTGGATGCAGGATAGAAATCGAAAACTTCGAATATTTTCTGTAAGTGAGCACCCCTTTGGTCACCGGCCTCTTGAACCATATGTAATGCCACCTCGAACAGTCAGAGAAATGCCCTCAAGCAAGACGATTCATGATTCAGTCTCAGGAAAAAGCTGAGCACCAACTGTAACAGGGTGCTAACAATACAAGAAAAGGCAAAAAGAAAGAAGTTGAAGCAATTGTGGCTGCGTTTAGGAGCATTGGTGCTTTTATTTGTTTCTTTAATAGGTAAAACACCCCGTTTCTGTAACCCCTCAGAAATTTGGGCATAGATTCATGCTTGGAATTGTTGCACAATGCCTCATATTTGTCGAAACCATACTCTTATGTCTGAGCATCCCCCACCTTTACTATTCAAAGTACCCTTTCAGAGCAATCATAATTGCGTTTCTGAAAGACGTTACCCATCGTTGAAGGCAAAATTCAGTTTAAGGTAAAAACACAATTTTATCTTTTCAAGTCTTAAAACCATGCTATAAACACTAAAACCACACATCAGAATTGCAAGTCTATGTTCAACTGATTATGAATGAACAAAGGATTTATCTTGCAGCTAAAAAAAACAAAATCCAGTACAAAATAAAAGCGTTCTTCAATCTGCAAACACAATATTTCTCTTCTCCTGGCTAATACAAACAAAATTACTGCAATTCTAATCACTTGATGAGCCATCGTCATCATCTTCATGCTCTGCCACAACTTTCTCTATAAAACTCCTTCTAACTCCGTCAATCACAGTTTTTCTTGATGGATCACTCCCATTCTGACCATCATTTAGAACAGGATCTGATTGACAGAGAACTAGTGCAACACCTGATTTAAGGGAGGATGAAAGGGAAGCAAACCAAATTAAATTTACTTCCAAGAAAAAGAATGTCATGAACAGAATAAGAGTTACAATGAAAAGGCCAGAAATTATAAAAGTTTATCATTTTTATTTGGAAAAAAATAAAATAAGAGTTCTGCAAAGATGATGAGATATAACTTTTAAGACATGGCAGAATCTGCTGCATGATGATATAAATTAATATCCGGGTTAAGAGACCTATAGCATACAGCAAATTTCGACAGGCAATGTATGAGGCTTGGATTAAGGGCAAGGGTCAAAACCCCATTTCTTTGAGAGGAAACTTACTCATCCAGTGCGCATTAAGTAGCAAAGTAAAAGTAGCTTACCAGCAATTCAAGATTTCAAAGTTAAGAGAGGCCTGGTGGTCATGAAAATATAAGATTGGGACAAATTTCAAACAAGTTGAGGAAAGAAAGTTTTAACATCCTTTTAAGCAAGAACTGTCGACTTAATTTAGGTCACAAATATTTTTTTGAAATTCAGTTTGCCATCTACAAGACATAAACGTTCACCTATGTGATTGAAGATTTTCTGATGCCAAAAATTAGTATCCACTTTGTAAAGAGAGATGACTATTAGAACTTAATAAATGTTAAAAAGTTACAAAAGGAAAAATGAGACAGAGCTTCTAAATGGCATAATTGAGATTTTGCATCTAGCTCAAGAATACTCACGAGATGGTTATCAAACAGAGGATACAGCTATTTCATATGACAAATGAAAAAACTGACATAGTTCAAGAAGAAGCAACAAAGTTCTTTGAGATAAAAAAATGCAGAATGAAGGAAAACCGTGAAGTGCAACTATATATATACATACCCTCCGGTGTGCATCTCCGGCCAAAACTATGCAAACCCACATAATTTGCTTTGACAGCACCATTGTTGTAAACCAATAGAGTAGGAAGGTTACGATCCGGGTAGTTAGGAATGCAATCTGTTGATATTATTTTAACAAATTTTGTTGCTGGGTATTTTCTCGCCAATTCTTCCAAGCATTGCATCAACAGCCCACACTCAGGAAATCTATCAGTAAAGGGAAAATATGTAAGCGTTGGATCAACATTGGTTTTGGCAACACAAAACAAAAGTAAAAGTCTCCCTTAATATTTCAATACCCTTCCTTGTAGAGGATCACAACAACCCAAACATCTGGGGGAGCTTGAGAAACCTCTCGTACGAAATCTGATCCTGAAATTGGCATTACTGATCCAAACCTCGAAAGCTTAGCTGCTTCTCTCATCTCAGCTAATCTCTTTTTCCTATCAATAGAGGTATTTCAACATGAGCAAAAACCCAACTATATTACTAAACACTAAAAAAATTCTCTACCAGCAAAATAATCAATCCAAAACAATAGGCTGCTTAAGAAGTTGAACTTCATTCTAACCTCCCAAAAATAACAATCAGAGAAGAAATTTGAGTTTCTTAGAAATCTTAAACAACTGAAATTAAAAAAAAAAAAAGTCATTAACTTTCATTCAAGAATATATATTTCTAGCCAAAACAACGCTTTTGAAACAAGATAAATATTATACATATAGTATTACAACAGATCCCAGATAAAGAAAGGAACCTGTATTCTTCAAGGAAGCGGTCATCATCAAGATCGGGATCGTCCTCCAACTCTTCAAGCTCTTCTTCAGTTTTCTGGTCGACCCATGACTTGTCCTTGGGGAGTGAATCTTGGTCAGGTGCCGGTTCGAAAGGAGGTGGCTTGAAGGCGGGTGCCTTAGGTGGTAAATTTCCAAGCTTTCTTTGAATATCGTCCCACTGTGTCGACGCTCCTTCCACGTCTTTGTATACAAAATGATAATCTCCCATCGTTCAAATAGAGTAATTTGCTTGCTCAGCTTCTTCAATGGCGTCCTTTGAGATGTAGAGAAATGTACACGTCACTTTTTCCGGGTTCTGGCTCTAGAGGAATCCCACCACAGCTACTATTGTTATTATTATTTTTCTTTTTTATTTATTTATTAACAATTATACAAGCCCAATCATAAAATGAAAGCCCAATTGTTGTTATGTCAGCCCAAAAAGGAATGAACTAGGAGTTTGAAGCGAGTTAACTCAGTCTTCAGTGGAGAATTCCAGATTTCTGCCAAGCCACTTAGAACATTTGATTCGGAAGTTGCAGACTTTTCCTCTTTCTTTCAATTTTTTTCTCTCAGTTTTGTCTGAGGTTGAAAAAATCGATCAGAAGCATGCAGTCGGTTGAAAGTTTGGTTACACAAATCCAAGGGCTGTCGAGCACGGCAGCTGACACCGCAGCCCTTAACAATTACTTGAAAGCAGCCGAGGATTCTCTCCGCTCTGATTCGACTCGACTGTTGTCGTTTCTTGACCAGCTTGACCCCTCCAAACACTCTCTCGGTTTCCTTTATTTCTTGTATTTTCTTCTCCGCGCTCTTCTTCTCTTTCTGTTTCTTCTTTAATTAGGATTATTGTTAGGCTTCTATCTATTCTATGAGGTGCATATTCTTTCTATTTGTTTATTTTTTATCCCTGGTTTTTGTAGGGATGCAATTGCAGTTCCTTGGTTGCTTTTTTTTAAATAGCATTTTTACGTGTTAAAGAAGCTGAAGTAGTTGCATTGTTGATTTATAGATAAGGAAGGAACAATTTATAATGCTTCTAGTATTTACCATGAATTAATTTTGTTAATTTATAATGAAGGAGAGTTTTATTGGTTGTTAAGTTTATTTACTGGGTTTTGGTATTGAAAAACAAGGGGGTTTTAATTGCTTGTTATTTTTTGTGACAGGGAGCCGTGCGTGTATGGTTCGATAACAAAAGAGCGAGCTAGTACACTGGTTCCCATCATTGCCCAGTTTATTACATCTTGTGCTCCAGAGCAGATTCGTCTGGCATCTGATAAGTGTAAAGAGCTTTTAACTTTAATCCAGTTGTTCTATATTAACCTTTGATATTATTTATTTCAATGTCATTGTTGTTTTTGCGTTCGCAGTTATCACTGTTTGTAAGAAGCTTAAGGATATGGTGATGTTGCTTGAAGCACCCATCAGAGGCGTGGGACCAATGCTGACTGCTATCCACAAGATTCAGCCTTCCACTGAGCATTTGACTCCACTGCATCCAGAGTTTCTGCAACTTTGTTTATTAGCAAAGTGTTATAAAACGGGTCTTTCTGTTCTAGAGGATGATATTTACGAGATTAATCTGCCAAGGGATTTTTTTCTCTATTGTTACTATGGGTAGGTTGCTTTTACTGCTTAGTATTCATTTTCATATGACATAATTGTTTCCCGCTTTAGCCTGCCATGTTTATTTGTGTTCTATGTTATGCTTTTACGCTGCAAACTCTTATGTTTCAAACAGAGAACTGGATGCATTTACAGTGTAGTTTCTTTGACTAAAAAATTGTGCAAACTAAAATTCTCAGTGAAGTTCACATCTGTTTGGTTATTAATGTGTTAATAATTCAAATTGAGGCATTTATGGTTTTGGGGTTTTAGTTTTTTCACTTGAAGTATTCACAAATGATTTTTCTTACTGGTTCATATTGGAGTGACAGTGGGATGATACTTATTGGACAAAAGCGTTTTCGGAGAGCTTTGGAGCTTCTACACAATGTTTGTCATTTATCTACAGTAGTGTTCATTCTTTATTCATCATCAAAGAATCAATATGACAACTTGATTCCTAATGGTTTATCAATTATTTTCCAGGTTGTGACTGCTCCTATGTCTTCAATCAATGCTATAGCTGTGGAAGCTTACAAAAAATATATATTGGTTTCCCTCGTGCTCCACGGACAAGTATGTTATGTTCTTTCTTTCGCCAGTCTATTTGACTTGTATATGAACTGTGCCTCTAGAAGTTTATGTAATGATAATGCTTTGTCAAACAGTATGTGCAGTTTGGAGTCATAATTTTAGATGTGATCAGTATTTTGTGGTCACATAAAAGAATATTAACAAATGCCTAGAAAAGGTGTAATTATAGTGCATAGGCAGTCAACATAAGGCAAGCCTTAGCACTAATCTTTTTTTGTCTGAATGCACTGGGAAATACTTAGTTCTGTGTGCTCATTCTTGAATTTTATTTTTAATGAATCTAGACATGTTTAACTGGGGTAATGTATCTTTCATTCTTTTTATCAACAACTTTCTTTGAGATTTATATCTTAACTATTGATGTGTATTTGGTGACAGTTTTCTACCAACCTCCCTAAGTACACTTCTTCAGCAGCTCAGAGGAATCTAAAGAACTTCTGTCAGGTAAAGCTGAAATTAAGTATTACTGTCATTTTCAGTAGTGTTCTTTTATGTATGTGTGTGTGTGTGTGTGTGTGTGTGTATTACTGTCATTTTCAGTAGTGTTCTTTATGTATATGTATATGTGTTTGTGTGTCTATGCATGCGTGCTCGTGCGTGTGTGTGATCTTTATGTATATGTATATGTGTGTGTATTATTCTCTAGTTAGGACTGTATATATTCACTGTTTGATTAAATTCATTACACTAAAATGATATTTTACAATCCTGATTCAATGGTTTATATAGATGGTCCTGATATAGGTCAAGTTCAAGTTGTCAAATCATAGGTTACAAGATTCATCTGATTTTTCTGTCTAGTAACACATGCCAATATACATTTTGTTCTTGTGGTTCACAAAGTTGACAGAAAATGTTTATCACTTTGGTTTTGCATTCTGCAGTGAAGACAACATCTATTGAGTTTGGAAGGCATATATTACTGCATTAGTTCTTTGGTTCACAAGTTGATAGAAAGAAAGTTAGCAATATTTCCTTTTCTCATGCTTAACTTTATATTGATTGGTCTCTCTTTTTTTTTTTTAAATTTTTGGGTAGATCTACATTGAATTAGTGAATACTTACAACACTGGCAAAGTTTCAGAACTGGAGATATTTGTTCAGACAAATAGGGAGAAATTTGAAAGTGTGAGTTCTCAAGCTTACTATTTGTTTGTCTTTTTAAAATCAGCTATTTGGTTTCTGGAGGTCATCTAAACCTCTAGTTCTTTTGCAGGACAACAATCTTGGACTAGTGAAGCAGGTTGTATCATCCATGTATAAGCGTAATATCCAGCGATTGACACAGACGTATTTGACTCTCTCCCTTCAAGATATAGCCAACACAGTGCAACTTAACAGCTCCAAGGAGGCAGAAATGCATGTGCTTCAAATGGTATAAGTTACAGTGCTGTGTCATAATGATGCATTCCTGTGTATGTTGCATCTTTGACAATTTTTTTTCTTTTAAATTTCAGATACAAGATGGTGAGATATATGCAACAATCAATCAGAAGGATGGAATGGTTAGGTTTTTGGAGGATCCTGAACAATATAAAACATGTGAGATGATAGATTGTATTGACTCTTCAATCCATAGGTATGGATATCATGCAGACTCCTTAAAAAAGTTTATGTTGGAAATTCAAGAGTACTTAATTTTATCAACAGAAATCTGATTATTTATGTCGTTGAATAAACAGTTGCCATATAAATTATCGCCATTAAGTGGGTTAAAAAGTTAAAGATACCAATTGTTAACTTTCTTGCCCTTTCCTATAGACAAAATATCTTCTATCATGTGATCACTCTTAATAATTGCTTTGTTACCTTATTTTCTAGGATAATGGCCTTGTCAAAGAAACTCACTGCTATGGATGAACTTCTATCATGTGATCCATTGTACCTAGCAAAGGTGAGCATATCATTTCCATTCCTTAAAACTCTATATAGGCTTGCTTTTGGGGTCATTGATTCACTAACAGATCATGTTTTTGTGTTCAGGTCGGGAGGGAGAGACAGAAATTTGATTTTGATGACTTTGATACCGTTCCACAGAAGTTCAATATTTAAGGCTCGATGACTCCTGGCATCTGAGCTCAGCAAATGATGATGAGCATGATCTTATACTTTTTCATTTGTTGTATTGATTTTTGGTTTCAATCGGCTCCATCTAGTTCAGAGTATGGAAGACGTCATTTTGTTCCTAGATGAGCAGTAGATATATGAAATGCACTAGTTGTGAGCATGCTTGCTTATATTCAGTTAGATCCATATTTCCTAGTTAATTCATCATGTCAACTGCTTTTTTGTTTTTGTTTTTGTTTTTTTTTTTTTTGAAGAGGAACCCTCCTTGAACAGGATTACTTTTTTGGGACTAAATCAATCACATTAAATTAGTAAAACTTTAAATCTAAATAGGTGAAAGGTTTGATTTCGATATAATATCACAAAGTTTCGAACTCAATCCTTTTCACTCGGAGATTTCACATGTTTTACTACTTCAATTACTCCTTGGGAGCGTCAAAATTCCTTTTTTTGTTCTTACTTCTTAAATATAGTCTTAATTGAGGCATTCATAAACAGATGTGCTTAATGTTCAAACGAAAGAACACTAGGTAGCTTCACAGTCAGCTTTAACATATCACACAAAAAGTATCAGTCATGGAGTATACAGCGTAATCAAAGTTCTCTGAGAAAGCACCAAGAACAACAACAGACACTTAACTAAAGACCAGTACAAAATGTACAGAAAGGGGGGCGAAATGGGGACTGAAAAATGCCCCCCTAAATCAAATTTTCAACACCTATCTGGCACGAAGTGTAAAGAATAAACTATATTGGGTACAGAGAATATATCCAAACCTTTCTTCCGTCCAAAAGAAAAACAAAGTTAATTAACCTTTGTGGTTCTATCTTTACACAGCATGTGCCATTCTTGAAGAACGGCTGCTTGAAGAGCAAGATGCTCAGCCTCCTCAGCTGTTAGCTTGGAAAGAAGTGATGGACCCTTAGTTTGACCGTCTTCCTCACCATCTTCCTTCTTTTCTTTTTTCTCCTCTTTTTTCTCCTCGTCTTCTTTCTCTCCCTCCTCATTTTCCTCTTCCCTGACGGTTTTTGGTATCTTTTTCGGTTGGGCAGCCTTTAGCAGAGCTATCCGTTCCATTGAGATCTTAAGCCTCTCGGCAGCACTTGCCTTCACTTCATCTTCAGGCATGTACTCGACTTCCCCATCAGTAAGGTCATCTAACCAACCTTGCAGATCTGATCCAATCTCCTTAGTGATAGATGCATCAGAAGCTCGAACCACAAATTTGCACATCATGGTCGTAGTCTCATCACCAAGATCAACATTTCTACTTACTTCACTGGCTCCAAAAACCATCATGCCCAAGAAGCCACCATACCAAGTTTTGGCAGCATAACAAAGCTGTTCAAAATTGAGGAATTAAATTGTAATGTCAGAAGGGTAGCCTGAAAAAGACACGAATGATAACTAACATCAGTTCTAGTGTTACCTGAAACCCTGCAACTGCACGGATGATGTGCGAACACACTCTGTGAAAAGGTTTGGAGGACAAGGATTTTAGTCCACTGAAAAAAGGTGAAGTCCCATACTGCTGGGCAGCAGTAGCCCGGAAGCCACTTCCTTCATAAATATATGTACCAGTGAACTCTACTATAGCAGGTAAACTGGGCCATAATCGGAAAAATTCTACAGGAGATATTTTATGTGGCAACAGAAGTTCAGTCAGTGGAAGCTTGTAAGGCTGACACCTTAAAATCACAGGTTCTCCTAACTCTGGACGTAAGCTTCGCTTTTGTCTCATGATTTGTGGATCTTCTTCATCATAGTTACCATCATAATCTCCAATTGCACCACTTCCATGGAAAGGATAGTATAAGACTTGAACCCAAAAGGCGCTTCTCTCAAAATGGGAGACACCCACTGTCACACTGCAGAGTACTGGATCCTGCGAACAAATCATATTTAAATAAAACAGAGGAGCTCCTTAAAGAAGTATAAATAGGGTATGTTCAGAAGACTTAACTACACCTATAAAGAGTGTGAAATCAATTGAGTATATATCCAGGACTAGAAGATGACACCAAACTAATGGTTAAAGCAAAACATCTTCAAAGTTTAATCAAAAAGAATATTCCCATTTGCTTCTTTTTACGAAAATAATTTGCTACCTAGAGAACAGTTTTTTTCAAATCCATGATATCGCACCAAGGCGAAGCACAAATTGTTCTACTAAAGAACAGTTTTCTCACCTCAAAATCACAACAATGTTAATCACAAAGTAATCAACACTTATAATTTTCAAGTGAAAAGAAAAACCTAATAAATTGACTTAAAACTTTTAGATAATCCTTGATCACAGACAGAAAAGAGTTGGAAATAATTTGTTTGAAAATACAAGCAAGTCCTGAAACATGCAAATGACCTGGGGTAAGTTCAAAAGAACAGTGCAAATTGTTTAACCCTTTTGCTTTCAAATGGTAGTGGTCAATGTATAATAGACAGGCATAACACAACTGCAATAACAAGTTAAGCAAAAAGTTTGTATAGTGACTATAGTCTGGATGAGGAAAACAAAGAGGACATAACAAAAAAGGGGAAAAAAATAGACCTGTGACACAAGATTTTGTAGCTGCCGAACTGCCTGAGGAGACCCATTCATAAAATATAGAGCACCCGATAATCCCACCCGAATATCCACTCGATTCAGTTCAAGTTCTGTCAAATTCAAAACCTGCAACAATGATCAATTACATTAATACACCATGAACCTGATCTTTTTTTTTTTATATATATAATTCAATTGAAGTCGCATAAATTATTGAAGTCGTATAAATTGAGGTATTACAAAGAAATGAACAAACTTTCTACAATATATTTGTATATGAATGAGTCAAGACAGCTCAAAAACTAACTCAAGATACAGGACACAACAAAAGGTCCTAATCCAGAAAGCCCTAAAATTATACTCCTTTACTCACATTGCCGCATCCTCCTGATTTCTAAGAATAAAGAAAAAGAGGCACATCTCAAAATTCATGTGGAATTGAAGCCCAACACTGAGTTTATTATGAACCTGATAACAGGCCATTATCCACTACAGAAATTATCCTGATGCTAAAATAATTATATTGTTATGAAAAACCACTGAGCCACAAGTCATAAAATCATTCTACTATCAATCATACTATCGCTTGAAGTCCTGGACTAAATATATACAAGCATTCCTATTGTTGGCCAGCCATGAAAGCATGATATATTCTGAACACTTACGGATACTGATTTATGTAAATGTATTCTAATGCAAAATTTTTTGTAAATAACCTTCCATTCAAACATTAACAACTCAAAGACTAAAAAGTCCCTAACATTTAGAAAAAGTATAATATTATCCATCAAGGTCACAAGACAAATAAAAAATAGATATCAAACATTTTCCTCAATGCGGAGCTCTAAGAAGAAAGAATAGATAACAGCTACTTCAAAGTATTTCATAGTTTGTGAGATCAAATGAGATGCTGATTATTATTCAACCATAAATAATCAACCCCGCAGCTAAGATAAGAACCATTTGACTCACAAAAAAAAGAGGCAGTGTATGATATGTAAAAAATTTTTAAGCAGGTTAACTTATTGTAGCACATCAGAGAGAAAAAGGCTTATGAAAAGTCCAAAACACTACAGTATAGATCTTAACCTTTAGATGCAGAGTAATCCTTCCATCATTTGAGTCTGCCAAATGATATGCTTCAATATAGCATGGATCACTACTGCCAGTTAATGTATATGCAGTCGGAGAAGCCTTGAGTGACGTAGAGTCAATTCCTTTTGTCAGCAAAAGAGTTAATTCACTAGGGTCTGGCCTCCAGAGTTCCAAAATAGCCTTGTGAACCAAGTTTTCCAATTTTCTGTCTTGAGCAGCTGATGCTTCATAAAACTGAACAGTGAGTTGATGGTGGCTAAATGGGTAGTCTCCTCTGGCTTCAATAACACCAGCCCACCTGAAAAAAAAAAAATTATACATATCACTTTAGAGCATAAGAGAAGCAAAGTAATTAAAGAATTCTAACAAGGAAAAATGATAAACAAGGTTCAAAGAACATATAAAATAGAAAGAGGACTCTTGAAATATTTGACACCAAACAGCATTTTAACAAGGAAAAACCAGTGTACAAAATGATAAAATATTAACTTCTGTAAAGATGACAGGTGTAAATTATGTAGAAAAACAGCCATAACAAAGAGACAACATCAGCGGAAATACTTCAAATGAAAGGATATGGCAATATTTGCTCAACATTTCCCAACTCCTGGAAGCCTGGAGCCAGAAAGAATCCTGTCTGAAATCCAGGTCCCAATATGGGGAAAAAGAAGTAAAAACCTAAACCTTATGCACCGACAATTCAAAAATTGTGCAGCCAATCAGACTACAACATGACTATGAAAATTTTAAGGTGTGAGACACTTTATTAAGAGCAAATAGAATTCAAAAGACAATCAGCACATATTAGATAATGACAGAGGATACGGATTAGAAAAAAAAAGCCACCAGCACGCCAATTTTTCAATTTTCAGAAGATGTAACAATATCAGCAAAGATTTACAATTAGTCCATATTATATACTCACTTGCTTTCTGGATGACTTGAAGTATACTTAATTCGCTGTAAAATCAATCGACACTGATGCTTGTTGACCGAATCAGCCAAACTATTGCTTCTGAACTCCTCGAGCTCTTTTGTTACCAACTGTCCGGCCCTAGCATTACGTGATCCCAGCCTTTGAGCAGATAAAAGAACTGCTTGAACATCTTGAAGCCTATTTGATGTATTTGCAGATGAATCTATGTTGAAGAGGACTTTGCGAATATTTGATACAAGAATGTTTAGTGGATCTTCAGGGTCATCAGCTAGAAGTGGATCCAAGCCTTCCAGATCGATGTGTTCTGAAATAGCCCAAATAAGGCGGGCCAATATTCTTGGGGTATTTACCTGCCAATGCACAAAGGTCTAAGGTGAAAAGGGCACCATTGTTAAAAAAAATTGAGCAAATAAATCTCCAAATTTAAAGGTTTAAGAATTAAAATGGTCATCATTGTTCAATCATGCCTCTATATGCAGAAGAACACATGGTTAAACTGTAGCTTGTTAGAGAAGTAACATATATCTTGATCAACTGATTAGAATAAAGTATTGCAATAATCTAATTAAGAATAGAAACACACAATATTAACTCAAATTAAAAGAAGATAAGTATGACACCATTCAAACTTTAGACTTGAATGACATTGAAATATATATTTATAATAAATAAAGACTATGCTGTAGAATAAAAAGTTGGAACACACACATTAAAATAATCAATGACATTAATAGCATCTCTAATAGAAGCCAATGTCACAAGCTTGAAAGTGTTTTACAATGTAAAAATGCATTGGAAACATTAACAAACATAAAAGTATGAAAAGAATTTTGTGTCATGTCAATGCAGTACCAACAAGTAAAACTCTAACAGCTCAAAGATGGTACATACCTCAAGAAGATATTTAACAAGTTCACGCTGCAGATTTTGCAATCTAGTCTCATTTAGGATTTGGTCCTGTGAAGCTCCATCTTTAACTCTTTTTACACCTCCTCTAGTATCGTAGATATGACACAGCCTAACAAGCAACTTCAAATAGCAATCAATTGCATAAGTTCGGCCATCACAATCCCATTTGACACAAGGTTTACAAACTTCCACCACTTCCAAAGCTGGCTCTGTCCAGTTCAAAGCTCCATAACCAGTTCCATATGCCAAGGCTCCAATCACTCTGCTTTCCATGCCCGAGTTTTTTTGTTCTGGCAATGGCAGAGACAACTGGAAGCAACTTTCTACCAGAGATGCCACAAGCTCTTCCCTAAATAGACTTTTACTCGTTATACTATTAAGATCATCTCTTATCCTCAGATCCTCAAAAAGAGAAGCAATATCAGTTCCTGCAAGAGGCTTCTGCCCTCTTCTGACGCTTTCTTTGGCAAAAAGGTCAACACAGAGAGCTGTCCGACAGATACAGGCTAATGCATGCATACGGTCCGATTCAGCTCTCAAGTTTTTCACCATAAGAAGCAATCTCTTAAATAATGAAACCTTCAAGCACAAAGTTCACAACATCAGAGCATGTCTACACCTATACATTTAAATTAGTTACTTCAATAACTAGCTACTATCACAACACTCATAAATGTCTAAAATTTCTCACTTGTTTATAAAACATGCCCGTTAAAAGGATAAGGACAAACATTTCACATTCACAGCCTATTAAGTAGAACTAAAAACATTAAAACATTACTTAATGAATCTGTCAGAGGTCAGAGATACAACTTGACACTTTTTTAACCTCAAAGTAAACAACCTTGAAATTCTGTTACTCTAGAAATAATTTGACTTATATCAAAGATAAAATTGCATCAAAAATTAAATTAAAAAGTAAGCTAGCAATGGAATGTGAACCTGCATATGAAGATCTAGTAGATGTAAATTGGTAACAACAGCTCTAACAATACTCTCTCTGGCAGACGAAAACTCCTGTCTGTCCCAAAGTGTCAAAATGGCAATAATCGACTGTGAAGCCCACTCTGGTTTCCCACCAGGCACATCAGCCAAATACAGCATATTAATGCCCACTTCAAAAATCAACGCTGGATCCAACGAAGATGCCAAGAACGGCATCAAATGAGTAACCAAATCAGACACTCCAACAAGCTTCTCCGCGTTGGACTCCACTTGAGTACCGTTGGCTAAACTAGAATCCTTTGACAATCTTCTAATCACCTCCAGTTTCCCAGAAGCAAAAGCTTTCACACCGTAAACGAGTGGAAATACAGTTACCCTGAAACTCTCCACCGGCAAAACTAAAGATCGAGCCATTAAGGCGCTTCGTTTCTTCCACACAAGATTCACCATTGCAGACACCCAATTCGACCGAATTGCAAGTGAATTTTCACTATCTACGAGCTTATCTCCAGCTAATCTACTCATTCGCTTCGACTCAAATTCTTGAAATAGTCTACCGACTGATTCAAAAGCGACCTTCGAAACATTATCGGATTTGTCAAGCATGTTTTGACCGATACGCGTCCACCAGACGGTAACCTTGTCTAAGAGATTAACATTATTTTCACACAGCGTAACCAAGTCATCACGAGCAAGAATACAGCCCAAAGTTTCCGTTATCGAGTGACGGAGATTATCAGACAGCGAATCGAAACATCCGGAGATCTCGGCATTCGAATCTGAGATAAGCTTGGAGAGAGCATAGGACGGAATGGCAGCCAGAATAGAGATAGCGGCTGCGGTGACATCAGGATCGGGGAAGTGGAAATCGGAGCGAATTCCGGAGCACACAGAGTCCCAGAGATCGGCGGTTAAACGCGTAGAGCGAATTAAATCGAAAGCAAGTTTCTTACAAACGGCAGAGGCAGGAGCGGCAACAATTTCTTCGACGGCGGTTTTGGCAATGACGGAAATGTCTCGGCCGGCTGCGGATTGTTGGAGGGCCTGGAGGAGAGCGCCGGATTGACGGAGGGCGTCGTTGGAGCGGAGGTCCGCTTGGATCTGAGCAAAGAGAATATCCATTTAGTGGTGTTGAAAGAAGTAGAGTTGAAGATCCAAGCACGACGATGAAGTAATTGAATTTGTGCTAAAATTTAAACATGTAAAATTTAACTGAATTCCCACTGGTGAAGAGACGGGCAGAGATCATCATTAAACTAGCTGGGTGTTGAAGAGGGAGTGAGAGAGAGAGTCTTCTCTTCTGATGGATTGGTTGCTAGAGATGGGCTTCATGGTTAAAGGGTTAAATGGGCCGTGATCAAGCCCAATTTTTATGTAGGCCTACGTGGCCGACATAATTGATTGGTTTTGCTGTTAATTTTAAGTATGGAATTTAGTGATGTTATACTATTTTAATCTACTTTACATATATATATATATATATATATATATATATATATATATATATAGAGAGAGAGAGAGAGAGAGAGAGCTAATACTTTAATTTAATATATATTTTATTTTTTCATGGATTAAAATCATTTTAATCTAAGAAAATAGCATTTCACTGTATTATTTGTTATTTTATTTGAAAATTTAAAATTAAAATTTTGATACTTCTTTATATAATAATAAATCGTAATTTATTAATTCATAAGTTATTGTCGTTTGTGTTTATATTTTATAGTTAATTTAGTTATAATAATGATTTATTTATAATTATATTTACATTTGAATTAAATAATTCTTAATTTTTTTGATAAATGGTTAGAAAACAAAATACTTCTATTTTTTAAAAGGGTAAACGTGTAGATATGATATAGGTGGGTATTATTCACATAAGTCGTGCATTCTCAAGTTAATGTTATTAGGAGATAAAACATAAAGAAAGTGAAAGGCGCAATCTCAATATTACATATTGGTTGTACTTGACAAGTTAATCTTTAAATCTTAATAGACAAATATATCATGAGTTTTGACATCTTTGAAGTAAATGTCTTTTATAAGATACATTTACATGTGTGTGAGAATATAGTCGTTAAAGATTCATCTTAATATTCTTTTTTAGAGAATTTCATAAGGGAAGATATGTCTGAGATAGAAAGAGTAAGAAAATTTATTCGCCTTTTAAGACATATTTGGGGAAGAAATACGTAAGAAATTGATGACATATTAACATATTCGATAAAGAATTTTCCATTAGTATTAAATTATTATTGGGATTTTTTGTTACCAACTAATTTATACACTATTTAAAATTGTGTAAGATTACTTTAGTGATGATAAAGATTCGTTAATAAATCACAATGTCTACTACTTGGTCAAGGGCCTTCTTCTCGGTAGCTTTTTTTTTTTTTTTTTTTATAAGAAATGGCCCGAATTTTTTAGCAGCCTTTCGTCTAAAACTTTTGATCTGTACATGACTTTCGTATCCTAGATTCTAATACAAGCACAGAACGGGAACCAAAATCAATAATCAAACTAGTTTTTAGAATCGATACTTCATTTGTTAATTTGGCAGTAATCAGAGCCGTTCAAGTTGCGAAAAGACTAACAATAAGTAGAATCAATGCAACCAAGTCATTCCATTTCACAACTGTTTAACGCCAAGGAGTCGTGAGGCAATGGCACAGACCACAGAGATATGGCTTTAAATGAAAGTTTTATCGAGAAAAATGGAGTAATAAGTTTTCATGATAAAATATTTTAGGTGAATCATCAGTCTTCTTTACATTTACAACCTGGATGAACTCCCTGGTGGAACAACAACGACCTTCCTGATTAGCTCTTTTCTTAATATTTTGCCAGCTGCACTTTTGGGTATAGAATTGATAAATGCAACACGCCTTATCTTCTTGTATGGCGCTACCTGCATGCAACCCACGATCAAACTTACATTTTAATGTTTTATGATGAATTCTAAATTCAGTTCATGAATTTAAAATTTTATATTTAAATTAAGCACCTGCTCCGCCACAAAATCCATGATTTCGGCCTCACTGATAGAGCTCTGGGGCTGTCTCACCACAAAAGCCATCGGAACTTGACCAGTTTCTTTATCTGGATACCTGTCTTGGGAAACTAACTAATCAGCATAAATTAAGTATGTTTTAAGAAATTAAAAGAGATAAGGAAGCTGAGAAAATTACGGTATAACCGCTGCGTCAGCCACATGGGGGTGGGAAATAAGCACTTGTTCTAGTTCCGCCGGAGCCACCTGCCACCATAATAGCAATAGCAACGCCTCCTCGTAATCTAGACCACTAATTTTGATTAAGAGCTTAATTAATAATTATACATTAATCACCTGATATCCTTTATATTTGATTAATTCTTTGAGTCTATCCACAATAAAAAGGAAACCGTTGTTATCAAAGTAGCACAAGTCTCCGGTCCTCATCCACCCATCAGATACCAATGTAGCCGAAGTTGCTTCTGGGTCTCCAACGTATCCTTCAGTGCCATTTATGTACTTACTGTTAATGTTTAATACAATTCTATTTCTACATAAATTAAGTTTTTGATAACAAGAAGTTTACCTTTCATTATTGTAGGTCCTCTAATCCAAAGTTCCCCTTCTTTGCACGGAGGCAATGCTTCAGTTGTTTCAGGGTCCACGATTTTTGCCTCAAAACCCGGGGAAAGCTTCCCTGTTGAGCCCCGGTTCCTATTTTCTTCTGGACCTACAGTCCGAGCAACTGACGCCGTCGTTTCCGTCAACCCGTAGCCCTTCATCATCAATCAATCACCACATCATTAATTACCAATATTTTACCTTGGATAAATTTTAATAAATACAGGTAAGAACACATGGTAAACTTTACTGTGCTTATGGTAACCCAACTGTAACACTGACCTGCACCAACATGACTTTCGGAAATCTCGCTGTAAATGCGGCGATTGCTTCCTTCCCAAGGGGAGCCGCGCCGCACAGTACAGTTTTAAGAGATCTCAAATCGTAGCCGTCGGTGGATCCATCTTTCGACAGAGTCACCACTACTGGCGGGGTCAATGCCACGTGTGTAACACTAAACTCCTGCACAGCTTTCAACATATTCTTCAGGTCAAACCTCTCCATCACCACCACTTTTTCACTCAAAGCCACCGATCGAATACTATAGAAGAATCCAAAAATATGAAAATATGGCGGCGTGAAAAGCATAACTGAGGGGGATTCTCGCTTCTCAGACATTTCCCAAGCTGCAGAGGTTATTACTGTTTGTGCTATTAAATTTTTGTGCGTCAACATCACACCTTTAACTTTTCCAGTTGTTCCAGAGGAATACATGATCGCTGCCAAATCAGATTGCCTCACCTTAACCTCCTCAAATTCATGTTTTGAGTTTACCATCATTGATTCGAATTCGGGAGAGTCGATGAGGATCGTCTGGTGTTTGAGTTTTGGGAGCTTGTCGACAGTTGATGACGTGGCAAATGCTATTACCGGCTTAGATAACTGGATTTGCCCGTAGATCTCAGATTTGGTGGCCACTGGATTTGCCGGAGAGACGATAACACCGAGCGAGAGGAGAGAAAAGTAGAGGATTGGCACTTGGATGGAGTTGGGAGAGAGTACAAATGCTACGTCATATTTGGAAAGCTGAGTTACTTTCTGTAGATAAGCGGCCAGTGACTTGGTTCTGCGACCGAACTCAGAGTAGGAAATCCGTTGACCTGTGATCGAGTTGACTAAAGCAATGGAATTATCAGGCCACGGGGATTTGGCTCTGAGAGAGAAAGCGTATTCAGGAACAGAAAGGAAAGCGTTCTCGGGAAGAAGATGAACGGGAGATCTGAGGCTGTGGAAGGTCTTTGTTATTGAGTTGAAACCACTCTTTGGATCAATATGTAAACTTCTCTGCTCCATTTTCACAGAAAATCTGGTTGGAGTTAAGAAGATGAGGTGTTTTGATAAATTAATTTAATTTGTCTTCAAGAAGCTTTTCAATCTTAGTCTCTCTTGCGAGACTGCTTCTGTGAAACTTTGTTGGCAGCGAAAGAAAGATGGGTTTGCCCTATATGCTGTATCATGTAACTTCCGATGGGAATATACACTATCAGCCTGCATCGGGTAAACTTTCGCCAGATGATTTTTTCCCACCCAAGGTTTATTATATTGCCAAATTGACAGCGATTAACTTTCGTAAATTCAAACATAAAATTTGTTGGTTAATTACAAATTATGAAAATAAAAATACTGTTTAATTATTGATATTAAAAAAAATAAAATTTAATCTCTATTTTTATCTTAATTTAAAATTGGTAATTTTTTTAAACTTAGTTTTAAAAACATGTTTTTTCCCTCGTAATTTAGGGTATTATTATTTTATTAATAATGTTCTTCTTTCTTAAATTAAAAAAAAAAAGGGTAATTTTTTGTCCAAATTTTAGTTCAATCTCAAAATCATATTTATGACAAATAAAAAATTTAAATACTCACTCATAAGTCAACTAACATTCAAATTTTCAGTTAGAGATAAGGGTAAAACCGTTATTTTATCTATAAACTTTAAAACTTTGAAATTTTTATCATTTCTCCTTCAAATTTTAAAAACTAACACTTTAATCTAACAAAAGTGTCAGAAGGAGACATCAATAGTGTCAAAAGGAGACATTGAGACACAAAGATATATTAGAGAGATAGAGATATCATCACGAGATCATTAAAGAATTAGAACCTAAGAAAAGTGAAAATATAATTTTTTAAGGTTTATTTATGAGAAAATTATTAACTTTTAAGATTTAGAGAGAAAAAATAGATAATATTTTTATTTTTTAATATTACTAATTAAATAATAATTTTACTTATAAAATGAATGAATTTGTTAATTTTAATAGTTTATAGATAAATATTTAAATTTTAAAACTTAGTAGTGTAATTTTAAAATGTTACTAAAACTTAGGTGCGAACGAGTTGTTTAGCCTTAATATAATTAATTTTTCTTTTATCATAGATCACTGAAAATCCAACTAAGTGAAAACTCTGAAGAGCCCAAGGGAGAATGTCCATTCTACCCCCACTGGACTTAGCAACGGGTGACGCAAGATATTTGTTTCCCTCCTGCAATCCAATCACACAAGCCTAACTTCATTTCCCCACCAGCCCAATTTCTCATTTGTCTTCTCCTATCCAGATATATGAACAGAATCCAAAGCTCAACCAGTTCAAAATTTCCATTTCTCTTCAATCTGTAACCCCTTTTCTCATGGAAGTTTCTTCTTCTTCTTTATGCAATAGATACATTTCGCCTCCCATTCGGTCAACACTACAGCCTCTCTCAATTGCATCAACCACTCTCTCACTCTCCCTCCACAACAACCCTAATTTCGGCTCTTCCTTTCGCCGGAAAAACTCCTCTTCGTTTCATGTTTCTAGCTCCGATACTTTGGTGACCGGCTCGCGCGAAGTTGTCAGCAAGAAAGACCTGGAGTCTGCTGACTTAAAATCTTGGATGCACAAGAATGGATTGCCTCCTTGTAAAGTTGTTCTCAAAGAAAAGCCTTCCCATGATGAAAATCACAGACCTATACGTTATGTTGCCGCCAGCGAAGATCTTCAGGTCTGATTGTGTTGATTTTTGTAAAGGTTTTGTTGAATTGAGTTCCAGTTCTGTGATTCTTTGTTTTTCTTGAAGTAGGCTGGTGCCGTGGCGTTCTCTGTGCCCAATTCGTTAGTTGTGACGCTCGAGAGAGTGTTGGGGAATGAGACAATTGGTAAGGTTCTATTTTTAAGTTATTATCAGCACTACATTTTTTATAAGCATTGCTAGTGGCCATTAAATTGATATTTGGCGTACCGATGTTAGAATTAGTTTGTTAGTACAGATATGATGATGACGACAAGCTTCATACACTTCAAATTGATAGGAATTATAAGACTTGATTGAGGAAGTGTAATTTCTTTTGTCTGCTTGGTTTTCACGCAGCTGAGCTACTGACTACTAATAAGTTATCAGAGCTTGCGTGCTTAGCTCTGTATCTAATGTATGAGAAGAAGCAAGGAAAGAAGTCATTCTGGTATCCATATATCAGAGAGCTTGATCGACAGCGAGGGAGAGGCCAATTAGCTGTGGAATCCCCACTTTTGTGGTCAGAAGCCGAATTGTCTTACCTGACAGGTAGCTCCACCAAGGTACTTGTTTGTTCCAATTAGCCGCTGGAAGATAAAAAATTATAAATAGTATGTTACATGCTTGCTTCACATATCTAAAGTCTGTCTGTAATTGCTGGATGGTTTAAAAGTTTTTAAGACTACACTCTTCTGTCAATGACTTAGGCTGAAGTTCTTGAAAGGGCTGAAGGAATCAAAAGAGAGTACAATGAGCTTGACACTGTCTGGTTTATGGCCGGGTCTCTGTTTCAGGTTTAGCTCTTTCACATAATTGTTTTTGTCTTGTTAACTTTAAATCCAATTTGTAATAGTTAATGGTGGTGCTTGTATTGTGACATTTGTTGATTATACTATACCAATTTGCAGCAATATCCATATGATATACCCACTGAGGCATTCCCATTTGAGATTTTTAAACAAGCTTTCGTCGCTGTCCAGTCATGCGTGGTGCATTTACAGGTGAGTTTTTTGTTTATGTCTTACACCTTCCTTTCCTTTTCTAAAACACTTAGAGACATGAATGATTTTTAGACAGTTATATATGTGCTTGTCTTCATGTTTCATGTGTTAAGATGGTAGAGGTTCTTGTTTGGCTTAACTTTTGTTAATATGTTGTGTCTAAATGTTCAAGGCCCAGAGTTTGCATTGCATCATGTATATTATATAAATTAACTTTGATGGAAGATGTCTTTATTCTAAAGTACTGATCTTATCAGTAGCTCAGCATACAAGTTATATTTTGTTCTTAACAGTTGTTTGTGTCAGTCAACATCAAATGTGTAATCCATGAAGTTTATGTTATTGATGGTGTGTAATTTATATTTAATTTACAGAGAGAAGATTATGGGAGTGATGACTACTGTGGCTTCATTGTTATTTGGTTTTGAACTGTCCATTTTATAGTAAAAGCTGTTTGGCTCATCAATCTGTTTATATGCCTGAATTTGTTACAGCTCTAAGTTTCTTGTATTCTCCTGCACTTTTAAACATCATCTGGTCTCCAACCACCACCACCACTAAAAAGAAAACCTTACATAATATATTTTCGTCATGTTTTCTTGAAAATGGTCTTCAAATGATTAATTTTAGGCCATTCTTAATTCAGAAAGTCAGTTTGGCTCGGAGATTTGCTTTAGTCCCCCTTGGACCTCCACTGTTAGCTTATTGTAGCAACTGCAAGGCAATGTTAACTGCTGTTGATGGTGCTGTTCAACTGGTGGTTGACCGTCCATACAAGGCTGGCGAATCTATTGTTGTCTGGTAAGATAAATGCTTTATTGGCACAATCTGATGCTGCTCATTTGGTCCGTTCTTGGTAACAAAGACTTGCCTCCCCATTTTATGTTTTTATTATGAAGTATAAAGTTTGTTACTTATTTGGTAGGTGTGGCCCGCAACCTAATTCAAAGTTGCTTATCAACTATGGTTTTGTTGATGAAGATAATTCTTATGACCGTTTAGTGGTTCAGGTAAAGTCTCTACCTTAATTATCTTGCACTTGCAGCTTTAGTTTTTCCAACATGCTCTATGGATCACATAATCCAGGCAGCTTTGAACACTGAGGATCCTCAGTATCAGGATAAGAGAATTGTTGCCCAAAGAAATGGCAAACTGTCAGTGCAGGTTTTTCATGTATGGACTTAATCTCTTCTGCTATACTGAAAGGTCACTGTTCTGTTTTCTTGTGGGTAATGTCAAATGAAATTATTCTGTAGGTGTATGCAGGGCGGGAAAAGGAAGCTGTTGCAGATATGCTTCCTTATTTACGATTGGGCTATGTTTCAGATACATCTGAGATGCAATCTGTCATTTCTTCTCAAGGTCCAGTGTGCCCTGTAAGTTCATCTCTGAAGCTCTCACTCACCTAATTAAAGTTTAAAGGATTCTGAAAATTTACTAAACTTGGAAGGATATCAAGTGTACTTGATGTAAAATCAATGCTTTTTGGAGTAGATAGTTAGAACTAGACTTATATGCTTAATGTGCAAAGCCTGATTTCCATGGCTCAAGTATAAAAGCTTTGAGTCTTTCTTCACCTTGCTCTTTCATTTTCTTCCTGTGTAAATTACTTGAGGCTACAATGTGATACATAATGACTGATATGCTATGTCTTGTTTTTATAGTTATAAATTGGCTAGTTATTGGAGTGTTTTTGTCTTTTTTAGCACTTCTGCCTACTGCAAAATTTCTCTATTTAATCGGAGAATGTAATTTTTTGCCTGCTGGGCCTTTATTTGATCTTATAGGTGAGTCCTTGTATGGAACGAGCAGTGTTAGACCAGCTTGCTGATTATTTCACTAGAAGACTGGCTGGCTATCCTACTACCCTGAGTGAAGATGAGTCCTTGGTAATGTTTGCTCCACTGTTATCTGTTGATTATTGAGGCCTTATTTATTGCTGATGGGGTTCTAATTGAAACTTTTTCATTATATTAGTTGGCAGATTCTAACTTGAAACCTAAGAAGCGAGTTGCTACACAGCTTGTGAGGTTGGAAAAGAAAATGCTAAATGCATGCCTGCAGGCGACTGCCGATTTAATAAACCAATTACCTGATCACACTGTTTCTCCATGCCCAGCTCCTTATGCTCCCTTATTGAACTGAAAGGCATCTCCTTCTCTCTCTTTCTCCTACACATCCATGGACATAATTTACACACGGTTGCATGAATATTGCTTCTATACTTGCTTGTCAGGGTTATAATTTGGATAAGTTTCTGCAGAAATTACCAATATTTTAGTGGTCTTGCAAAATTATGGAATTTCTTTGCAGTACTTGGGCATATCAGTTTCTCTTCGGAGATTCTGAAACAGGTAAGTGGATTGGAACCAACCTACTATCACTTTGATAAATGATATTTTTATGAATCCTCTGTGCATTATAAATCAAGCTAAGAGATTTCCAGTAGTTTTGTGTTGGTTGGAACGCCTTAATTTAATTAGTTTTCAATTAACAAAGAAAATTTAAAGGCAACAATTAAAAAATTTGAAATGTAATATGTCAGCTAAAATAAGCAACTAAGGAAAGAAAGAAAGAAACAACCTGAATAAAACTCCCATAATCTGTTTGAAAATGCTTAAGAAATGACAACAGGCTATGCACTGCACATTCTAAACATGATTTTAATTAGTTTGGAAATATTAGTCTGTGTGGAAGTCATTGTCTTGGTTTGATGAAATGCACTTGACCATTATATGGACTTTAGCTTAATATTTTGCTTCATGCCTAAAATTTACAAGTTGTATTATTTTGCAGGTAGCTTTTAAGTTGGTACTGTGTACTGTAGGGCAACCAAGGACTACTGGTAGTTTGCATTGGCTTAGGTGTTCAAGTGAGATAAATGGTGCTTGTGGTTCAAGTAGATTAGGCTATATAGCTCCATTTTGTTTATCCTGGTCAATCAAAAGTGCACAAAGGGTCAAAATTGTAGAACGATAAAAGATAAGCATGCTCAAAATGTGCATTGATGATTGGTCGATTCTTTGTAAATGCAGTTCTGGACCGCGGTTGTTAACGAGCTTTTTTGTACTTCTTTAATCTAGAAAAGATACTTGTGTCTCTGTGCTGTTTGGTCTTAATATGTTTTTATAAAATTTGAATTTCTCCGAGCAATATTGTGTATACACATATATGTGTCATCATATAATTGAATATTATTTTATTTTTAATTTAAAATCACTTAATTATATTTTGAAATATTCATGTGTATTAAAAATATATCTACATAATTTTATTGAATTTTTTGCAACAACCAGAAAACCAACATTCCAAATTGATTGACAGTCTAGTTGTTTTCGAATGGATTTTCTGAGAGAAGATAATTAATTATACACAAAAGTATCCTAATCTACCCTTAAATACCATATTATGCTCACAATGTAAAAACTGACGATGCTATTAACACCATAACAAAAGTTATCAGCAACTGCTTTGCTAAAACATTCATTTCTCATACAAACCTTCACATCTTAATATATAATCAGCGCAATATTTTTCTTTTACCAACATTACTGATTAGTTGTACTGCTAGCTCCAGTAACATTTCTTATCTCTATAATCTTTTTTTTTTTTAATACCAGACCTTGTCCGTATTGAGTAAATAGGTAAACCCAAAATATAGTAATCAAATCTATGATCACTACATAAGATAAATTAAAGTTTCACAAACATGACAAAGACTCGAACCAAGGTTTTCTCTCTGAAAGTTCTAATACTCTACCAGTTTTGTTAATCCTAGGCAAATCATAGTGGTCTCTATAATCTTGTCTGCCCTAAAACATTTTGGCAAACCAATTCTCACCCCAAGTCATAGGTACTATGATGCTTCAACTTAGTAATATAAAAGAAACAACTGAGATTCTTCAGACAAAACATAAGCAGCATTAGTCCATCACAAAGGAAAAATTTGAAACAATAAAACAGCCCAAGAGCTTTGACATTGTCCAAGTTTACCATAAAAAAGGAGAGAAAAGAAAAACCAACAACATAAGTTCTAAATGTTTCTGCATACCACCAAACTAGTCTTCTGGTTCATCATCCCTCACCTTATCTATGCTGCATGATAAATGTGGGAAATACCAACAATTCATCTGGGCAGAAGCAGCTTCATCATCTTTGTCAAAAAGGATGCTTCCCAGGAACTGGCCACTTATGGAGTACGCATAACAGGTCTTGGATTCAGATGACAGATAATACACACAGTTGTTTTGCCATCCCCAGTTTGTTGGGTCACTTATCAAGGAACACATCATGTCGCCCAAAAACAAAGCATGGTTAGCCAAGTTGATCACCCGAACCCACTGCATCAGCATAAAGTCTATTACATAAACTCTGAGTTGTGGCGAGGCAACAAAATCAATCACCATTAGCCGATCTTTTGCAGACACAAGTTTAATATAGCCATGAAAGCGAGGAGCAGAATTCAGTTTCAAAAAGTTCACTTCAGGAGCAGATTTTAGGTTCAATGTACCAATCTGACCATCATTGGTTAAAACATATATGCTGTCCTCAAAGACAAGTATATCATAGATTTTTGAAAACTTGGCAGCAAAAGAGTAAATGTGCCAGTTCTTGTCCTTGGAGCGACGGAAGTGCACATCTTGTTGCCTGGAAGAGAGAACCACAAGAAGAAAATCTTGATTTGGTACAGTAGAAGCAATGATAGTACGGTCATCGGAAAAAAAGAATCTACTAGGAGTGGCCATATTGGGGAACAAATATCGGGATCCTGTAACAGGATTTACAAGGGAAATAGTACTGCAGATGTCTTCCATAATTATGTATCCACAGGACAACCCAATACAGAAATTCAAACCAAAGTAAGGCAGCTTGCTCTTATATTTGGCCCCATTGGATATGTCATAGAAAAGACAACTTCTTTTGGCCCTTGTTGATATGTAAATCAAAAGTGGTGCTTGTAATGACATGAAGTTCTGCTTGGAAGCCATGGAAATTGACCACCAATTTCGGCACACCCGACCAAACCTAAAATAGTCTGGTATTGTCAGTTTTTTGGAGATTAAATCTACAAGTTCCTGAGGAAGTTCTGCCCAGGGTCTCCAATCCTGAGAGTTTTTGGTCTTCCTCTTTTTCCTAGTGATGCGATTGACATCTTCTCCATCCAACACTGTGCCTGTATCTATCACAAGAATAGACAATGCAATTTTTATTTTAAATAAGGGAAATTACATGATTTCATCCCCTTTTGTAACAAAAACACAGTAAAAACTTTATAATTTCCTATTGAGGTTTTAGGTATATAAAAAGATCTAAATGAAGGAAAGCCTTTGCCGTGCTTGACACCACTATTGAGTTAATCTCAAATCTTTAAAAGGTGGAAGGGCCAATGCAACCACTACCATTCAAGTAACATGAAATATAAATACATAAGTGCATCAAAAACTCCAATTCAATAAAATCTGCAAACTTATTCACTCTCACAACATCAGTAGTCACATGACAATCCCAAAAAATTGTATATGAATAATACCCAACTGATGTTTGGTAGGATTTTTTAACAACCACCAACATAAAAAATACTGTTATTCAAAATAATTATTCAAATATGAACATTTCAAAAAATAAATGAGAAGCAGTTCATTCTCTATGCCTAACACCAAATAACTATTAACGCCATCATTGATGAATGACAATAATGAATATTATGATGACAAATTAAACTTGTTTAGAAACCCTGTAGGTACAAAATCCTTTCAGAAAGTACTTGAATCAGATAATCAATACTCACTATAGTTGACTTCAATAAACTGATTACTTATAAATTGCTTAAGTAATTCAATGAGATAAGAGAAAGATTAAGAATACAAATCATGATTAAAGGGAATAAATACCTAAGGTAGACGGTAGTTGCATTTGTGGTCGAAGATGATATCGACTGCTACCTCCTCTTTCTCTTCTTTGCATCTCTAACTCTCCTCGTTTTTTTCGCTTCAGATCACAACTTGTAACACTCATTTGCATGTGTATATATAGGCGCAAAATGATCACTTCTAAAGAGCCGTGTTGGAAATTGCATACGTTATACAAATTTTGCCTAGATTCTATTGGCTTAAAAAGGTTGCATAAACATAATTAACTTGCCTTTACTAGAAAAATTTACCTTAGAAAATTACAACTCTCTCTAGGGTTTTTCAAAATATTGTTTACCACAAACCCAAATGCACCTCACACAAATACAAATTAACTACATTTTCCTTGGTTTGACGCAAATTAATCAATAATAATTTTGCTCCTAGCAAAAATCTAACCAAGTAAACTACACTCATTCTCATGCAAAGCCATTTTTCATAAAATATAAGATAAATAAATTCAGATATAAAAATTCTTTGAAATAAAAATTTTACTCCCAAAGAAAGTAATAAAATTATATGAGAATACACACATTAAATAAGAGAACAAACCCAACGATATGGTATTTTCAAAAAGCGAGAAATCTAGAATTTAAATTTAGACTAAAATTTCTTAATAAATATAGAAAAGTATCTGATAAGAATCTTAAAAAATCCACACCTTAAAAGCTAACTGTTAGATTAAAGAGCTCACAATCATATAAACCTCACATCAGAAATTCATATTTTCCTATGTAGAATTCAAATATCATACATTGAACTTGGAATCCTAACAATATCCAGGCCAAAAAACCTTTAAGAAGATGACTTGTTTAGCATACAATAACATCAGAAAATGTGGGGAAAATTATCTGTCTCGTATTTTAGCATCCTGACAGCAAAATAAACACTTCTAGCTGTTTAGAAGGCAGAATAATATAACATAAAACACAATTTATAGCATCTGCAAGAATTGAAGTTTTGTCAATGTTTGCGTTCTAACAAGATTCAAATTCAAATCATAAAAATGAAAACTCCACTGAATTGTCACAAGGTACTTTTAATTTAGAACAAAATCTAATAAAATAACATTTGGGATCAACAAAGAAATGTTATTTGATTGTCAATTTTTGGGTACATAAAGATAAGAGGAAAAGATATTATCAAAGAGCCTATGTTGGCAAAAATTACACAAAAGTTCTAACAAATAAAAATATTTAGCAACGCATATGCATTAAATAAAACTGTTTCTAATACTAAATATCAGAATGTACTATATCATATTTGAAGAAATTCTAGAAATGCAAAGGAGATTGCACGGTTAGAAACTTCTCCATATGCAGCAATCTTTAGCCCAGCAATTTAGAATACCCTATTCAATGCCATTTTCCAACTGCATATACACTTCCTGCAAGTAAATGACTTGATTGAAAAAGTAAAAATGCATATAAAGTAACTTTGACAAAGACAACAATGGAATATAGACTTCACTCTATAACACCACAAGTGAAGGACACAAGCTAACAAAGAATCTGAAAACCAATAACTCTATTCACTGTATCATCACTGCAATGAACCAACTAGCTAATAAGGCTTTCAGTAAAGTACAATTGCAAGATATATACAGTCAGCTAATCCAATATTTCAAAACAAATTAATATTTTATACAGTAACTGCAGTTCATCAACTTTTTAACCCTTTATTGTTAACCCAAATTCACACTTGTAGCTGCAATTTTGTTTCAAAACATTCCAACAAAGTAATAACAAAAAATTTCGCCAGCACTAATGATTGAACTTGTTTCCAATTACTAAGTATTTTCCAGTCCATGGCAATATCTAAGGTATAAAACAAGTTAACACTGGCTTAATTAACAACAAATTGTAGTAATTAAAAAAAAAGCCAGGATTTTATTAATTATCCTTCTATAACAACTATCAAAACTCTTTCAGCTACAAAAAATTTTGCTCTAACTGAGAACCAAAATTCCAAGTTATGCAGCGCAAAAGTAGTAAACACGTAAATAACAAGATTTCAATACGTGAATATCGTATTAATACTTGCAGACATTTCTACAAAGAGAAAGTTAAAAGAATGTGAAGTTATCTCATGCAATTCTTCAAACATAAAGAGAAAGAATAATTCCATACAATAACTAAATAATTGAGCAAAGCTTGTTTTGATTCAGGGAACGTACCGACCTGCTTCTTAGCGTTTCTCCAAATAAAAATATAGTCCTTGCATAATTTCAGAAAGTAAGATATCTGGTCAACTGCTGGTGAAACGCTGTGGAATACAGGCAATGGTTTGGGTCATGGTGATTTCAGAAGCCTAAATATTGCCTAGCCCAACGCTAACCCAAACGGTTATTTCTTTGTTCATTCTCTTATCTTTGGGCTTGTGAATCGGATCTAATGAACTTGGCATGGCTTCGGGCTTGCTCAATAATGTTCATGCCTGGCTCATATAAAAGCTTCTAGCTTCGAACTGATATTCGAACCAAACCCAATTATCAAATAATAGGTTTCAATCCAATAAAATTATATATACATATTTTGAATAATAGATCATAGATGTATCTAAATATCATTTTATTATTAATTTAAAATTATCTAATTACATGATAACATAAAAGAAATGGAGTGTTTAGACTAAAAACTTTGACATAGAGCTTTTAATTTCTCCAAAACCCTTTAATTTCTTTCCACAATCATTGGCAAACTCCTATCGAAAATCATTAATTCATTTGCATGTCCATCATAGAATAGTTGCATAAATTGAACAAATCTCACATTCTTTTTTGTTACAAAACTATCACCTACTGTGACAACCATCGTCTACCATCTCCCCTTTTTGTAACCTAGCTTCCCATCTCCCTCATCGCATTAGTTGTTTTGAGTGTGAAAGTGATAAAGAAAGATTTAAATATTACTCTAGAAATGTTTTAATGGTTGGGTTACTTATGAGCAAGGAGAGGGGCTTAAGTTAATTTAGCAATATTACAATTTGTGTTATAATTGAAAATCATATCAAATCAATACGATTCCAATCAAGAATCATACTAATTTGTGTAATATCGATCAAAATTACACTAATTGGTGTGATTTTGAATATTATTTGGAAGAATCATTTGTTATTTAGAGAAATGATTCATCTTCAAACAAATAAATGGATGCCAAAAGAGATGGCCAAGAAAGAGAGATAACTCTAGAAAGGGAGAGACATTATAAGAAGAGTGCTAGAGAATATGGTTGTTTGTTAGAAAATTGTCACTAAAAAGATTGAAATCCTTGATGGAAAAATATAATTTTTCAAAATTTAAATTTATAGGAATATTATTTGTTTTTAAAATTTAGAGAAAGAAAAATAAAATAAAATTATTTTTTAATATGATATTTTTATCTTTAAAATTAAAAATTTTTATAAACTATTATATTTAAGTTTTTAAAATTTAACAAACAAAATTTGGGCATGAAGTAAACGTTGGTTGGGAAGTAAGACTTTTAAATTTTAATTAAAGAACCTGACCGGTTTTAATGGATCTCGTCCCCTTAAACCGTAGAAAAATCTAGAATGAAAAAAATTCCATAAATGTGAAGGATGTAGACGTTTCAACTTCTGGAGAATTGATTGGCTAATAACATTCACAAATAAAATTAGGCCAAAGCACCATTTCCCACCCAAAGTATATTGATTTTGCAAAGTTTCCCCATTAACTTTAAAAATCCTATTTATCCCCCCTTAATGGAACCCTAATCTCTAAAAAATTAATCTCATTTTTCTCCTAAAAGTTTAAAAATTAACATTTTATCCCCTAAACCAAGTTTGAAAAATCACATTTCCCCTCATAGGGTTTAGTTTCAAAACTCTGTCACTTTTTTCGACGCCATCACCGGTCGTCTCTCTCTTTCGACAATTTTCCTTCCTTTGACGGTCTGTCTCAACTCCACCCCAAGCCCTCCAACACAGAGAGAAGTCTTTTGGGAAGACGACTTCTCTCGGTGCTAGAGGGCTCGGGATAGAGTTGAAGTAGACCATCAGAGGAAGGGAAACCGTCGAAAAAGAGAGACGGTCAGCGATGATATCGAAAAAAGTGACAGGGTTTTGAAACTAAACCCTATAAGGGAAAATGTGATTTTTTAAAACTTGGTTTAGGGGAAAAAAGTTAGTTTTTTAAATTTAAGGGAGAAAATGAAATCATATTTAAGTTTATTTTTAATATTAAATATAAAATAATAATTTTGCTCTCAAAATTAACAGATTTAAACAGTCATGGATAGATGAATGAGATTTTCAAAGTTAACGAAAAAAAACTTTGGAAAATCAGCATACTTTGGGTGAAAAATAGTCCTTTGGCCATAAAATTACAAGCAAAAATCTATTTTTAATCTAAGTTTTAATGTGTTTTTAAATTATATTTATGAGATTTAAAAAATTTAAAATTCATTTATAAATTAATGGATGTTAAAATTTTTAATTAGAATTATCAATAATATTAAAAAAATATAAAATTTTATTATATATTTTTCATAAATTTTAAAAATTAATAATTTTATCTCTATATAAAATTTTCTAATTTTAAAAAATCACATTTTCTTCTTCAATTTTTTTTTCATTCTTTCAATGCTAGTGACCTCCCTTTCCTATCATAAACTATTTATTAGTACATAACAAACTATTTAGAATAAATCTCTTCATTTTGTCGTCGAAGAGATGTGAGAATCTCTTCATTTCATTGTTAAAAAGAATTTTGTCAAAATTTTCTCTTAGATGACTAGATAAAGAGATCTATAAATCTCTTTATTGTAGGGTCTTTTGTCTCCGCTAAAAAGATTTATTTCAAATCATTTCTCATATACTGGTCAACTGTTTATAGTGGAGAGGAAAAGTTATCAATGGTAAAAATGGTTTTTAAAGGGATAAAAGAAATTAAAAAAACTATAATTTTTTAAAGGTAAAAAAGTTTAAAAAGAAATAAAATTACTAATTTTTAAAACTTAAAAAAACTATAATATATTTTATATTTTTTAATATTAATAAAATAATAATTTTATTTCTATCTATAATAAAAAAAACTTTAATAACAGTTACTGTAAGAGCAAAACGTTCGATTTTTCAAATCTTAGGAATGACTTCGTAATTGCAATAAAATTTGGGTGGGAGAATCCTTTCGTCTAAAATTAATATAGGGCCCATTCGCTTATATTGTAGATCCACATCTTTTTACCACGTGGAAGTCTTTTCATATCATTTGATGCTACCTACATCAAACATTGCATCAAGATATTTTCTTTAACAAAATTCAAAAAATTTAAGGCCAAACGACTATTTCCCACCCAAGGTATGCTGTAATGACAAGTTTCCCCCCTTTAACTATGGAAATACCAAACACCCACCCATGGCCAGTTAAATTTAACAGAACCCTAACGCCTGAAAATTTTATCTCCTTTTGCCCCCCTAAAGTTTGAAAAAAAAAATTTCCCCCCAGCCTAAGTTTAAGAAAATGGCAGTTTCACCCTAGGGTTTGGTTTTGAAATCTCCGGCGACCTCTCCGGCTCCGTTGCCGACGGTTTCTCCCTCCCGAAGAATCCTCTCCTTCCGGTGATCGGTTTCCTCCCATTTGGAGGTCCGATCGTCGTCGGAAAAGCGGTGGGAGACGAAGAACTTCGTCGGGGAAGACGAAGTTCTTCGTCTTCCCAGACGAAGACGAAGCCGTCGTCTTCGTCTGGGAAGACGATCGTCTTCCCAGAAGAAGACGCCTGAAAATTTTATCTCCTTTTGCCCCCCTAAAGTTTGAAAAAAAAAAAATCCCCGACGAAGTTCTTCGTCTCCCACCGCTTTTCCGGCGACGATCGGACCTCCAAATGGGAGGAAACCGATCACCGGAAGGAGAGGATTCTTCGGGAGGGAGAAGCCGTCGGCAACGGAGCCGGAGAGGTCGCCGGAGATTTCAAAACCAAACCCTAGGGTGAAACTGCCATTTTCTTAAACTTAGGCTGGGGGAAAATTTTTTTTTTCAAACTTTAGGGGGGCAAAAGGAAATTATATTTTAGTTTATTTTTTAATATTATAGAGAAAATGACAATTTTACCCTTAACCCCGTTAAATTTAACTGACCATGGGTGGGTGTTTGGTATTTCCATAGTTAAAGGGGGGAAACTTGTCATTACAGCATACCTTGGGTGGGAAATAGTCGTTTGGCCAAAATTTAAATGTAAAAGCTAATGTGCCCTTCCCAGAACATGCTTAAATGCTAATTAGAGTTAACCACGTGTGCGGTTCTCGAACCTCCGCTATGCGCCTTTTTTGTTTTTCTCATTTTTCAATAGACGAAACAGTGCGCTGTTCCAGTGCAGGACACGACGTCGTCTATCATTGGCTAATATGAGTGGGACCGGGGCTACCCTTCGATTATGTCAGATACGTTTGCTTTGTAGTGGGCCCCTCTCAATTCATGCCTTTCTAGTGTTACCTAATGTTGCCGTAGACACGTGGTGCTTTCACGACGAGTGATATCTACTCCTGCTATGATTATCGCCTGAATTCCCTCTATCAGAGTCTGAGGGGTACAGAGAGACGGAAAGAGAGAGTAAAGTTAGAGAATAGAGAGACGTGGAAATGGACGTTCAAGCTAAAGAAAGATGGCGCATGCTAACATGCGCTGGTGCTGCGCAGGATATAAATGTTGTCGACAGAATAATGCGCGGATTCCGGCCGATTGCGCCGAAACCAGTCGCCGGAGATCCGACTTCAGGTAATTTTCAAGCGGTTAACAAGAACCTGGTGGTTAGTAATGGTAGATCTAAGAGAAAGTACGTTAGGGTTCGGAAGAATAGAGGTTACAGGAGAAATAAGAATAATAAAACGAGTAGTGATCCTGATGGAAGTTGTAATAAAGATGGCATGGATAATAAGATCGTGACGCTACAGCTGTTACCAGAGAGAGCTGATTTACAGTATTCGGAAAGGAGAGAGCCGTGGTGCAATATTAATGCCGATGGTACGGGAATAGCGATTGAGAAAGTGAAAGAGAAGGCGGTAACTGAAAATAATACAGATCTAGGGTTTGAAGAAGTAGGAGGGTTAGGTTTGAGAGATGAGAAGGCGGAGAAGAGTGGCGATAGGGTGGTGGAGACGTGGGTGACCATGGAGAGAGTTATGAGTAGTGATGATGATCAAACATGCAAGGATGGGAGAGGAAGGTTAGGCATTGAAGACGTTGAAATAATGATGAATCTGGAGAAGGACAAGTGTCCGGGGTTCATATCAGACGCCTTAAATAAAGTGAAGTGGGTGAATGGAGCTTATAGGAAGATGGTGACGGTGAGGGAAGAGAGTGAGGGTGAGGGAGAGAAGACGAGAGTGGAGGTGTTGTTGGGGATGAAAGAGAAGTTGCCGTGGTTATTCAGTTCATTGACGTGTAAAGTGAGGGTCGAGTACACGTGGAAGGACAAGTACTGGAAGAAGATGGTAATGCCGTGTGATGTTTGGAGAATGGAATGTGGAGGATATGCATGGCGGCTTGACGTTGAGGCTGCGCTGAGTTTGGGTCGTTGAAGACGCCTGCTACTTAAAAGGAATAATCAGGTAATCTCAACTATATATTATATTATACTATTATTAATTAAATCAAGAAAGAATGAAAGCGTTGAAGAATTCATTATGACAAAAAATGCTAAGGACATACGAATAATATTTATATCTACGAACAAATGGCATAAAATTATATGTAGAAAGAGAAAGGAAACAACCATATAATTTTGATAAATCGAGAATCAAAATTAGATCAGGGCCAACTAACAGTGTCACATTCATGCTCATGACAAAGATGCATTTTAGTTGGTTGTTTATACATGAAACGAGATATAGTAAATAAATTAAATAATAGAAATTTTAACCAACTAAATAAGAATAAGATAGAGTAAAGAGGGAATGTGTATATAGAAAATGAATTAATTTATTTAAACAAGTAATATTATATATACTCATATATATATATATATATTATTTATAAGTATTATTATATGATTATTTGTTATTTTATTTTTAATTTAAAATTATTTATTAACATAATAATATATATAAATAGATATATATATATATATATATATATATATATATATATATATATATATATATATATATATATATAATTTTATTGGGTTCAAATTTTTAAATAAATTTATTCATTAACTACCTTGTGGTATAATTATTCTACCCATAAAACTTCTAAATCTTCTGTGAAATTCATGAATAAAGTATTTTTGTCAGTTTTCCTTGAAAAAGAGGTAGTAGTATCATCGTTCTTCGATTATTATTAGTCTATTTAATGTCTGAAACGCCATACACTGCAAGTGTTGTTTTGAGATGTTAAACTGATCAAGGGTACAGTAATCTAATTTCTAGTAGCCAATAAAATAAAATTATATTTATTTATTTTAAATATGAAATTAAAAATATATTTTATGTATATTATTATATAATTAAATGATTTTAAATTAAAAATAAGGTAATACTTGATCATATGATGATACATATAAATATGTATTTATTTATGTATTTAAAATAAATATACATAATATTGCATATTTTTACCTAATAATTGTTAAGCTGTGTACTTCTTTTTCATGAATAGTGTGTGTATATATATATATATATAAAAATTAAAAAGAATAATGTATATTATGAGCTATCATTTTTAAACTGATGTGGTAAACCTGTATATTGGCTGATTTATTTTCGGCTAAAAGACTTATTCCCACCCAAGTTTGGGGTATTTCCAAACTCTTAATTGTTAGATATAAAAAATCTAAATACCTATAACTCAAATAAAGAATTTTGATTTGGGTATTTGAGTATTTGAAATCTTGTAGGTGAAAATTTGAGAATACACCAAACCTCGGGTGAAAATAAGTCTTTGGCCTTTATTTTAATTTTCATCTTTATTTTGAAATGAATAATTTTAAAAACACGTACTTTGGATAGGAAATTTAAAACAATGATTTTTACCCTTCTTTTCTTCTTTCAATTAGTGGTTTGGTGAAAGATGATTATTTATTAGAATAAAATGTGACTTTACCGTTGTTAATGTGACAATTAGGCTTCGTCTTCATACATACATGGAATCGATGCCTCCAAGAAGCAGTAGTGACGAAGCAAGCAGCGAACAAAGTCCAAAGTGTAAATATTTTAAATATGCAAATGCATGCAGTAATATTTATACATACATCTTTACTATCTTATAAGATAGGATTTCGGATTCGAAGTCTAAGAACTGTAGTGCAGATAATATTAAGTAATGTGGAGACTTTATGTTGTCAGGTTTGGGTGAAAACTAAGCTGTTAAATTTATCGACCTAGAATAGCTGAGAAAGATCCTAAATTTAGAGCAATGTATTTTCAATATCCCGAATTTCAAATTTTAGGCTATTTGCCAATGCTAACGGGAAAAATCAATTGGAATATAAAATGTACTGTTTAAATAATGAGTTGATTGTTAAGTAATATATTTTGAATAAGATTTAAAAAAAAGAAATAGTTAGAATAGAAAATTTTAAATTCCAATTAGATATGACCGCGAGTCGTATTGGATTGTATTATGTGCGATCCATTATGCCAAATCATAGACTGCCAAATGGTTGTCCTTGTGGGTGCTGTTGGCCTAGGATAGACACAATTTAGGGTTGTGCTGTGAATCTTTTACGGATTGGTTCATATATTTTGATGGTTTGGTCTACCATTTTATATATATTAAAATTTTTAATTTTTTTTTGTTTTTCACGGGCCGTATCTTAAGGTCTGGATACGGCCTGCAAAGCGACAAGGCTATTCTAAAATTGAGAGAGTTGGGCCGTGTCATGGGTTGGCCTGACCAAGAATTAATTGTTCACTTTTTTTTTTTTTAATAAATTGATTTGTGATTCTTTAGGTGGGAAATTACTCTTTCCAATAATATTTATATTTGTATGGACAGAATCGGGATCCTGTTATGGTTGTAGTTTCCTCCTAGAGCATCAATTTTCCCAATAATTTCACCCTTCTTATAATCCTTCATATCTTTTTTGTGATTTCAATTCAATGGAAACCCGAATCTTCCTTTTCTTACTACTCTTCTTCACCCTTTACCTTTTCGCTTACTTTCGTGTTTTCCGTAACTGGGTCACCAATGTCCGACCCGAAGCTTCCAGTTGCTTCATCTCGTTCTTCCATGGCACTCCCGCTGTTATTTTAGCCTCCATCGCTATACACGGCGACAAATCCCGGGGTTTCTCCTCTCCCAATACCAAAACTCAGAATCTAGTTCTGGATTTTAGCATTGCCTATTTCATCACCGATCTCCTTCACTACCTTGTCTTCTTCCCTCACGATGTTCTCTTCATAGGCCACCACTTGGCTACTCTCTTCGTGTTTGTAACCTGCAGGTACTTGGTGGCTCACGGCGCCTTTGCTATTCTTGGGCTGTTAATACTGGCGGAGGTCACCAGCGCGTGCCAGAACACATGGACCTTGGCTAGCGCCAGACGGCATGACGTGGAGTTGGCGGGTAAAGTTTACCGTGCATTATCGCCGCCGTTTTACGCGTTTTATAGTGTGGCTAGAGGGGTTTTTGGGCCGTTGTTTGTTTATGAAATGTGTGTGTCGTTTATGAGTGGGGCGGCTGATAATGCAATTCCTAAATGGGTTTGGATTTCTTGGATGGTTGTGATTGTTTCAGCTATTTCTGTTAGTATTTTGTGGATTTCGAGACTGTGGGTTCAATTGTATAGAGAAAGGAGAGCTTTGGATAAGAAAATTTCATAGATATATTCAACTTTTATTTATTACATATAAATATAAAGGAAAACAATATTATTTATTTTGCTTTTATTGTTTCTCAGTCGATTTGTGTTATATTCTTGTTAATGATTTGAATTTTTCTGACAGCTCTATGCATCCTATGGATTGGAAATAAATTTCTGAAGAATTTGACAATTAGTTGTTTATCTCATTGGTTTTAATTGCATTCTTTTGAAGTCGAAGTTGTGGTCTTGATTGAGTTCTTGATTGAAGTTTCTCTTTGATTGTGATATTCATTACAGAAAGTTCTCTGATGCTTGAGATAATATTGGGAGTATTTAATTAGGTTTTTTCATATGGTGGTCATGTGTTTTTCGGTTGAGTGTCCTAATTCTTTTAGAATCTTGAATCTTGATTCAAGATGTTAATGGCTAATACGAATATGACTTTCAGTTAATAAGTTTGGTAGTTTTGTTATTCACATAGTTACTGGACCATTGTTCCGAACTAGGACCAGACTAAGTTGGATGTACAAGTCTAGCGTTATTCTGTTTTTCCCTACAATTTATCATACAAGGAGAATAAATATGTCTCCAACAATATTATAGTACTCTTTATGTAGCCTACTTATTAGTTGGAAGTTTGATGAGTGCAAGCAGATTGTTTCATTTATTATACAGGTAGGATTGGCCTGGTAGGGTAGTTGCTTAATGGATTTTGTGACAAATTGTTGACATCATTTATTCTTTTCGCATGCCAAGTAACCTAGAATTTAATAAAACTGGTTGTGTTTGGTCAGGTGGTTGTGGACTGTGGCATGACCAAAGTAGTAGTTGTATGAAATTGTAAGATAAGTGTGTAGTAACGCATATATTTTGATGAACCTACATTATATTAGCCTTGAAGTCTCCATGCATTATATATGAATATTTCATGTTGCAGCAGATCTAATTGATCCCCTTGCATTATCATATATGGTTCATCATTAAGGACTGGTGATGTTTGCTCGTTTATGTTGATGAATATATTTGGAAGGGCTGAAGCCAAGCTCTTAAAGATCTGGAATGGAATCATTATGTTTCGTAAAAAGTTGTTTGAAATTTTTGTTTTGAATCTTTTGCCTAAGGAGTTACTCCCTAACTGGCATAACATTTTGAGGTCACATATCAGACATGTCATCTTATGCCTCCCATTAGGATCACCTAATTCAAAGTTAACCTACATGGCTTGTGAAAGATGCTATAGGCTTTAAAAGAAAAGGCACACATTTGCATAGTTGGCTTTTCCACTGCCTTTTCATATCGTTATATGATATGTGGAGTTAGCATTTTACTGAATTTTGCTGCAGTTCGGAATTCAGGATTTATAGCCACTATGTTCTATGCAAACCTGGGGTTCCAAATAACCACAACAAAGAGTTATTGCAGATTATGCCAATATTGAAGGACTATAGGGAATCCAAACACATATAGTGTAAGCATTGTGTTAGTTTTTCTGTGGGTTTCTCCAACAAGCTATGGATGCTATTTTCATTTTCTCTAATGTTTGAATGGATATGTCTGGGCTTTCCCACCTACTAGTTTCAGCTTTTTGAGTAGTTTTCCTTAACAGCCACGGTTTTCTGTGATTAATCTAATTGCTTGACATCTTAACCGTAGAGAGTAGATTACTGGTAAGTGTCAATTGGGTTCTTTTAACAACCGTGATTATGATAAATCTTAACATTTGAGATTAGATGCTTGTTAGTACCTGTTAAGTCCATTCCAATATTTGATTCCCGCTTCCACTATTATTGAGATTGTGGATACCTGTTCAGAGAGAAACCAATTGCATTGCTGCTATTGTATGGCACAAAGAAAACAGAGATCAAATCTGTCACATGCAATACAATGCTACTAACATTAGAACCCAGAAAAATTTTTAACCAAACGCCAGCATAATACTGAAATAGTAATATACATTGTAGCATGTCTGCATGAACATATTAATACGGTGACCAAACTCTGGAGTATAGCCATGCACATTGACACATGCAGGAAGACACAAGAAATGAATGTATTTTGAAGCCTCGAGGAGATTTCTCGAGAGACATCTTATTGATGTTAAGATAGCTGATTACTAGTATGCCACACCATTTTCATTTTATTACGTATGGTACAGAAGCCCGAACCATGACAGGATTTCACAGAAGGTAGCAACTCAGATCCATCAAGAGTAGAACTTGTACTCCTTGGCGCTATGTATGATATTCTTTAACCCTCCAATAGGTGAAAGAATCATTAACAGGAGGCCGAGTATAATGCATATCTGAAATCAAAGAACTTATTCACTTTTTTGTCGAGTTTTAAAGTAGCATGTTACTGCTTGAACTGATGAATACCAGTAGAACATACCCAGTTGGTACACCAAGACAAGCTGAACTTCTTTGGTTTATATACGGCAAGCCACATAATGCAAGGTAGCTGAAGAACGAGAAAAGATGAACAGAAATTAGTTTTTACATTTAAGAACAATTTAATTAACCACAATTTTGTCAGGAATCTAATTAGAAAGACTTACAAAGTATGTTGTTGGGGCAAAAGCAAATCCTCCAAAGAAGCCCAGAAGTCCACCAAAGAAAGGGAAGGTGATGGCAACAAACATTGTAAAGGCTGAAATTAAAAAATAAATTGCTCTTAAAGAAACAGCTACCAAGTTAGATGACAAGAAACACAATGAGGAGATTGAATTTCCTTACCAACATATAAATTGCGAGTGATGAAACGAAGTGGTGTACTTGGCTTGAAATGCAATTTGGTTACCAATACAGTTTCTAACATATCAAACACTGGCATTGCATAGAGCTGCAGATAAGGAAAAAAGAAATTTCAGTAATTGCTCTTCCCATCTGCCTGGAGAATGGACTACAAGATTGACAAAGCTCACCTGATAGCTACCGATGACATGAACAACAACGAACATGTTTGCCATTACGATTAGCCAGGTGGGTTTCTGTAATGATATAAGAATGTTGTCCTCAACTTCATTGCCAAACATATAGTATCCAACAAGTGCAACTGGGAAGTAGCAGAGAGCCACAACTATATAAGCAATGACAACTCCATTCCACATTGGTCCCTTTGATGGCTTCTCTGGTGTAGAAGGGATTGTGGCTTGAATCTCCAGGACTACATTGTGGCCGGCATATGCAAAAGCTACATCACCTAAAGCAGTGAAGAATCCGAAGACTGTGTCTGATGGTTTTGGGGCTTTGTAGCCGTATTCCACATTTGGTTGGAGTCCTTTGTGGATGGAAGATACCCACGCAATGGTAGAATAACTGCAGGACAAAACATGAAATCAAATGAAGTTGTGTTAAATCAAACAAAAATCAAATCATTTGGCATATGAACAAAACAACCCACCTTAAAGACATGACTGCTGCAGCCAAAGAGACACCGGAGATAGAGTTAAAATTAGGTAGGTGAGCGAGAACAAAATGGACAGAGGCGAAGATCATGATGAAATAAGTGGTCTTGATGCGTTTGGAACCTTTGCATACTAAATCATGAACCTTCTGAAGTGATTTTCCTCCTGTAACCATGTAGACAATGTCCACACCAACTTCACAGATGAGCTGTTGGGGCACCACTATGTATAGACCCAACTTCTCACCAAAGGCATACTGTCCCAGTTCATGATATCGATCAAACCGTCTTCCAGGAACCATCTCGTGCATCTCAACCATTTGCCATAGTGTGTATAAGGTGATGGTCCATGAAAGCACCAGTATCACTACACCAGGACCCCTGAAATAAACACAAAGTACCAACAAGTGATGTTCTTTCTATCAGCAAACCGGTAGAGTAAATCTGATTGAATGATTGGATAAATAATCTAGGAATCATGTGAAAAACTATGCAAAATTTTGCAGGTGATGCAGATTGAATGATTGATTGAGCTAAACTATGACTCTTTTTGAGTTGAACATACCATCCAAGATTTGACATGGCATAAGGAAGACTGAGGACACCAGCTCCAACCATGGCGGTAACATTATGGAAAGCTGCGTACCACCATTTTGCATTCCTCGAAGAAGTGATTGGAAGCCAATCATCAATGACCTTCTGCTTCTTCAGCTGTCCATCTACCTGCTAATAACATGTCCAACTCAAATTAATAACAAAAAATGTATCAACAATATCCCGTCGTCATTCTTCAAAGTTAAGCCTGCGTATGCGAGTAATAGGCTTACACTGAGGGGGTCGTAGTCCTTTAGATCAGTTTGTTCAACTTGAGTACCCATGATTGTGCTCTGCAGGGAGTAAATTTCAGGCCAGCGGCAAAACGAGACAGAAAAGATAAAAAGAAAATATGTGCAGGCCAAGAAAACTTGGAGTGACCGAACTTTAAATTGACTGAAATGACATTGCCGTCCCTCATGCTTGGAGACAAACCTTACACTGAACAAGTTGAATATATTTTTAAAATTGCTATCCTTGTATATTTCGTTTGCAGCATAGCAGAATACGGAAACTGCACTCAACTTCAACTTGCTGCTGAACAGACTCTTTAATCTGTAATTTCCTTAGTATATGCTGCTAATATATGCTTAAATTTTCCCCATATGAGCGGGGTTGGTGACAAAAAATTCCCCGCAAGCTGAAATAACCCCATATAAATTTCTATAATAACTTTTATATTTTTAAATAATTATCAAAAAGTCATTAATATATAAAACACAATCCTAATTCATTTTTGCCCTAAACCCTAATCATCAAATTCTCTTATTATTATGGAATTTGACAATATTTTCTTCTAGTGATTACTTTATTCTTCTTTTGACACCTAATCTGATTATCTGCAGAACATTGATGAGTTATATCTGTTCATGTTTTTCATGGCAGATGTTTTGACAGGATGATATAGGTGCTTATAGTGTAAAATGCTTTAGTCAGTTATGGATTACATAAGTCATTCTTGTTGAATGCAATGTGCACTTATGTGGCAGTGTAAGTGTTGACTTCATTGATAATCTGCTATGTAATGCTCCGTTTTCATGCTTTCATCCAAGGGGGATGGCGATAGAGAATCAGAAATTCGGTCCTGTGCTGCCCCGTTGACATCTCTAGCCACAGGTAGATATTTGATGGACTTAAATTCCTAGGATGAGACAGTACCAGAATCATAAAATACTCTTGAAGCAGCGTTGTTTTGGTTGTTCAAACTAGATGATTGTCAGTTCCAGGCTAGCTATTAAATTTGAATAATCTGGCTTTGATCAATTACTGTTTTTCTAGTAAAGACCTCCCTCAGTATTCTGTCCGGAAAATATGAGTAATGACAACCAATAAAACGTTAAAATTTTCACTAAAAGCAAAGGCTGTCTTTGAAACAATCAAATAACTGTATACTTTTAAAGCAGTATTGAGCTCAAGCGTAGTGCAAAAAAATAATGCTATACATACACACTTTTAAGTACATACACACTTTTAAGTACATAGATAATGTCTCATTATATTATTGGTATTATAACTTTTTATTAGAGGCCAATCGTTTGTCCAATCTTTATATCTAAATATATGTTTATTCTCTTTACTGGTTTGTTGCTAGTCTTGACCTCAGAAAGTCAATTAAAATTGCAGAAATAAATGGGATAGTATAATTGCAGAAGCAAGAAAAAACTTCCCTCTTTCTTTTGAGATTTGATCATTTATTAAAAGGCAAAAATTGTATAATCAACACACTGCAATGTATTCATTTATAGGTCACAAAGTAAAGTCTTTAACCACAACAAAAATAAACAAGCAGGTTTAAATATATGCATATGAAACAAGTAGCCTAATATTTTGTATTATTCTTTGAAAAAAGGCAGAAACACGATGTTTTTGGCTTTAACTTAGATTGTTGGCAACCGGCATAACGCCTACAGTGAGCCAAAACTGTGAAGACAATCTACCAGGTCCTAATAATATGTACTAGTAGAACCTTGATTGAACAATTAGTCTTCTGTGAATATGCCTTTCAACAATCATCCCTACTGAGGATGACAGACTCAAGAGTAGAACTTATAATCCTTTGCCGAAATTATGATTGACCTCAATCCTCCAATAGGTGACAGAATCATCAATAAGAGACCAAGTATAATGCAGATCTGAAAACAATGAAATCAAATGAAATAAAATTAGAGCCAGCAAACAGTAAGGAAAGTGAAGAATGGATCGGATTCATTCATGTACCCAGTTAGTGCACCAAGATAAGCTGAATCTCTTTGGTTTGTAGATGGCAAGCCACATGATGCAGGGCAACTGACATTAGAAAGAAAAAAGACAGTGAGATAAGAAGCAAATGTGCGAAATGCTATGAAAATAAACTTATCTTTTGTGAATGCATAGGTGAAGAGTATAACTTACAAAGTATGTTGTTGGGGCAAAAGCAAATCCTCCGAAGAATCCAAGTAGACCTCCGAAGAAGGGGAAGGTAATGCCAACGAACATCGTGAATGCTGAGGTAATGAAAAAACAAATTTTATTTTCCAAAAACACTTCCTTAAAGAAATATAACAATCTTATTTTGATTGGGAAAGTAACTTACCAACATATAAATTGCGGACAATGAATCGAAGGGCACTGCTGGGCTTGAAATTCAATTTCTTCACCAATAATGTTTCTAACATGTCAAACACTGGTATGGCATAGATCTGGATGAATTCAAATGAAAGCAACTTGATTAATGAACTAGCAAATGGTGGTCAACCTGAAATGAAATCTGTAGTAAAGACAGAAGAAATTATGAAAGCTTGAGTTCACCTGGTAGCTTCCAATAACATGAACAACAACAAACAAGTTAGCCATTGCAATGAGCCACGCAGGTTTTTCCAAGGAAATGAGGATGTTATCTTCAACAGCATTGCCAAACATCCAATACCCAATTAGAGCAACAGGAAAGTAGCACAAGGCAACAATTATGTAAGCAACGACAACTCCTTTCCACATAGGACCCTTTGATGGCTTTTCAGGTGTAGAAGGAATTGTTGCTTGAATCTCAAGCACCACATTGTGGCCTGCATAAGCAAAAGCCACATCCCCCAAGGCACTTAAGAAGTTAAACACTGTTCCACTTGTTGACGAAGCTTTGTACGAATAATCAACATCTGATTGAACACCCTTACTGACTGAAGCAGCCCAAGCTATGGTAGAGTAACTGTGTAACGGCAAACCAACTTTCATGTGAGCATTTCAAATTGAATTTTCATTAACAGATGGCAAGTAAAACAGAGAGGAGAGCACCTCAAGGACATGACAGCCGCGGCGAGTGACACACCAGAAATGGAGTTGAAGTTCGGAAGATGGGAGAGAACAAAGTGAACTGAGGCAAATATCATGATGAAGTAAGTGAGTTTGATATCTTTGCAACTGCTGCACACGGTATCATGAAACTTCTTCAGGGATTTGCCTCCTGTAACCATGTAGACAATGTCCACACCAACTTCACAGATGAGCTGTTGGGGCACCACTATGTACAGACCCAATTTCTCACCAAAGGCATACTGCCCCAGTTCATGGTATCTGTCAAATCGTCTCCCAGGAACCATCTCGTGCATCTCAACCATTTGCCATAGGGTATATAGAGTGATAACCCATGACAAAACCAATATGACAACACCAGGACCCCTGAAAAAACAAAATAGTAAAATGTTAAAAGAAAAAAAATCAAGGCCTTAAAACAAAGCTCAATGTTGAAAATGTTAATCAAATTTCAGCATACCATCCAAGCTCTGCCATGGCATAAGGGAGACTGAGGACACCAGCTCCAACCATGGCAGTGACATTGTGGAAAGCTGAGTACCACCATTTTGCATTTCTTGAAGAAGTAATTGGAAGCCAATCATCAACAGCCTTCTGCTTGGCCAATTTTTCATCAACCTGAGAATGATGACAGACCCATTTCCTTTAATTTAGAAAACAAAAATGCAAAAAAAAAAAAAAAAACTGAATCGAAATAATTATGTACATGTAAAAGTTTTGTATACCCTTTTGTATTTTACTAGAGTCGCTTTAATATGAGTTTAAAAAAAAAAGATGTATCGCTGAAAATTTGTAAACATTTAATATGTTTTGAAATATATAACACTTGGTATGAAAATCATTTGGTAAACCAAAAAGAAAAATGGTATTTGCCAACTTTTCAGTCATTACTTGGGACCAATTGACTCAGAAATCACAAATCAACTATTCGGCTTTTAATAGGTATGGCCAAACATCCCTAATCAATACGGAGTGGAATCCAGCACCTAGAAAAGTTAAAACAATAGCACAGATTCCACTTCCACACCGAGATTGCTCTATTTATTATTTCCTCTATCACTAAAATTTAGAGGAGCCAATACAATAACACAGTCCGAACTGAATCATTTCTGAGTTTGTAAAGATATATTTAACGTATCAATTAAACTATATGTACTCAATTATAAATATTTAATTAGATATTTAAATAATATATTATCTAAACCACATGGGTCACCAGATTTCAAGATTTTTAATTTCAATTTGAACTTCAAAGTCAGACCACTGACGAGAGAACCATTTTCAAACAGTTTTAAATGAAAACTGTTACCGTCACGCATTAAAGGAATAGATTAATAGTTAAACTAGCCGACTAAGTTCATATGGATCATCGAAAAAGATATTATATAAATAAAAAACTGTATTGTCAATAATAAATTAATAAGGCAAGCAATGGTTTGGTTTGATAGTCTATACGGGACAAAAAAGTCTTTCAGTCAAGGCATAACACGTTGCTGCAAAACTGTAGAACGAGTTGCCGTATGAAGAAGGTTAGATGTGTTTATTATTGACTTCAAAAATTTCAGGAAAAACAATAAAATGAACGAAATTATTCTTAAAATTTACGGTTTCGTTTTCTTGAATCTATATACGAGATCCTTTCGGCCAGTTCACGGGTTCACGGGAGTGTCAATTGTTAAGACTCAAAAACTGCAGTAGAACGCAAAATCATAGAATAAAGTTCTCTAACTATGCGTATAACGAATCTAGATTCAGAATTTAGAGCGATATGGGTTGAAAGTTTCATCCTTTATAGTTATACATGTAGCTAGCTAGCTTGGCATCGGGAAGAAGAAAACAGAAAAGCTAAAGCATTAAGAAATGAACCCCAAATCATGACAAAATTCAAGAGCCCAAAAGAAAAAGAAGCAATGCTAAAATAAAACAAATATAAAAACTCCAAAAGGCTTTGGAGAAAAGTTGCAGTAATAACAAGTGCTGTGTGTGCACACAGACATATATATATATATATATATATATATATATATATAGAGAGAGAGAGAGAGAGAGAGAGAGAGAGAGAGAGAGAGAGACTAACACTGGCTTGGCTATAATTGTAATCACCCGGCCCTTGAGTACCCATTATTATGGCTTGTATTATCTGCGCGCTGCAGCACGATATTGCAGAGAGAAAGAAGAATACACAATGAAGAAGACGAAGCGAAGCAATGCAATTTGTCAAGGCTCAAGAGGAAATGGAACGCGGCGTTCTATTTAAAGAGGAATTGGGAGCACGGAGTGGACGAGGCGATCGAGGCGTTGACTTCTATTACACGCAGATTAATGAGTGACCAACAATACTCTCGTGAGCTGGATGCAGAGAAAATTCTACGAAGCCAACATTTAATATTATTTTATTTTATTTTTAATTAAAAAAATAAATATTGAAACTGTTTTATTTTCCGTGTCTATAATCTTGCTTGAAAATTCAACTAACTAATTTCGCTTGGACGGATAAGTGCTAGATGCTAGATTTATTTAAGATAAGATCATCAATTCAAATCGAGCTATAAGTTAATTCTCGTATAAATCTGTAACGTAAAAATTAACATTCAAACTAGATACGTTATTATACCCACGAAAACAATAATGAATGAAACTAATATGTAATCGAGAGTAATCAATAGAAAAAATAAAGACGTTTTTAAAGTGATTTGAGTTACTGTTTAAGAGTTTACATCCTATGTTCTTAATCAAGAAGTATAAATGTTTGTAGTTGACTCTTAATCTCTGTACATATCTAAAAGGAAGTTATAGATCACATTATCTCATTAAAATATGATAAAATAATATTATAATAATTATCCTATATTTAAAATAATATCATGATAGTTATCTTATAATTATAAGAGATTTAGAACGAAAGTCTTCCAATAAATTATGAGATCGTCAAAATTGATCTTCTCTTCTGTTTTTGAATTGAGAAGTTTTTATCCAAGTTATATTTGAATATTTTCTATCTTTCAATTTATTTTATTTATAAAAAAATATTTTTTAAATGTTATATTTGAATTCTTGAAATGGGAATTTTTACTTACATTTAATCTTCTAATCCTGTTCCTTTTTTTGTTTTAATTTCATAAATAGTAAAACCCTAAATTATGCCATATTGTAGTACATAAAGATAATAGGAGGGAATTAACATGGTTCTCTTATGTAAAAACCCTAAATTGTCTTGTTTACATATAGATGGATTATTCGGATTTTTCTCATAGGCAAATGCTGGACTCTGTTGCTTTTCCAAAGGATTTGGAAGAGAATACGAGGAGTGAAAAGCAGCCATCCTAGTGGTGGACAAGAGGATAATGATGGTGGTTTGATTCATGTTGAGAGCTTTTTCCTTTAGTGCATGGCGGCCCCGGCGCCAACCCACTACCATATATTTATTGACTTGACAACGAACAGTGTTTCTTATAACAAAATTAGGTATAAATTTTTAAATATATAATTAATTATACAAAATAATATATAATTATATAATTTAATGATTTTGAATTAATAATAAAATAATATTTAATTATATAATAATATATAATATATAATTTATTATATATTTAAAAGTATACACATGTAAAATTACTTTATTTTTGACCCAAAAATAATTGAAAAATAAAAGTTTTTTCTCCGTTCATTTAAATATGAGAGATATAGATAAGATGCGATTAAACAAATCTTGTAACGTGACTTATCATTCCAATTGCTTTTAGATATAAGGATTTATGAGTTCTAAGTTAACTTTAATAAATGTTTAATTGTCATATATTGATCATTTAGCCAATTGTATTTTGATGTAATTCTTATGTATTTTCTTAAATAAAAACTCGATCGTATTACAAGTGTTCATAGTTTATTGAGTATGAATATAATTTCAAATGTTTTTCATTCTTACATAGATGAATAAGATGTGGGCGATCAAAATTTTTGCCCACAACGTGTTACAAAAGTGATGTTTCAATTTTTCACTTGATTCACTCTATGTTATAAAGATAATTTAAATTGTTAGAGCTCGTTATTGAGTGATGGTTCAAATAGTTTATAAAGATATTTGTTTAATTTATTTTAAACAAATCATAAAATTACAAGAATCACAATTTTTTATTGTTTTTTAATAATAGAGAAAATGTTATATTTTACGTAGAATTACGTATGGATGACGTATATAATTTTGGTATGCTAAGCTTATAACTAATCTATTCTTTCGGTGTTACTTCAGTGTATTTTGCCGGATAATGATTTAACCGTTGACTAATTTTGCTCCTAATAGTATCCTTTGTAATGGAAAAATTCCAAACAAAGGTGAATCAAAATTGCTCAGCCTTCCTTGTCTAATCGAAAAAGTATTTGGCGATTCATGTCTGGCCTTAATTCTTAGTGCTGGCAGCGAATGTGTTCGTCATGTGTTTGATGTATGTATCAAATAAAATCTTATCATCGATCTAAATATATATGCCAATAAAATTAACCAATTATAGTGATATAGGCATGCATTTTTCACGATATTAAAGATTAATAAAATTGATAAAGTATTAAATTTTAAAAAAAAATCTAAATTTGAGATTCTGTTATACTTATAAAACTTTGATTTAACTAATACAGTAGTTATAAAAAAAATTTTGACTTTAAATTTATTTATTCAAACAATACAGATAAGATCCCTAATTACTAAAAAGAGAGTCATTGATTAAAAAAAAATATATGTATATTTTATTTGAGATATTTTTTTCCGTTAATGTATTAGACGATAACTGTCCACCCACCACCATGGACACAATGATGATGATGATAAAATTCAATAAAAAAATGAGTTTTCGGTTAATAAAAAAACATATATATTTCTTTTCAGATATTTTCACTTGAAGACATATACATTTCACTAAAAATATTTTCTCCATGATTGACTTCGTGGTTAAAACAAAAAAGAAAATTTGTATGTTTCACCTGAGATATTTTCTTCGTTCATGTATTAGGTGATAGATGCCTACACACCACTATCATTATCACCACCATGAACACAATGATGACGACGATAAAATTTAATAAAAAATGAGTTTTTGATTAATAAAAAAACATATATATTTCTTTTCAGATATTTTTACCCGAAGACATACATTTCACTAAAGATATTTTCTTCGTTAATCTATTAGATGATAGATTCTACCCACCAGCACCACCATTGACTTCATGGTTAAAACAAAAAAAATATGTACATTTTATCTGGGATATTGTCTTCGTTAATGTATTAGATGATAGATGCCTACACACTACTATGGACACAATGATGATGATGATGATGATGATAAAATTCAATAAAAAAAGGAGTCCTTGATTTAAAAAAAAAAAGACGTGTATTTCTCCCCGAGATATTTTCATCCGAAGACATATATATTTCCTAAGATATTTTCTCTATTAATATATTAGATGATAGATGCCTACCCACCACCACCATTGACCCAATGATGATGATGATAAAATTCCAAGTGTTGAATGCTTTGTCAAATTTGGGAGTTTAAATCAACCCTAATTATATAATGTCACTTTTGAACAATCTCTTGTATGCTTATGACCTGCCACATTATTTGGTGATAACATATCCTAATGATTTAAGTCACGTAATAACGTTGAAGAGTTTCAAATTTTCAATTGCAGGCTGCCGTGGAGTGCGGCCGCTTGATTCGCATACACCGCCATCGCTTGTGCATGCGACCATTGACCAATTCACATTTGCTATAGATTCAGATAAACGCTGTACCTACTTTACATTCTCCGTTTGCTCATACTTTGTGGACTGGTTGAATTCGTTTTATTTTGTTTCTTTTTTATGAAAATATATGCAATTTTTATTATTATTATTTTGTCATAAATACGTCACCATCATTATTTATGACATGTGAGATGTTTCTCTTGTGTTGGACGTCTAAAAAACGAATTGCCTATTTATTGCAGGAAGACATTTTTCTTGTTTGTTAGGTTTCTTTTTACGTCAAAACAGAAGTATGCATTATTGATGAAAAACCAGTAAAGCTGACGTGGACATTGAATAAACTAGCATTAACCAAGATGGAGCACCGGTAGGGATGGGGCAATTTCCATTGGAGTGATTAGCAATAAATGTGAATGGTAAACTTGTGATAGTTAGGATTTCCATCTTAAATTGCAGGGACTTATTTGCATGTTTTGAAACATGTAAATGCAACACTATATGTTCAAACTATCAGGAAGAGTTATTTTATTTATTTATTTTTTAAATGTTTGAATAATTAAATTGTTAATTTTTCTTATAAAATTAGTTTTTTAAATGTTTCCATTATTATTTTAGCTCCATTGATTGCTCCTTAAGATCCGATGTTGCATGTCATGGACAAAACCTTTGTAAGTTCAAAATGTTTTGTTTAATATTTCAAATTAATTTTATATTATATATTTAAAAAAAGTGACATAAATTATTCCCTTTCTAAATCATACAAATAGAAAATTGAAAAAAACTTTTTAAATTAATAATTTATAAATCAATACACAAATTGACTAGATTAAAATATTATTGAAAAGTCATGGTCCACTGTTTAGCGTATTTTAATTTGTTGCTTGGCAAATTATATCTTTACAAGAAGACTTTTCTACTAATTAATTAGCACGTGGCACATTGACCGCCGTTAAATGTTTCTGACCTGTCCACTGATTTCCAATGGTCCAATTGTTGCAAAAGTAAAATTTTAAATACATTATTAAAATATTATTATATAATTACATAATTTTAAATTAAAAATAAATAAATATTTAATCATATAATAATATATAAAATATGTATTTAATTATACACGAAAAAATATGTACAAATATTCTGTCTCTCTTGCTTTGATTGATTGTGAAGGAAAAATAGGGCCAGTGGGCACTGTTTATTTTGTCTGGGTGCGTTTGGATGGTTTGGCAAGTCAATGTTCTTGAGGAAGGAAGTGTGTATTAATTTCCTTTAAAATGATCATTAATTTCCACCATACAGAGGAAGAAACTGACGTTGAAGTTTTTGGGGGAATCAATGCATGTGAACTTAAACTGAAAGAGAGGCTTCAACTTCAACAGGGGCCAAGGCAGATATCTTTATTTATTTATTTTCGTGGCCTAGAATGTAGTTCTTGAGATATCAACGCAAATTTCTAAAGTAATTTCAACAGATAAAAAGCAGTCCAAGTGTACGGGTTGAGTACTACCAAGTGGGTAAAAATTTCACAAAGAGATGAAAAATTAAAACTAAACTATCATAGAGATTGAGTCTTTTATTTGAACAATTATACACATACCGGAAGGCGAAGTTGACTTCCCTTTCTTTATCTTTTGGATAAAGCTTAGCTAGCCGCACAATCTTTCTAATGAGAATCTGGTTCGGGTTTTCTTTATATTAAATTAAAGGGTTGGCTAATGTTTCGTATGGGGCGGGTGTATTTGCCAACAAACCGACTAAACTTTGTGTTCATATTGAATTTTTTATGCTCTTTCTGGTTAGACTGAAAGTTGTATTAAGTTGTCATATTCCATTTAGTGTTGGATTCTAACCTAATTGGTTTAGGTTCAAAAATTAACTCATCTTGATTCGGTTTTATTTAGTTTAAATTTGAATTAAATTTGAGTTAAAAGATTTGAATTATTTTGAAATCAAACTGAATTCATATTTGGTTCGATTTGATTCACGAGTTAGGTAAATGACTCAATTCAGTTCAGATTTGATTTATAGTTCAATTCAAATTATGTTAATAATTATTAAACAATATTGTTTTATCAATGAATCACAAATTTAAACTATAATTTAAGTCATATATTTAAGTCATGAATTTAAATTATAAATTTAAGTTAAACTTAAACCGAATCATTTTCACTCGAAATAAATTCAAATCATTTTTAATGTTGACTTAAAGAATTTGAGATAAACTTAAGTCAAAAAATGTTCAAATTTAGTTTAGTTCGTATTCACCCGTAATTCTATCAATCAATAAAACTATTCTCATTCAATACAAATATGTATTATTATATGATTAAATAATTTTAAATTATTTAAAAAATAATATTTTATTATATAATAACACATCATTTAAATATCTTATTTAATTCTCAATTATGTAGAATATTAGTCAATTTTAAAAGCCAATTAAGTGAGGTAATTGAGATGAATTTTGGGATTCTATTCGACAAGTGGGCCTGGCTTGATGCCATTGGCAAGCCACAGTGGAAGTCTATTTATTAGAAATTTTCACGCCACTTTGTGGAAATTTGAGCATACTAGTTGTAGTTTTTGCAAAACGACTTGAACTCGCAACATTTTTTCAAGTCAACATATTGGAATTTAGCTTACAATATAAAGCCGTGTACACACCATGCTTTCATTGATTAATTTTCATGTCTTGTGGTGACCTAGTTTTCCTCATCAATAAAATACACAATTTCTTAGTCTTACACTATATCTTCTAAGAACGGTCACTTTTCCAAGGTTGCTTATGAGTCTTAGAAGGCAGCCTCCTTGACTAAATACGACAATTAAACTTAAACTAGCAAATCGAAACCGTTCGCTGAACCCAGGAAAATTGATATACGAATTCAACACCAACTCGGCTGATACAAATTATTGTACTAGGCCAGGCCTGCCTGCAAAAATTTCAAATTCAGTTGTTTGTGTAAACAACAAAATTGACTACTAATTCGGAATTATGTCACCATAGAGAATTGACTTCTTAGGCCTTTTAAGTAAAAAATGATATCCAAATATCTCAGTCCTTTTCAACTCAGAAATGTGGCTAATTTAAAGAATTTGCTGTGATGGTTGCAGAAAACAAAATGATATATTTTACACGTAATATTATAAATAAATAATATTATACATATTTATTTTAATAAATATACTGCAACCCACACGTCTCATTCATTTCAGCCGGCTACATTAACAATTCCAACCTACATATCAATCCCTAACTCAAACCCAAACACTCACTACCCAAGCCCAAATAATCTTTGATGCAACCCACACAGTCAGCCTGAACTTAGTTTACCAAAGCCCAAGCTCCTAACACCACCAAATACTACTAAACGAAATGAGTTAACCTGACCCACCATATTAGTTGATTTGCACAGGAGACTCACAAGCACCAGCAGGTCAACTTCAAATACGAGGAAGGCCAGAATAGATGATAAAGTCTATTGTGCAGTGTTTTTGCCTATGAGATCAAGTGGAGTTCAATGCGGATTGTAAACGAGTTGAGTCACCTGCTAACTCTTTCAAGCTCAAGTTCAACACTCAATTCAAACTTAAGCTTAATGTTGGTTGGCTCGGTGAGCTATGTTTTGATTAATTTTGGCAGATTGCTATAGGGCCTCACCTCTAATTTATTCTGCTGATCTATTCAACAATAGGCCCTTTATCAACCAGGCATATTGAAGTGTACCCTCCCACCATCCAACACAGTTTCTATTCATGGAACCTTACTTCCTGCAAAATGAAATTACGATGCAGCCTATAACATTTTACGTGCAAAAAGTGGATGTTTGAGTTTAAGCAATTTAACCATCGAGTACTTTTACTTCAAGCTGATCGAAAATAAAGGTTTTGTTTTATTTACAAGAGGAGTCAATTCAAAATGCAATACTAACACCTTGTTCACTTGCTTCTCTAGTTCTCCTCTCAGAAACTAACCAGAAGTTAGCAGATACAACATGAAATTGGAACTACCAAGCATGTTTCAACTACTACATGAAACTTAACTTGGACAGACAATGAACTAACAAGTACATAAAATTTTGCATATAATGCAAGAATTCGCTCAGGCTCTTCTATGTTAGTAATTTTAAGCCACTGAGACAATGGAAGGACTGATGTTCTGGTTTTGTCGTGGCCGGCTCCCTGGCGTTTTCACAGTCAGACCTGATCCCCCAAAGCAGAAGCTCTTCAACCTCTTGGAGTCCTGTTTCCGAATTGTGTTTGATGTTTCTTCATCAAACAGTTGATTGGAGCCAGATGGTCCAGCAACTTCATTATCAATGAAAACACCCTTTTGTTTGTCCATTGAATTGGGAGAAGAAATGGATGATTTTGAAAAGGAACTTGAACGGGAGCGACGTGGGACAGTTACTTGTGGCAGGGCCTGCACAACTCCATACAATATTCCTGAGGCAAACTTCTTCTTGGCAGTTGGGCTGGATTGGTTACTCCTCACTGATAGTGTCCTTTTGTTGTTAGAAGCTGATAAAGGCTTTGAAAATCTCTGTCGCAGAGGAGTTGGAGTTTCATCTGATGTGTTACATTTCTTGTATGTCTCCAGTAAGCCTTCATCTGCTGATTTCTTTCTCTCTTTCGGTTTAGGCCAGTGGAAGACATTTTTCAGTCTTTGTGCTGCAATGTTTACAGAACTTGGTTTTTTATCAACCGAAGACCTTTGGTTCTCATTGGATGAATCAAAGTGATTCATTGCTGTTGAAGATGGACTCATTCTTCCTCTATCTTCATCAGCAACATTGCAATCAATATCTATGCCTGTGTATAAGAATATTTCTGTATCAGAGATTCTAAATGAAGTTCCAGGGCTATTTCCATTCCCCAGCATCCTTAAGTGGGTGGCAATGGCTATTCTTGTAGTATAATCCTGCCTTCCAAATATTCCCCCAGCTGAAATCAAATGTCTCATCAGTATATCTGATGATGCAGACTGTGGCCGTTGCTTGAGGAGATCAAGCGGAGTCATTCCATCATTATCCCGCATGTTTATGTTGATTGATGGAGCTGACATCAAGAGTTGCACCAATTCAGAATGAACATTCCCAATTATGGCCATGTGAAGAGCTGTTCTTCCATCATTGCTTTTGGCATTGATGATGTCTTCAATGTTGAAATTAGTCCCACAAGCCAACTTCTTCATGAGCTTAACCTGTCGGTCTAATCTACGAAAAACAGGAGTTTGGAAACCAGACACTGCTGTGTGGAGAAAAGTTTCTCCAGCAATGTTTCTTAAGGAGATCAGTGATGGCGATACAGAAATCAGTGCTTCAACCACATCTAGTTGGCCTCTGTAGGCTGAAACATGCAAGGCTGTATTGCCTTGATGGTCTGTGGAGTTGATGATATCAAATGATGCTATAAGATCTTTCACTATCTGAAATAACAACAACAATGATTACCGGAGTAAATCATTTTGAAGGAAAAGCTTATTATCTGAATTTTGTAGACTTTAATTTGTATATAGAAAATTCAGATCCATGAGTAATTTCTAAAACAAACAATACACTAAGCAAGAAGTAGTTGGGGTTTTACCTCAACCTGGCCTCTACCAGCAGCTGCATGTAAGATAGTTGAGCCCTGCTTATCTCTAAGAGCCAGAACATCAGTGCAATCTTCAAGAAGCTCCTTCAAGATCTTCAAATTTCCTCCTCTAGCTGCAGCATGAACAGCTCTATTCTTCATCTCCCACCTGTATGCAGAAGGAATATCCCCAATATTCTCCTCCAACTCTCCAGTTCTTGCTGTCAAAAACCGCGGAGATACCACAAAATCGTAGACTAGCCTGAAAACGTCACAGTTTTTGCTCCTGCCTGCGGCATAAAGTATATCAGTAACACCGTATTCTCCCTCTCCAAAAACAAGTAGTGGGTTCCTTTCAAGAAGTTCTTGAACAAAACCCAAGTCTCCAGCCGAGGCAGCAGTGTATATAAGCCATCCGCCGTAACCAGCTCGAATGAGAGAATTCTTTCCAGTCTTGGATTTACACTCGAGAAATAGTTTTCTAGCAACCTTGGAACGACATTTGGCAACATCATCAAACTGTGCTTCGTCATCCCACACAGTTTCGAGGCGGCGAATTCGCCTGAGGGAGGTGAGCTTGATAAGGTGATTGCTGTCTATGCGAAGAAGCTCCCGAACTAAGTCATAGTGGCCATTAGCAGCTGCCCAATCAATGGGAGAAGCATACCACCAATGGTCTCCAGTGCTCTCCCAACGAAGAGGGAAGTATGTAGGAGGCATCTTATGGCCACAAAATATACAGCTAATAGGATTCAACCAGAAAAATATCCCAACTTAAAGGGAAAATTAATCCAAAATGGAAGCAAAATTTAGCACAACTCAACAAGAAGATATTACAACTGCTGGTCTGCTTTGGCTATTGCAATCCAGGCCCTTCGGAAAAATTCATGCCTGAGAAACTAACAGCAGAATGACTGAAGAGTTAAAGAAGGTAAACCAAGAAGTAGTTATAATAGTAAATATGATAACCAAACTCTTCTAATTGAAGGTTTAAGAAATGTTAACCTATTCAACTTCAGGACATAAAGCAGAAAATTTAATACAGCTAGTACAAGTAGATCGACAACCAGATTTATGAGGTAAAAAATTAACTAAAAAGGCATGCAAGACAAGTGTGCAAACAAAGAAAAACCTTAACGCCTGCCCAACATGTGAAGATGACACAGAGTGATGGGAAGAATAAATAAACAATATCAAACAGATGATATCAGAAAGGAAATAGAAATGATTGCTCACACAAAGGAAGCCCAAAAAGCTAGCATGCAAGCAGCCCCCTTGAGTAGAAGAAAATAGTTATAAGGGCCAAAATATAAGTGTTGCAAGAACAAGACAGGAACGGATATTGGTCTTCAACATGATTTTAGGCTTTTCATGGTGGAGAACAAATAGTAATAATAAATAATAAGAATAAAAAGAAAACATTATAATAAGGTAAGATTCCTTTTTGTATAATGATGGTGATAGATGGAGTGGATATCAAACAAGCTGCAATAGTGGCTCCAAGATTTTACTGTACATTCAAATCTTGAGAGGTGATCCCATATCTCTTATGTTTATAATCAAATAGTAAATATTCCATTTTGTTTCAGTCAAATGATTCTGTTTCAGTGAGAGTGAAAGGAGAGCTGAATGAAAATAAAAGACTGCTCAGAATCTCCACTAATCTTCAACAATTAGGAGCACATGAGAAGAAGGGTTTTCTTTTCTTTTCTTTTTAACTTTATGATAAGAAGACACAAGTCTAATGCTGGCCAATTACTTTCATCTGCTTCGTGAAGATTTGGTCTAGAATTATAATGAAATTAAGAATGGTCGGTGGATTGTGCAATTGAACTCCTGTAATATCAGGTGACCCCAATGTATTTAATTTCGTCAGCCAGATATAATATGAATGCACGTATTGTCAGCCCACCCACCTACCATTTGTCATGTTTATTGTGGGAAGATATATCAGTGTGTTAAGATCACCAGGGTCCTCTGTTAAAAATGAAGCCACAGAGGCTTGAATTCTTGGCATTGTAACAAGGGGCGAATAGTTGGTGGTTAAATCCACCAGCGATCTACTGAAACAATGTATAGCATACTTATTCGGCAAGAGAGAAAGCTGTTTGAGGATTTCAATGGTTTCTGCAGTGAGCTCAGGATTCATGCCACTTTGTACCAAAGAGATGATTTTGAATATGCTTGATTTCTAATTCAACAACTATCAGAAGTCTTATTACTAAGGAATTCTATCCATCGTAGACATCTTTTTAAGTTGAAACATCCAAAAGTTTATATTCGATATAGGATAAAACTTGCATGTGATTTGATATTGTGCCTAAAGCTTTTAATGTGAGGTTGAATATTAGTTTGTTTGGCGACCTTGTCACTTTAATGACCATGGACAAAACATGGAAGAGATCACAATTAAGATTTGGTGACCCAAATTGGGTACGTGGGTTTGTCAATTGGATGTTGAATTGAATCACCCAACTCAAAAAGCAAAGGCCATGTGATATGAGGGAAGCAGGGCAGCTTTAACTTTTTGGGAATGAATGGCTGCTCAAAAGGCTGTATTAGGTTTGGTTGGGTAAACTTGCTTTTTAAACAATAATAATCCATGTGATGTCAATTTCGTATCCCTGTTTTGTATAATTTTCATGCTTCTATAAGTTCTATTAGTCTCTTTCCTTTCTTTATACGAAACCTTACTTTCACATGGGCAGTCTCAATGTACCAAACCACCAAGTCCCAACGCTTTATTCTAGGGCTAAATTTTCCGACTTGTTAGCTTAAAGTCATTGGTTTCATTTTGCTTTCGATTAATTAAAAGAGTGACTCCAACATCCATTCAGTTTATATAAAGATGATCTAATCTCCCTTCAATGTGTCTTTGGTTACATTGTGCATACCTTATGATTGGAGCACTTCTAGCAAGCAATAACATACCATGCAACCATTGCACACTCACTTTTGCATGCCCATCAGCATGCCTATCCATCCTTATCACTCTCACCAATCTTGAGTTATGAAATTCTCTTATGCAGTTGAATTAAAGATAAAATAACACTTAATCATAACACCTAATCGTATGTCAAAATTGTGTGCAAAAACCAAGAGATAAAAAGAACAAATCTTGGTGCCCCACTATTTTAAGTTGGGGAAGAGGGACAGCAAGGGGTTGATTCCACCTGTTATGTTTGATGTCAAGCACATAACTTCGGACCCAGTTGAATAATTCAATGAACCTATATATTCGACTAACAACCAAACAATTTAATGAGTTCGGGTCATTGATATTTTCTGTAAAAACAACAAAGAAGATTTTATGGCAGAATAACACATGTAATACAAGAGGTCTTCTGCTATGCGACTTCTGTAGATAATCTGTATAAGCCATAGCACAAATGCGACCATGGTAGAAAGTAGCATCAACAACAAACTATCATTATGAGAACTGTAATAATAAATTTACACTGGGTTAAAGCCGAACTATCAGGAAAGTAGAAAGTAGGGTACCATGGCAACAAATCAAATGATTTCACCAGTGACGTTGTAAATTTATATTCTTCTATAACAGTAACTAAGGTTCTAAAAAAAAACAAATGGAGAAATAAAGAGAACAAAAAAAGTAGTGATAGCAACAGAGATCTGTTAAATCATGGATACTTTCTCTTCAATTGCATTTCACAAATTCTACAATATGCAAGTCAACTACATTGAAGGAATCCCAGAAGAAAAAATGCATAACACAGGACAAAGAAATGATGCCTCCCACAAAATTTTCTTTTCCTTAATTCTTGCTCCTTTTAGATCTTCATAAAGAAAAGTATCAATTTTCTTCACTTGACTTCTTTGCTCAAAATTGATGCTTTTGGGGCATCTGTGGCTGCACCTCCTTTAGCATCCTTCCTAGCTTTACCAGTTCCAATTGCAAATGTTCATAGGCCCACCTCCCCAACAGTCTACTTCATAATAATGGAGCTTCACAATGATCCGACATTGTTCAATGCCATAACTTTATCCTGCAACATCAATGTTAATGATTAAATAGAGGGATCAAAAACTCCATTTTCTACAGCTTGCCTATCTCTAAAATCCTCTACTTTCAGCCCTGGGTGCTATGATTGTGGTTAAAAAACTTTATGCCCAGTTGAGCATTGAGCTTTAGGGAAGTTGAAATCCCTTGAGACGTCCTAACAGGGCTTTTCTATAAATTGCAGTTCAATTAAGAAGCACAACTATCAGTGAATGCCAGCATATAATACAATGCAGAGGCAATAGAGCACTGATTATATAATACAGATATCAACAAACTGAATTTATTAATAGCAGAAAACTATCTGCAAAGCATACCAATGACAGCTGTTGATATCTGAATCTGCCGAAACTGCAATCGGAAAAATAAATAAGTCACAAAATGAACCGAATGTATCACAGAATCACTAAAAAATTTTATTTCTTCTGAGAAACACAAGTGTTTTTCCATAATATAAAATACCTAAGTTGGACAGTAATATCGAACAAAACTAATTAAATTGAACAAAATAAACCTCATTAAACCTGGTAAAGAGTGTATATCATCATATAACTAATAAAAACATGTGCCTCCATGCTTACCCTTGATTAACCCATCTCTATGCCGTCACTACTACCACCTGTCCGCTGCAAAATATGAAAGAAAATAAATGAGTAGAAATCTCTTGAGTAAGTAAAGTTTCTTATCCTAGATTCTTTCTCGTTTTCCTTTTCACATCTGAATCTCACATTCTTATTCTTTTTCTCTCACTATGTGAGGTTCATCTATATACTCAAACTCGAATAACAAAAAATGCAATATACACAAAATTTTATTTCAAATCCTGTGGTGGAAACATTTTAATATCATCTCATTACCATGCTGATGGGACTAAATTGAAATAAAAATTTTGACACTCAAGCCATGTGAATCTCCTAAATTATAGGAGTTTACAATATATGTGTATCTGTTCTAGTACCACATTGTAGGTGTACATTTATAAACTTTTTTATAATACTCTTTTACAACTATGTTTATTGAAGGACAACATTTTATAATGGGTATTTAACTTATGTTATGAATACCTCTCATTGTAGTTGGATTCGAGCCGAACTCGTTCTAACTCGAATTCGAGTATGACTCGAACGAGCTTGAAAGGAGTCAGTCCTAAGCCAGCTTGAGCTCGAGCTTTCTTGTGAAAGTTTGTACATTAAAATTTTTGATACAAAACAATATTGTTTTAGTAACGAATTAATTAAAAATTTGAATTCAAAACGAATCAAATTGAACTCGAATTGAGTTCGAGCTTAAGCATAACAAGCTCAACAAACCCAAGCTCGAACTCAATTATTATGAAGTCGAGCTCAAGCGAGTTCGAGCTCGATTCAGCTCGAATTCAACCCTACCTCTCATAACAATTTTCTAAATGATATATCTTTTTAAATTATTTAATACCACATTAATTTGTATAAGTTGAAAATTTTTGTTATATAATACTCTTTTTTTATAAATTAATTATTTTTTAATTTTACATTGGAAAAATAGTTTACTCACATCAAATTTTCTAATTATCAGAAAAACCCTACTCTCTAATTTTCATACAGACAAGCATAGCACACACCCCCTCTTACTCTGTTCCCACCTCTAAACTAAACCCCAACTAAAACCCCTACCTTCTGTGCTTTGAAAATGGGCAGCAGCCAAGCCGCAATATCGTTTCTGAACAACCTTGCTCGCGCTGCTTTCGGGCTTGGGGCGGCCGCTACCGTGGTAAATGCGTCGCTCTACACCGTTGATGGAGGCGAGCGGGCCGTGCTCTTTGACAGATTCCGTGGTGTGATCGATGAGACCGTTGGTGAAGGGACCCACTTCCTCATCCCGTGGCTCCAGAAGCCGTTCATCTTCGATATCCGCACCCGGCCCCACACCTTCTCTTCCATTTCTGGAACCAAAGATCTCCAGATGGTCAACCTAACCCTCCGTGTTCTCTCTCGCCCTGAGGTGATAAATCTAGCACCCAAGCCTAAAATTTGAATTCCATTTCGCGTTCATTATTGTAGTAATTGCCATTGTATATTAAAATAGATTCAGGTAAATGGATTTTGCATTGCAAAAGATAGAAATTTAATTCTATATTGTGAAGAGTGTGTGAATTTGTTTGAATGAAAGTTTGAGATTACATTTCTGAAGGACTGATAAAGGAAAAAGGAGAACAATTCCCTTTATTTGGTTTGATAATAATGATCAGTGTGAGGGGTAAGTTATTGTTGTTAAAGGCGAAAAACGCCAAAAGGCAATGTTGTTCCTATTGCCTAGGCAAAAAGGCAAGGCGAAGGCCTTTTTTATTTAAGGCAATTACATAAATTCCATTAAAAAAATTCTCATTTCCATTAAGTTTAAAATAATCTTTTACCACACCGACAATACAAAATTGATCGACAACTTCATTAGCAGTCTCAAACTATATTAACAACTAGTTATCATACCTAGACCTCTCTGACAACTATATAAAGGATTAGTGAAAGACGGCTTATTTAATGATCTTAAATCTCTCTAACAAACTCTCCGATAATCTTAGAACTTGTTGATAACCTCTTCGGCGACCTTAAAACTCATTGTCGACCTTTGAACTCGCTAGTGATTTGTCTGATGACCTCAAACCTTATCGAAGATCTCGAAAATTGTCAATAACCTTTATATCTGACTGTAAATTGCCCAAAACTTGTTGAAAAGTTTAAGACTCTATCGAAAATTATCTAGAAATTGTTTTTAGCCCTCAAATTTAGTCGAAGATAGTGTAGGTGATAATAAAACATGGTTTTCCAATGCCTAAAGCTTCTCCAAAAATGTCAAAAAAGTGCTAAAGGCAATCGCCTTTGAACCATTAGTTGCTTTGACTATACTCAAGGTGATGGCTACATTGCCTTGAGTAAAGTGTCACCTGAGGCATCCCTTTGATAATTATGAGGGAAACTAATGGAATATGTTTCTTAGTTCTTGTGTACTCTATGAACAGAAGTCTCCAATTTCTTATGGCTTGTAGTCTCCTTAAGTAATCTTTCCTGAAAGAAAACTGTTTGGATATTGTTTCTGTTGCTCACTTAGCGTACTTCATAAATATATGTAAATATGAATTCAATAAAGATCTACTTTGATACTTGTTTATACCCTATACTTGTTTTTTTTTTTTTTTTAAATTTTAGTCAATAATAAATTATGTAAATATATTTCCCAAAAGAAAACTGGCATTCATTTGAATATAGTTTCTGTTGTTCACTTAGCCGTACTTCATAAATATATGTAACCTTGAATTCAATAAAGATCTACTTTGATGCTTGTTTATACCCTATACTTGTTTCTGTTTTTTCATTTTTAGTCAGTAATAATTGATGTTTGTGATAGGTTTTACGGCTGCCCTACATTTTCCAACATCTTGGACTTGAGTATGACGAGAAGGTGCTTCCATCAATTGGGAATGAAGTCCTTAAGGCTGTGGTTGCACAGTTCAATGCTGATCAGCTTCTTACTGAGCGTCCCCATGTTTCTGCATTGGTCCGAGAGTCCCTGATCAGACGTGCGAGGGACTTCAACATTGTGCTGGATGATGTGGCTATCACACACTTGTCATATGGGGCAGAATTTTCAAGGGCAGTGGAGCAGAAGCAGGTGGCACAGCAGGAGGCGGAGAGGTCTAAGTTTGTTGTCATGAAGGCTGACCAGGAAAGGCGGGCTGCAGTTATTAGGGCTGAGGGTGAAAGTGAGGCTGCACAACTAATTTCTGATGCAACTTCTAAGGCAGGTATGGGATTGATTGAGCTGAGGAGGATTGAAGCATCAAGGGAAGTTGCAGCCACTCTGGCTAGGTCTTCTAATGTGGCTTACCTACCTGGTGGGAAGAACAACATGCTTCTGGCACTAAACCCTGCCCTGGCTGGCGGCCGTTGAATAACAGGTCATTTATGTTGTATTTGGAATGCATAATTTGGGTCATGGAAATCAGGGCTTTATTCTAAAGACATTAAGTTGAATGGGTTAAAAAATATTGTGTGATTTGTGCTGGACGCATTTCTTCTGTCTGTTGTCTGATATCAATATATAAGCATGTTTGTAGACAGATATTTTTGCAACTTCTGTTCACAATCATTAGTTCTTGATACTTGATTTGTAAGTGTGTTTGGATCTTTTCCTATAATATAAATTTAAATCATTACATTTTCCAAACTTCCACAGTTCTGGGTTATTCATTGACATTTTGATTTAAGGAATGCTTTTGAGAGCCCTGTGGGTAGAGTAGAACTTTCCATTTGATTCTTTTTGGTCTTCCTTTCATATATCATGTATAGATTTTTTTGGCTTAGATTTTTTTTGCTTTCTGTTTTTGTGTAGCTCCTTTGGTTGCTGGATTTAATATGTTTTTCCATGTTGCAGGATCTGCTCATGTGGTTAGGGCATGTTCAAGTTGTGAAAGTTGCCCCTGCTTAGTTACTGGAATTTCTTTTTGCTTTCATTAGATTTTTTAATTCAAGAACTTCTGTAATAATCTTGTGCTTTGATGTAAACAATGGGTTTCTTGTCTTGATCTTGACTATTTCCATCTTCTTGTGGGGCTGCAAATATGGGAACAAAGTTGCTCGGCCTTTCATTTTTCATCTATCAGATGGTCCATTGTTATTGGTAACAGGACAGGGAAGGCTATAGCTTATTTCATAAATATGGAAATTATACACACAATCTGGTTTATAAACATGTGTTTAATTCATAACACTCGGATTTCTCTGATTATTTCTTCAAAGTCCAAACTAGAGGTTGTATTGCACCTCTGTCTGTCCTTTGCCTAATCAGAGTCCGGTTTTCAGTAGTGATGCCCAATTTTTGAACTTATGTCAGGATTTACAGAGGAGCTAAGATAAGTCCATGTCCAGCACAAGGATTAATTTTTCTTTCATTTTTTGGTGGGTCCTGTCTGTGGTTCATTCATGAAAAAAATAAACGGGCAAATTCTTCATATGCGAAAAACTTGCAAAACATCATTATGTTCATAATGGATATTAAGGGTAGATTCAAAGTTAAATTTGAATTTGGTTTGATGGTTTGATAATATAATTAAGCAAAAAATAATTAAAATAATGAAATTCTAATAAATATTTATTAAAACGATGTCAATTTAATCAGTCTATATCAAAATTTTTCAAATTTATGAGTTTAACAAATCGAACACTCTTAAAATTTAAGATCAAATTTAAAAATATTTAGTTTTCAGATTTAAATTTGTTTGAGTCAAATTTATTTTAGATTTATTCAAATCGAAATTATTTTTGAGTTTGAACAAATTTGCTTCAAACTCACCTGTAATTTGGATGTGTATTATCACAAAGGGCTGGAAGAGTCAGTTTCAAACAACAATGATGGGGAAAGGTAATGCATAATAATACCATAATATTTAACCGAAATAACCGGATACCATGTTCCGAGCAGCAAGAAATTTTCTCAAAAAAACATGTTATCGGAAGCCCAAACAAAGAAAATGAATTAAGCAAATCCCTTTGGCAACATGCCAATCAGTCCCATCTCCAATCCCACGCCTCGTTCTTTAACAGGAAGCCATGTGGACGATCAAGTCAATCACGCGGGTGCTGCAACACCAAGCAACAGGTACTTTAGAAATAATAAAAGCAAAATCATCAATTTATCAACCTCTTCTTCATGGTAAAATTATGTAGAATTAGCCTGCATTGTGTGTGGATATTAATACAAACCTGTAGCCCCATTCGTTGTCGTACCAAGAGACAAGCTTCACAAAGTTGTCGTTCAAGGCAATTCCAGCCTTGGCATCAAAAATGCTTGATCTGCATAATATGCAATTGATAGAAATGTGAATCCCAGTAAACTAGTACCTAGACCTGACATTTGTTCAGGCATAAATGATTAAATAACCTCACCTGCTGTCACCTAGAAAATCTGTAGACACCAAATCATCCTCAGTGTAACCAAGAATTCCTTTCATTTCACCCTCAGATGCCTCCCTATACAAGAGAAAGGTAACTTAAGGAATGATGTTGCATAGGACTGCCCAGAATTAATCATCCTTACTTGATAGCAGCTTTGATCTGGTCATAAGTGGCCTTCTTCTCGAGTCTGACAGTGAGGTCAACAACTGATACATCCACAGTGGGAACACGGAATGCCATTCCAGTCAGTTTTCCATTCAATGCTGGCAGGACTTTACCAACAGCCTAGACAAGATTGAATAAATGACAGCCGATTTAGTTGTGTAACCATGAAAATAAATGAGTTATGAGAGTGGATTTTCTTATATGCAAGTGAGGAGTAAATAATGATTATGATACCTTAGCAGCTCCAGTACTGCTGGGAATGATGTTGAAAGAAGCAGCTCTACCACCTCTCCAGTCCTTCATTGAAGGGCCATCAACAGTCTTTTGAGTAGCTGAACAATAAGGAACAACAAGTCAAGCAAACATATTCAATGATCTATATTATTAATGAATTAATTATATTCATTTAATACTCACCAGTAATGGAGTGGACAGTGGTCATAAGACCCTCAATAATACCAAATTTATTATGAATAACCTGTTACATTTGTTGAGTTCTTTTATTAAAAAAAAAATCAGATATATAAACCTGAAACTTTTTAGAACTGCATGAAGCAGGGAGAAAAGAAAATGAATTAAAATACCTTGGCCAATGGAGCAAGACAGTTGGTGGTGCAACTAGCATTGGAAACAATATCAATGTCTTTATTGTATTCATTGGCATTCACACCCATGACAAACATGGGAGCATCTTTGCTTGGTGCAGAAATAACAACCTTTTTTGCACCACCCTGTGAAGCCATCAATAGAGCCGACTAAATGAACCAGCAGAATAGTAATAATGACATGGTTATAAAAGTAAAACCAGTAGAATTCACTATTACATACAGATTAAAGGGTATTCATAATTCGAATTCCAGATAATTTCCAAGAATTCGAAGGCGATAAAAAAAGAGCTTTTGTAATTGAAAAAGTTATCGAAGTCTGATGTCATCAGAGGTTAAAAGAGAAAATTAAAAGATGTGAGCAAAAATGATATAAAACCTTCAAATGAGCAGCAGCTTTGTCCTTGTCAGTAAAAACACCAGTGGACTCGACAACGTATTCAGCTCCAGTCTCACCCCATGGGATCTCCTCAGGGTTCCTGATTAATAGAACAAATCAAGTAACAATTTCTGTGTCGTGATTTACAAGTGTTTGGTTAAAGAATGACGGAGGATAATACATACCTGACACCAAAAACTGTGACAGGCTTATCCCCGAAAAGCAGAGTCTTTGAGTCCTTGACCTTTAGTTCGTGCTTATTCCATTGCCCATGAACACTATCATACCTGAACATGTACGTCTACATATCCAAGTTAAATCATCGTAAGTACATTATTGTATTCGATTTTATCTGAAGCTTCAAATCATCTCATCCTATCTTTTATATATACGTATACATCTTATTTTATACACACACACACACACTAAACTTAGATTATAAAAACAGAAGCCGGCACCATGTAGTCGGTCGTAATGAAAGGGTCGTTAACAGCTACGAGCTCAACGTCGTCTCTTTGCAAAGCAACTCTGGCCACCAAACGTCCGATTCTTCCGAATCCTTCAACCAAGAAGTAGATAAAATCAACGAATTAGATAAAAATAAAACAGAGATTGAGAAGACAAAAATGCATATACCGTTGATTCCAATCTTGATCTTGGCCATGATGATCTATGATTCGAATGACGAAACAGAGAGTGAAGTTGATTTGGTTTATATAGTGGGAGGGTGACAGGCCTCTTGCCGAGAAATGATTTAGTCAAACATAATCACCATTGATTTCGAGAAACGTGTTTACACATGATAAGAGTTTGTAGTTGTGGTTTCACGTTATCAGCGGTTTGGAATCAGTAAAAAATGAGACTTAAAATGCAGAGTTTTGTTCTAAAGTTACGGTGGGTGACTGTTTTCACATGATGACTCGTCATTACATAATGTAAAAAATGGGACTTAAAACGCAAGCACACAACACGGACTCTCATCACGCGAAAAACATTGTTTATGTTTCATGGGGACATCAAGGTCTTTTCGATTTTATTTTTTTCAAATATATTAATTATTCAAAAAATTGGATAATTAATTAAAATAATCTTACTTAGGGTTTATTCGATTTTAACCACTCCTCAAATATTGATAAGTTTTCTGGACTAGAGCATAAATTTTCTTTTTGCTGTATCTCTATACAAATTGGGGGTGTTTTATTATTTTAAATCCTAGAAAAAATTATATAAATTACATATTTAATTTAATTTTTAACATTGCAAGATTGTCCAAAATGTCAAAAGTCATAGTTTTGGCTAGGTGCCAAAGGCAATGGAGCTCCATGGAGGACAACATGATGACTCATGTTAAAAGGAAAATAGAAAATGATGATAATTCAAGAAAATATGACATTTTTAAGGCTTAGTGAAATTATTAAACTCTTGTATGCATATAAATCTAAGACAGAAAACATCTATATAACTTTGAAACTTAAAAACTTCACCAATAGGATGTCGTACAAAATTGAAGATCATTATGATGTTTATTATATTATTACGCTATTGAAGATAATAAAACAAATAGTCTTTCACTATATGACGGTTACTCGTAACGTAAGAACAATATCATCCAAATAATGTTACAAAACATAATAGATTATTGGACGTTTCACAAAATTTCAAGAAAAACACCAAGTAGGCAAGTGTTTGAGTATTGGGACAATTATTTAAAAAGATGTTTATTAGAGTAAGTATTATATACATACCTAAGGAAATTATAGTTAATATAGCAAAGAGATATATGGTGATGGGCCAAAAAAATAGACATCTAATACTTGAGAGATAAAGACTTATTCATGTTATTTTCGTAGGACCAGACAAATATATCGAATATGATTAATTAATATTATTTTTGTTGTTGTAAATTATATTTTGTTTAGTATACAATCATGCTTAATGAACTCTAAGAAGTTCTTAAGTAAAACATAAAAACTTAAGATACAATATTTTTTTAAATTAATTACAAATACCCACGTGCATACGTAACCCACTTACAAAAACCAGAGTTGAATATGAATCTACATAAATATAGATCTAAAAACTTAAAACTCATATCTCTGATTAGATAGATAATCACCGTTGATTTCAAGAAACGTGTTTGTCACATGATAAGAGTTTATAATTGTGGTTTCACGTTATCAACGGTTTGGAATCGGTAAAAAATGGAACTTAAAATGCAGAGTTTTGTTCTATAGTTATGGTGAGTAACTGTTTTTACAGGTGTAGAATCTTATGAGATAGACTTTGGCTTATAGTAAGAGTAGAGATGACGTAGAGCCAAGCCGAGTTTAACTATGGATTAACTCAAATTTGGTTTAAAAAAGTTAAAAAGTAATTCGAATTTAATTTAAATTTAATTTGAAAGAAAAATTTAAAGTTTATAACTTGATTTTATGAGTCAATCACTTGAGCTTGAGACCTAAGAAAAATTCAAGTTTGTGCTTCGAATCAAAGTTAGCTTAAAACAATTTAATCACCTATAATACATTGCAATTACATGAACCTGATGCAATTTATAAAATGTCAAAAGACACCCCAATGCGGTGCTAATTTTGCAATTAGACAAGCAAAATTCATTACTATTTAACACTTTCAACATTATCTCATTCATCTTCTGTAAAGTTAATTGTTTAAAGATATTTATCTATTTATATATCCTTGAAAATCGAAATATGTCTATTTTAAATTCAATTAACAACCCTAAAATTAAAGTGTAAATATAATAAAATTTATAAGTTCTAATTTAAAAAATAGGATCCTTTTAAATCTTCCAAATTGACATAATAAATGAAAACCCAATTTAAGGTACATTGCCAGTATTTTAATAGAAAAATGTAATAAAAAATAAAATTATGAAAGCCCACATAAACCAATATTAAATCATTGAATCATAAAATTAAACTAGTGACAACCCAAAATTCTGTTACAGTCTCAGTGCGAAAAGCATCAAAATCAAGTTCTTTATCAATAATTCAGATACAAGGATCTTCTTATAATACAAGACAGTTAAAATACCAACCACCACAAAGATCCATGGCAAGTTGAGCAGCTTTAGGACAAACTCTTAACGAAAACTGTAAATAAGTTCTAAACAAAGTAAAAAACAAAAATGATTCACTGCAATCAGGTAGCAAACATAATCCGCGATGAACAATCGTCTTTACTCATTCATTTGCAGTTCTTGATTCCACTGATTTGCGGCCAGTAGTTTATCAATGATACTCTTCAATGCAGGCACACTAATCCCACATTTCTGATCAGCAAAGCAAGATCTTCCTTCTTCGGCCGCCTTGCAAAGCTTTGGATCCAGAGGTACCTTACCAAGAAAAGGTACTGCCATCTCCATGCACATTTTTGCTGCACCGCCACCACTTGTATCAAATACTTCACTCAAGGCAAGCAAGTCCAACATTTCCGGTGCCTTTTCTCTCATATACTTTATCACATTCTCTGTCACATCTATCTGCTCACCGTTCTCTGCTCCCCGAATGAATCTGAAATCTGTTAATGGCTGGCATAAGCCACTCATGTTCTCAACAACTCCAAGAACTGGAACTCCAACTTTCTTGCAAAAATTTACTTCTTTCCGCACATCAATCAAAGAAACCTGTTGAGGTGTAGTTACAATGATTGCACCATCAATTCCTGTAGCCTGGAGATATTGGACAATAGAGATGTGCTCATCTGAGGTCCCCGGCGGTGCATCAACAACTAAAAAGTCAATCTCTCCCCAATATACATCCTTTAAAAATTGCTTGATGAGTCCATTCTTCCGAGGTCCCCTCCATATGACAGCTTCATCAGGGTTGGGGAGCATAAATCCAATGGACATAACCCCAAGGTTGGATTCCACATAAACAGGAGACCAACCAAGGTTACTTTGGTGAATGTCTTGACCTTCTAGGCCAAGCATCTTCGGGATACTGGGGCCACAAATGTCTATGTCCAGGAGACCAACTTGGAAGTCCATAGCCGCTAATGCAAATGAGAGCTGTGCAGAGATTGTGCTTTTTCCAACTCCACCTTTACCTGATAGAACCAATATCTTATGCTTAACTGTAGCCATTCTTTCAGCAATAGCAACCAAGTCTGCAGAAACCAATACATAAAATAATAAAAAAACAAGCAACTCATGAGATGGAAAATATGTTCTAGGCAAAATAACATGTTAAGCATATAAGTGCTGCGATCAGTTGTACAAGAAACAATTTGCATCAGCGATGGCAATACCTATCATAGTAAATTTAATGCATTTCTTCTCACAGCTACATTTTCCATGGGAGGTAAGTTATAGTATGAAAGAAACTTTCCAAAAGAATAGTAATAAAATTTAAATCAGAAACAAAAAAGAAGTATATTCTTCACTTTTGGGGTTCTGGATAATATTCATTTTGGCATACAAGAAATAACTAATCATTGCTTTCAAACATGCAATATGGCCTATGATGGCAGTCCGTTTAAACCCAAAAGGTGAAATTTAAACCTAAAGATGTGAGTTTGACAAAGCTGAAATATTTTTACACTCTTGACAAGATTAAGTGCACATAATCTTTACCTGATTTCCATGCTTCAAATATAATAGATAAGGTCATGTAATACTTGTCATTCGTTCATAGTAAACAACTATTACACTTAAACACATTAAGTTTTAACCAGGAACTTAACAAAGAACTTCTCACATACAAATAAAAATTAAATCAAATAAGAGAACACCACAACAGCATTAATCTCAGTAGCATCTAATTTATTTCAACTAAAATGACAGGTATCAGTAAGAGAATTTCCTTGTAATCAAAATACTTATAAATTTAGAGAAAGTAAATCCTCACTAAAATTCTCTCAAGACTAATTAATTTAACAGCTAATAAAGACTATCTTGAAGACTAACAAATTAATGGTGCATGAGCTGAGCTGCTTAGACTTAGAGAGACTTGTAACTATCACAATTATTCATACTTCTACTGAACTAGTGGGTGATTTTAAAACCTGACCAATACATGATCTGATATCTGCATTATAGAAACCACAACCCCATAAATAAATAGGCAACACTTGCACAGCAGTCAACTATAAAGCCGCTCAAAATCAAGTCCACAACAATTACGGCAACATACCAAATTGATTCCAAACTATAAAGATTTTAGAAAGCCAAAAAGTGATCCTGTATCATCTTGTGAGATAATATCTCCAATCTCTTAACAGCACCATACTATATGATTAATTTTTACGTCAGACTGCAATCTACAATATAACATAATCCCTCAATCTCTAAGAACATGAAAGGATAGCACCATATTACTTAAAGAAATTAGTTACAGTCAAGTTAAATTCATTGTATAAATTTTGGCCTCTAGCCATGCCATTTAAAACAGGGAATCTTTTCTCACCAGAAAGAAACAAACTTTACCAATGAAAGTGGGCTCACATAAAACAACATCCCCAATTGATTTCTAACTAGCATAATCCATCCAAATGTACTAAGGCTTCCAATCGCACTTAGTCAAATCCAATTTAAGTTGCAGCCAGCAATTATATAAAAGCTTATAAATATAAAGACAAAGGCAAAGAAAATGCAAAAGGTTAGAACCTGGGTCGGGGCCTTTAGGAGCAGTAGCACAAGCTTCTTGATTAGGGCATCCTCGGCAGGTGTCAGATTTTCCTGCAGACTCTGACTGGGGACCTGGGCAATCTGAGGAACAAAACAAAACCGATGAATTCAATAAAATGTAACCTTGTACATAACAAAAGCCAAAAAATCAACATAATCAAAATTAGGAAGAGAAATTGAAGCATACGTTCATTGGCGTTTTCAGGGATTTCACCGTTCTCCATAGCCGGTTTCGCTTAAATAAGTTGTTATTAGTTCAAAGAACGCTGAGCTCTAAACACAAGGCAAGAAACAAGTCAAAATTGAGACGAGCTAAACTAACAATAACACAATAAACAAAACAAGTGTTTCCTCTCCTTCCAAAAAAAAAAAGTATCATAGCAAAGAGACAAACGGAACTTGAAAAATATTTTTTTAAAAAAGGTATCTTTAATGTTTATTGCAATTTGAAAAATTATCCTATGCCTTTTATCAAACACCTTAAACCAAACAGTAACACAAAAACTCTGTTGATAATGAGAAGAAAAAATTCTAAAAAAATCTAAAGCGGGCAGAAGCTCAATCAAAGAGGACTGAAATTATAAAAAGCACCTATGCATGCCGTGACACTCAGATTGTATATAGAGAGGTTTTAGAAGACTAACCAGAGTAGGAGAGTCGATTTCTGCTGGGATTTTGAAGCCGGCTATTTAGAATTAGAGATGCAACGCAAGCACGCAGCACGGACTCTTCAATACGCGAAAAAAATCGTTTATTTTTCATGGGGACATCAAGGTCTTTTCGGTTTTATTTTTTTCAAATATATTAATTATTCCAAAAATTGGATAATTAATTAAAATAATCTTACTTAGGGTTTATTCGATTTTAACCACTCCTCAAATAATGATAAGTTTTCTGGACTAGAGCATAAATTTTCTTTTTGCTGTATCCCTCTACGAATTGGGGGTGTTTTATTATTTTAAATCCTAGAAAAAAATTACATAAATTACATATTTAATTTAATTTTAACATTGCAAGATTGTCCAAAATGTCAAAGTTTATAGTTTTGGCTAGGTGTCAAAGGCAATGGAGCTCCATGGAGGACAACATGATGGCTCATGTTAAAAGGAAAATAGAAAATGATGATAATTCAACAAAATATGACATTTTTAAGGCTTGGTGAAAATATTAAACTCTTGTATTTGTATGCATATAAACCTAAGGCAGAACTGCATCTATATAACTTTGAAGCTTAAAAACTTCACCAATAGGATGTCATACAAAATTGAGGATCATTATGATGTTTGTTATATTATTGCACTATTGAAGATGATGAAACAAATAGTCTTTTGCTATATGACAGTTACTCATAACGTAAGAAGAGCATCATCCAAAGAATGTTACAAAGCATAATAGATTGTTGGACCTTCCACAAAATTTCAAGAGAAACATCAAGTAGGCAAGTGTCTGAGTGTTGAGACAATTATTCAAAAAGATGTTTATTAGGGTAAATATTGTACACATACCTAAGGAAATTATAGTTGATATAGCAAAGAGGTATATGGTGATGGGCCAAACAAATAAACATCTAATACTTGAGAGATAAAGACTTGATCCTGATATTTTCTAGGATCAGACAAATATATCGAATATGATTAATTACAATTATTTTTGTTGTTGTAAATTATATTTTGTTTAGTGTACAATCATTCTTAATGAACTCTAAGAAATTCTTAAGTAAAACATAAAAACTTAAGATACAATATTTTTTTAAATTAATTACAAATACCCTCATGCATACGTAACCCACTTACAAAACCAGAGTTGAATATGAATCTACATAAATATAGATCTAAAAACCTAAAACTTATATCTCTAATTAGATAGATAATCAAAAGATAACCCGTTCATTTACCAGGTCTAACCATGGTAATATACATTGCATAATATTTTCCAATTGGAGTTTTAAATCATTGCTACAAGAAAAGAGATTAATGACCAACAGAAAAACACATGAATGTCTTAACAATCAAACATCTCTTATTTCTTTGCAAAACAAACCACACATTATTTTTTCCCACCCTATTCAACTTCTGCAACACAAACACAACACTCCTAACAATTCTTTTTTTTTTCCTCCACCATATTTAACTCCCCCAACACAACACAACTCGATCTCTGTTGAACAACATACGAGACATCTTTTTTTCTCCACCATATTCAGCTGCTTTGATACAATTCAATCTCTGATCAACATTGCAGTCATAAATCTACACATTTTTTCCCATCGTATTCAACTTGTGTTCTCCAAGCCATAGCCATAGTCAACTAGAATACAGCTAACAACTCCAGTTGCACTATAACATACCAACACTGCACTGCACATTGATGCTCCCCGCTTCCCAACAAATATTTGTTCCACAGTGTAGCTTTATGTAATCCGCAGTTGATGCCACAGCAAAAATCTTTATTTCTGCGATAAACTAATTCAGAAACCAAATATTCGATTAACTATATCTGCAATTGGTTTTTTCAAGATATCCTCCACACAAATTCTCCATTTCTTCTCTTTTCAGCCACCTTATTTCTTTACTTGTACATCTCCCTTTTCCTTTTTCTCTTTATTTTTCCTTTTTCAAGATATCCTCCACACAAACTAAAGTTTTTCCTTCAATGCAGCAACCAAACACGAACCAGAAAATCAGACAGCAATAGGGACTCTGCCTCATAAGTTGCAAAATGCAAGATTCATTACCACTGGCAACAGATTTAATGGCTTGAAATTCTTGGCACAAGGTCAATGGCTGTCTATTATATTTGCGCTAATTATCTGCACAGCAAATCATGTGGATTCTAGTCCATATGTCCCCTTGCTATCTCTTTCTTTCTTTTTTTTTTTTTTTCCCCTTTTTTTTTCCTTTTTGGGACAAGAAACTCCATCTATCCCCTACAGTAGTCATAAAAATGAAACTCTGTATCTTCTCTCTTTACAAAAAATGGTGCCTTTAGAAGAGGAAGCACACTTTTGACGTTTCTACCAACTTTTTCAGACAATCCAAACATAGCACATCTAGGCAAAATGTCTCCACATAATCATAGTCCTCAAGACAACACCCACAATAAAAACATCGTGATATGCAAAGCGTGCAACCCCTACAAAACTGAGGGGCATGATCTTTTGCCCCGCAATTCTCTCTTGGGCAGTCATAGACTAGCCCCGGTTTTTGGCATTTAGGGCATATCTCAACATCAAAAGCACGATCATCATCACAAGGAGGATATAATTGTCCAAAACCGGAAAACTGTGGTTTAGGGGTTCTCAGCTGCATACTGTCATCCTCACCAAGTATGCACTTAAATTCTTCAAACTGCTTGTCTGTTATACCCATTTGTCTACCAATTCTTAAGTGCTTTATTCCTGGAGTGCCAGCGGACATGAAGGCTCTTAAATTAGACAAAATGCCCTCAATGCTGAGTTTGAAACAATCTGGCACACAAAGCTGCAAACAAAAAGCCCATAACTGTTACTTCATCATATTACAAAAAATTAACCTCAGGAAGAATGGGGATATAGGAATGAAGATAAGAAATCATTAACATCTGCTTTAATGGACAAAAGTTTGATTAATTCACTGTCAGTGTATCCTCTTTTCTCAAGAGAACCTACATATAAATCAGAAGGCTTCAAGCAAGGTAATATTACAAGCACAATAAACAAGGAAATCCCAATCACAACATCAAGAATTCAAAACAATGAGTAAGAATTTGAATCCCTTTACACTAAATTATGGCATATTAATACACATGTCCGGATGAAGACAATCATTCTAATAATCACACATGTTATCCATTTGAATGCTATCAAGAAAAGAGTACTTTCTATTATTTGAATACAAAAGCAAGGCAGTAGGACCACTTGGGAGAGAGTCTAACCTCTCAAATGGTAGACAACTAGGGGTGGTTTTGGGGATCGTTCTTGCTTGCATTTTGTAAAGAAGAGCTTTTGCTCATAACCAATTTAAATATTGAATGAAATCAATACAAACACAATTCATTTTTCATTCATTTTTGCTGTTAATGCTCATAAAAGCAATCTGTTCAATCCATTCGAATCATTTTTTGTCATTCTTGCTTAAATTCATTGTTCTTGCCTGCTGGGTTCCTAACAACATCTAAATAGGTCATAGTCATCACACTTTTACAATGTTTTCGGTGTGAATACAAAATCAAATAAAGAATCACAAAGCTATTCTTACAAATATAAAACAGTTATCAGCAAATATAATTACAACCATAAGCTTAACGAAAATAGATTTAACAAAGGAATCTATTCAAGCCACAAGTACTGACCTTGTTCAGCCCTGGATTGCTTTCAAGCACACGCTTCAAGCCACTATCAGTGATTTTACAACAGTTCACAAGACTCAGGCATTGAAGAGTGCCGACTGCCCTATCAGTCAACTTCAAAAGAGCATCATCACTGAGCTTCAAACTCAAAGGTTGATCAATGTGAATGCTCCTCCATAATACGGGATCACTCCTAACTGCATCACGCAATGACCTACAAACTCTTTCAACAGCAAGGAGGTCCTTCACTCCCAGATAACCCAGAGCAAAAAAAAAGGCATCATGAGGAGCACCTCCTTCATCACAACCAAAAGAAACTTCCTTAGCCTCATTATTACAAGCAACCCCATCATTCACATTTAAAATCACATTCCCACTACAACCAGAATTATCACCATAAGAAATTCCATTACCAATCCCAAATTGACTAAAACTACTAATTGGAATCGATATTTCATCAAATTGCAAGTTATCCTTCCCTTGTTGAAACCTCAACAGATTGAGACCAGAAAAGGATTTTTGATCTCCATCGTGTTTTTCACGCTTACATCCCCATAAATCTCCAACATCCATCTCAAGATCTTGAATGATTGCCGTGAATGTAGGCATAGGCAACTCATTCATAGCGCTCCCCAGTTCTTGACCGAAACTAACCTCCGACTCTTTATCTAAAAAGTCCTTATCTAAACTACTGAAACTCCATGAGCCCCAGACATCATCGCAACTCAAATCAATTCCCTTCTCTGATTCCTCAGCTAACGCGCTAAAACTCCACGAACCCAAGATATCAGTATGGAAATTCGAACCCATTGATACAATATACACAACTTACAAGAAAAAACTCAAAATTGCACAACAAGAAAACCCTTGACCCCAGAAAAGTGAATCTATCGAGAGAAGTAAATTGACGAAGTGGGTCGGCGAAAGAGATGAGAAAGTTAGAGTTTGTGAGGAGGAGAAAAGCGTGAGAATATAAAAAGAAGGTACAAGTTCACGTTAGCGAAAGAAAAGGGAGAAGGAAGAAGGAAGAGGGTTACGCTTTAGAAAAGGGTATAGAAGTTGTTGTATAACAAAGGCCAAGGAGATCCGGAGATATCAGACTGATGAATCTCTTGTCCCTCCTCTACAAGAACCGGAAAAAATATATATAAACATTATTGATACTTGTATTTGACCAAGTATAATAATTATTTTTAAATATATAATATATTTATTAATAAGAGTTGGTTACGATTGGTTTTTCCTTTTCCTTTTCCTTTTCCTTCAATTTCAATCGATTTTGTAAATTTTTAATGGAAGTTGTCAAATTTCAATGATGGAATGAAAGGAAACCAAGAAAGCCATATGGGAAATTGATAAGATATATTTAGCTAATTAATAAAATCATTATCTCCATCTAAATATAATAATTGTGGGCACAAATTATTGAAATGAAATGCCTCAACTAATTGGGGTGAAGTTTAGTTAGGTGGGTTCCAAAGTCATTTTTGCTTATGGTGCAAATTTTATAACTAAGTTTAGGATTCCATCTCATTATTAGTCAATATCTTTTTATTAATTTTTCTTTGTGTGCGTTGAGTTGGTTAATGATTTATGTCTAAATTTTGGCCTGACCACATAATTCACATAAATAACAAAGAAAGCTTCCACAAATCACATCTTCCTAAAACTCAAAAGACTTTACTTTTACAAACCCACCAAGTTAATTGCTCTTTTGCCCGCAACCACCACATCATTCTTATTGAATCTTCTTCAAAACCTTGCAAGAGAAGTTAGACATAGAAAAGAAAAGATGGTCAAACCAATAACAAAAAACAAAAGAATGTTTGTCAGTGTCAAATTGTTGGCTCCTTGGCGTGTGGAAGAAGCCCAGATAGCTGAAATGAGAAGGGGGGTCAAAGATGCTTTTCATTAATCATATGCACACCAAATCTTCCCTAAATTATTATGAATCTGATGCTGAGGCTATGATTTTATATGTCTGTCAGACAATTCGATAGCTTAGAGCTGTCACAATGCTTTCTTTTAAATTAGTCGCCTTATATTTTTATAATGAAAATTCTAATTTCAGAAGTGAATGTTCATACACATCCCCAGAAAGCTTTGTAAGAAGCTAAGATATGATCTCCATTATTACGAGTAATGATGCTTCGTCTTTGTTCCCTTTCGAGACTTGGCAAAGAGGGAATATTCTTTTACCTGCTTTGTGCAAACGTCTTGCTATTACAAATAGAAACGCTTCTTTCAGAAGCTAAGAAATTTTGCTGTCGAAAGTGAGGACATGATTTCAACTAAGATCAGAAGTTGAAAGTTTAGATATGTAATCTGCCCACCGCAACATTTATTGATTCAAGCATCTTTTTACACAACAGATTCATACTCTTTCAGCATAAAAACAACTTGTTTCTTCAACACACTTTCGTAGTAAAGATTGCATCGCCACATTATTGTCGTATTACTGTTCACTGTAACGAAAAACTCAACTCAAACGGCATTTATTACGCATGCTACATCTTTCTATAAGGTGGGGGGAATCCATATATATCCATGTGTTTGAACATAACCTGCTTTGGCTAGAAGCTCATCTGCCTCGGCAGGACCTCGGCTGCCTGGTTTGTATATTTGTGGCTTCAGTTCACCATTGTCGATGCTGTGCAGAAGAGGTGTGAAAATCTGCCAGGCCGCCTGATAATTGAAACAATAGTATTGTTGAAGTTTGATGTGAAGCTATAAGTATAGATATATAACCAAGTGTTCAAATTTTTACCTTCAACTCGTCTCTGCGAACAAAATGCTGCTGATCGCCTCGAATCCTGTCAACAATTTCCAGTTTCACGATAAATTTATGTATGAAAAGATATAAGCTTATACTTAAAATTTTGGATTCATTTCATTATTGCACTAAAAATATGTATATAATTAACACAGGATTAGGTTCATACGTGTCAAGAATTAGGCGCTCATAAGCCTCTGGGATTGTAATATTTTGATAGCGTTGCCCATATGACAAGTCAAGTTCACTTTGTACCGTTGACATCTCAAGACCTGGCTGCTTGACCTGCATGTGAGAGAGAGCAACTCAGCTTACATGAACGAAGATGGATATGAATGTGGACTCATGTGACTTGATTGCAAAAATATATTCTCTTCCAGAAAAAAAAGTTATCTCCATTATCAGACAAAGCAAATACCTTTCTTATGCAACTGAAAAAAAAAAAAAAGCACGTTACCCAACTCAGCTCTAAATTTAACAATAAAAGCAATTTCTTCTACAGAAAAAAAAAGGGAACTTTGGCAATAGCTACCATAATGCTGAAATCAGATTTACTTACCGTCAGCTTCATGTAAATGGCTTCTGATGGTTGAAGGCGTATTACAAATTCATTTCTTCCTTGCCTTTGGCCTAGATATTAAAGAATATTAGCAATTGATTAATGGTTTTCAGGTATTTAGACAAAATCAAACAACACTCAGGCTGCAATAATTCATGCAATCATAGAGGTAAACAAAAAGTCAATAATCCATTGACTTAACTGCTGATTTTGAACCTTTAATTTTATAGAGAATGGTTCAGTTTCTGAGAAAAATGCATTACACTCAGAAGTTACACTGAAATACAAGATATCCCATTATCATTTGAAATATGCTACTTTTCTTTACCTACCAGAAAGCACATTTACATTTACACAACCAACAAACTCTTTTTTTTCAAACAAAAGCTCTATTTTCATATCCATACTTAAATAAGATCTACTTCCAGAAGCTGAATTGGAAGAAATTATACCAAACAAACCCTAAAACCTGTACACCTACAACCTGAATGTATATACAAGTAAAACTGAGCACCATCATGTTTTATGACTGCTGCAAAACTTTGTTAGTGACAACACATCCTAAGTTAGATAGTTACTTCTCACAATCCGTTTATATGGAAAACAGGGATAGTGCACAGAAAACATAGAAATACTTCAACAGAAACTTGTACTGAATTTCAGGTTTAGTGCCATACATTTGTATATATCACCAGGAACATCCTTAAATTGAACGCGTATCTCCGCCTTCCTGGAACTCAATGCTTTTCCTGCCTTTAATATAAAGGGAACACCTAAAAACAAAGATAGATGAGTAAATTATCAATGACAGTGGGAACAAATGGAGACATGAATGTGTTGGGTCAGCTTGGTGCATTAGACATACATATATTAAAACAATCATCACTAATTTGCAGTTCAGGATAAGAAGCAATTTCCAAATTAGAAAGTTCAGAACCTATTTCCAGTGAACTGTATTAAGTTCTGGAAAGGATAAAAACGTAGAATAGAAATTCATAATACCTTCCCATCTTTCATTATGTATGTGCAACACCATAGTTGCAAATGTTGGGGTATTTGAGTGGTCAGGAACTGTTGGATCATCCCTATAGCCGTCATATTGTCCAAGAACAACTTCATCATAATTGATTGGAAGTACAGATTGAAGAACCTGAGTTTCACATAATAATCAGCAATAGTATGGCAGAGATAGGTCTGGGACTATGATGATAGATATTAAAATGCTAAGAAAACTAAAAGAAATCTAACAGGGCACATCAATCATTATGTATATGTACTGTTTATAATCAGAAACCATAGACAAATCAATCCTTGTTTCTTCAGTATATCATTACAAATGGAAAATGAAATATAAATGATGAAACATAGGTTCAATAAAAATATAGAGACCTTTGTAGCAGGAAAATTAATGGGTGACAGAACATATGTTTGTAAATGCTTTTCAATGATGAAGTAAAAAGTTACAAGTTACACACCTTCACTTTCTCATCCCGGATGTGCTCAGGTTTCAAAGAGACAGGCTTTTCCATGGCAACGAGACAAAGAACCTGTAGTTGGTAGAATGCAAAAATATTTATAAAAATAGGAAAATGCAAATATATGCTTTCCTTCCTCTTTATGCAAGGCATTGAATAATCAAATGTTATTCTCACTTCTGAAAATTACTTAGTATCAAATTATATTCTCACTTCTGACTTCTCTAGCATTAAGAAAACTGATCAAATATGGAAAAAATAGTCATCGATACAAAGATGACTCGTTAACCATACAAAAAACATTTTGATTCAATATATGGCTCACCTGCAATAGATGATTTTGAATAATATCGCGGACAATCCTGTAAAACATGAACATAAATTTAATTAATGCAAGATTACTATCAATTTCATAATTGTTTGACACCATATAGGTTGAATTTTCTATATTTTTTCACAAGGCAGATCAACTTTATAAGTACTTGGATTTTTTAATCCATTTGTTAAAATTTTTTTTGTCAAAATCAGCAGGATGTATGAATAAAACTAGCTTCAAAGAATAAAAGCAATGTATAGAACTCAAGTTTTAATGTGCAACCAACGTGTCCATAATTTAACCCAAAAAGAAATAAAACACATGATTTTTCTGATTTTTTCATGTCAAGTTATTGCGCAAAGAATTGAGAGTAGTCATTTATCAAGCATACCCATATTCGTCAAAATATCCTCCACGGCCTTCAGTTCCAAAATCCTCCCTAAAGACAATCTGCCAAATAAATAAAGATACATATTAAAATCGCAGCTTTCAGTTACTTGACAATTCACTGTCCATGTTTAGGCCAAAAAGCTTCCATGATCACAGGTAACCATTCATAGATACAACTGATAATTTCAACACCACCTAGAGTCCCTACCCTAGCCTTAACAATAGTAATGTACCTTTGATGCCTTAACTCAGTTAAGTTATTGTCCTACTAATATGTACTTTGGGAGAATCACACCTCAAAAGTTAACTATTGAGATTGGAAAACTCAAAATCATATAAATCTCACACTAGAAGCCCTCACTTTTTAAAGTGGGATCCAAGTCTCATACTTTGCACTTGGGGTCCTAACATTCCACCATGCTCTGCAACCCCAACGCAACAGAAGTGTGATAATGGCTTTGATACTAAATGATACAAAACTTGGGAGAACCATACTTCAAAAGCTAACTATTGAGATTGAAGAGCCCAAAATCATAGAAACCCTATACTAGAAACTCATATTTTTCAATGTGAAATTCAAATCTCATACATTGTACTTAGGATCTTAACACTTACATTAATACCTAACAACATAGCAGGATCTTAACACTTACATTAAACCTAACAACACAGAAGGATTCTCACCTGTACATTGGCAATATTGTCACGATTCCAGAGGGGCAAAAAGAAACGATTGGCGAAGCGAAGCACCAACTACAAGTAGCATGTAGATGGAAATGAGTTGAGCATACAAAACTAGATAAACAATGACTAAGTACCTATTTGTGCATATGTTTACCAAGTTTTGCACCAATTCCTTTCCCAAATAGTGATCAATACGGTAAATTTGTGATTCATCAAACAGCTCTCCTATCTGGGTACTAAGTTCCTCGGACGAGTCCAAATCCTTGCCAAATGGCTTCTCAACAACAATCCGAGTCCATCCACCAAGATCAGCTGGAAAGGATTAATGCATTACAGCTATTAGATCTTCAAATGCTAACATGAGTTTTGAACTGACACAATATCAGTACTTCCAATCAAAGCATCAAGCTTAGAGAAACAACATTTCAAACTGTACTGTAGGTTGTCAATGAAATACAAAAATTACAAGGAAAACAACTTGAAGCATTGATTGTGAAAATTGAGGTAGTAGTCAGTTTAAGTAAAAAGTTTCCCATGCTGGTTGTTGGCTTGTGACTGAATCTCATGAATATGGTGTAAAAAGTTATTCATGCAATTCAAAATTTGTTCACTGAATATACAAAACAATAAGATAGATTCTAACTCAAGCATGCCCTTCAGATATAAAATATAAACAGCAATTAACTTAGGCCTACGACTAGAGTATATCATTAAAGTCAGATACCCACACACAACCTACAACACTACCTTACCAAGTGCCATTGCATGCTAAGTAGCTGTCAGGTTTCTAACAGCAATTTGGTTTCAGACAGTGGACACCTAGAAATACCTGATAGGATAGGTGTTTTGATGTTGGGATGGTGATGATTTCTGCCAGTAGACTTACCCTCTGGAGACAGTGGATGCTAACAATGCTCCACTTAATTTGGAAGCTACCACAGCCCAGAGGAATTTAGTCTTTGCATCAACTCCAAATAATAAAAAGTGCATCAGGTGAAGGACTTCTTGTAGGAGAAAAGGAGAACAACTCATAGTCAAGGGTGGTGGTTGTATAAGCAAATAGACTACAAATATTTGTTAGTTTTATAGTTTATTATCTGAAGTTAGTCAGCCTTCTTATAGCAGTTCCTATCATAATGGAAAGAGAGATTTTTAATAGATCAATGCAATCTTTAAGATGACTACAGAGATTGGTTAAAGTGGAAAAATGACAGAATCACTGCCTCCATATTGGATGAAATAGAAAAAAGCACAATTCTACTAATCGATTTCTCCACAAAGGCAGTTCCAGGGGACTTACATTTATTCATGCAACACCGCTTAATCATCCTGCATACAGATGGATAGACTGATGGGGGAAGTGCAAAATAGAAAAGTCTGCGGGATGATCCTTCCACACTGCCTTTTGAGAACTCATGTTCTGAAATTTCCTTGTCCAATAGCTGAAAACCCTCCTCGGTATCATAAGTACCACTTACATATTTAATCTTCACCAAAGGTTACACCAACCAATGAGATGTTACCACAGAGCAATATAACTGAAATGAAAAATAGAATCCAGAAGTAGATAATAGGAGGTACTGACCAGTTGCAAAAAATCTGATACTTCCTCTTCTTTGGAACCAGTAAGATATCTGCAATTATTTCTCAAAAATCAATTAATATGAACTGTAGGAAAAAAATTCAACAGTGACACAAAACATCACTGTTTCTTCTAATATTCTATACCTAGATCAAATAAAGAATGTTAAACATTTTAGTTGTAAAAAAGGGATAAAAGAAATAAAGTAAAAAAAATCTCACCCACGAATGCGACTTCTCAGCTGATCATCTGAAATCTTAGTCCTTGCATAGCCAAAAATGTGAACATCATTCGATGTTAGAAATCCCTGCACAAAACAACAGCAATCCCAAATTAACACACCCAGTCACCCTTGCAAGATTCTTTAGAGATGTACACCAAATCAAATATTATCTTATCACATGCAAGCGGATCTATAAAATTAATCATCCCCAAGTCAAGCATACATAGTAGTACATGAGCTTACTTAAACTGCACTAGTGGGACATGCACATAATTCAATTTTTAGTTTTCCTTGTTTGGGATTAGAAATGATATGACCCGAAGAGAGAGAGAGTTAGGTGAGGAAACCTGGCGGTATAGATTGAAGAGAGCAGGGAAAGTCTTCTTCTTGGCAAGATCACCGGAAGCACCAAGAACAACAATTGAAAGACAACCAGTTTCCGGTGCATTATCATTGTCAGAGAATGAATCACTCCTGAAAGTAGCCCTTTTCTCCACCAACCATTGACCTGATCCCATCTTCTAAACTCTATATACAAAAACCAGTGCATCAACTTAAGTCAGATCATCTACTAAATACGTTCATCAATTAGCAAAACAGAAAATCAGCTGACTCCTCTCATCTTCGGTTCCACCGACCAAACAAATAGACATTCAAACAAAAACAAGAGGATGTCCGAATTCCAAAATATAACGCAAATAATAGCAGATTCAAACAAACAAAATAATCCAACTGAAGACGACAAAACATGAAAAGAGAAAGAAGCGGAGAAGAAAATGAACCAAGACCTGGTGAAGCAGAGACGAGAGAGATTGAGAAAGTGTGCGTGCGTGGGTTTGGTGAACGTGGGAAATTTAGAATGCGAAAATGGGACAGTTGATAATTGTGATTGGCAACTGCCCCATTTTAATTCGAAGCTCAGCAGCCGTACTTGACAAGAATACTCCTGTTTTTGTAAGTAATCGTTGTTCTCACCAAATAAATACCTTAATCACATCATCAGGTCCTTCAACTCGGCAAAAAAAGAACTATCTTAGTAATAATACATGGGTCCAAATAAAAATATTGTAAAGGCGAGGACTTAAGCGAAATACTATGAAATACTGTCTTCATACAAAATACGGCCATATACAGGAAACATGAAGATTTCCCTCGTTTAATAACGAACTTAACATCAGAAACGACACACCTGCGCAAGCGACCACTGAAGGAAGATGAGTTTACCGAATAAGATTTATTTTTTGTAAGAATAACTATGATTGTGTACGAAATAGACGGTCCAGATTAAGACACAATCTAGCTTATCATACATAGACTTGATTCAAGTTTGTCTTGACTTCCCTCACAAAATTCCACGTCATTAATGACGAATTGGTTCGTGTCCAAAAATAGATTTAGAGCCAATATGTAACAGTAATTGAGATGTTTGGTCAACTTGGATGATGCAAATGTGCTCATGGGTGATTCAAGGCTGAGTCTAACCTAAACTGGGATGAGCTAAAGCTCAACTCAATAATAAAAAACCTCAAATCCAAATTGATGGGTTAAAATTTTCTTAACTTGAGACTGAATTGTCTTGTAAAATCTTCATTCGAGCTTGGATTTAGGTAAAATTTGACCAGAAAATGTAGCATCGCTGTAGTACCAACCCAATTTACAAGGTGTCATTGCATTCTTCATTCAACATAAAAGTTTTGACACTCCATCAAATGCAAAAGATGACCAAGACATTGCATTTGCTAAAGTCAAACAAGAATTTATAATATTCTTCACAATGATTAAATATTGAAGAGATAATACTAGCTTCATTTCTCTTTTTTTATTTTTTAATTGATGTTATCTGTGTTTATTGAACAAATAAACTTGAGGTATAACAGTAACTCAAATTCAAATCTTTATTTTAAAAATTTTAATACTTACCAGTTTCATTCTTTGCAATGCATAACATCTATTTGCAACACAATTATAATCGTTAAATAAATAATCCATGCAAATAGGTATGTTTTCCAATCAAAATTCCCTTCAAAGTAATAAAATAAAAAACATAGCAAAACAAGTGTCGGTTTACAAATATAAATAGAGTTGACGTTGCTCTGTTAAATGAAAGATAAATATGAAACAATTTTATATGTTGCACGATTTTAAAGAGAAACATTCTACATTCTAAATTCTAATAGGTTATAATCCTAAGAAATGACATAAATAGGCTTTGAGTAACTAAATTTGGGAAATTAATTAAAATAAGCAATCGGTTTGCCGCGTAAACTTTTTTCAGCAGTAATTCTTACTTTTTACTTTTTTAAGCAAATTATATTTTTAATTTAAAAAATATCCCTCATTTAATTTCTCAGTGTTTATCATAGTTTTTCACGGATTAATTGCTTACATTTCAGACGATACGCATTAAAATTAAGTTTTATGTAATGAATAAAATCTATAGATGAAAAACAGATTAATTTTTTATAAAATAATTGATTTTTATATACTTTTATAAGAAAATACAAACGGGTAAGGGAAGGGGTGAATGAAAATATAAATGGGTACATAAAAATACAAATGGGCGTGTGAAAATATAAAGGGGTGCATGAAAATATAAACGGGTGCGTAAAAATACAAACAAGTGCTTAAAATATAAAAAAGGTGCGGGAATTATAAAAGGGATGCGAGAATTATAAAAGGGGGTGTGTGAAAATACAAACGGGTGTATGAAAATATAAATGAGTGCATAAAAATACAAAACAGGTGCGTAAAAATGTGAAGGGTGCGTGAAAATACAAACGGGTGCAAGATTATTAAAGGGGTGCATCAAAATAATAAACACAAAAAATGTGCGTAAAAATACAAATAGATGCGTAAAAGTGTGAAGGGGTATGCGAAAATACAAACGGATATATAAAAATGTGAAGGGGTACATGAAAATACAAACGGATACGTGAAAATGTGAAGGGATGTGTGAAAGTATAAATATGTGCGTGAAAATACAAAATAAATGTATAAAAATACAAATAGGTGTATAAAATTGTGAAATTATGCATAAAAATATAAACAGATACACAAAAATACAAAAGAGTGCATAAAATATAAAAATGGTACGGGTGAAACAAAAGGGATGTGGATATAATATATTATAAATATAATATAATATATTTATATATAATTAAAAAAAAGGTGCGGCACCCCTTTTATAATTATATTATATTTAATATAATTATAAAAGGGGTGCCGCACCCCTTTTATAATATATATTAATATAATATATTTATATATATCCCGCACCCTTTTTATAATTTTTCCGCACCCCTTTTGTTTCTCCCGCATCATTTTTATAATTTTTTCGCACCCCTTTTGTTTCTCCCGCACATTTTTTATAATTCTCGCACCATTTTTATATTTTATACACATGTTTATATTTTTATACATCCCTTCACATTTTCATATACTTGTTTATATTTTTGCATATCCGTTTTGTGTTTATTATTTTCACGTACTCTTTTTATAATTTTCGTACTATTTTTATATTTTACGCACCCGTTTGTATTTTCACACATCCTTTTACATTTTCACGCATCTATTGTATTTTCATGCACTTGTTTATATTTTTATTCACCCCTTCCAGCATCCTTTTCTAAATTTCTACACCCCTTTCCAAATTCTCGCACCCGCACCCGCACCCGCACCCGCATCCCTTCTTGCACCCTTTTCCAAATTCCCGCACCCACACCCCTTTCCAAATTCCCACATCCCTTTCCAAATTCTCGTACCCCTTTCTGCATCCCTTTCCAAATTTCTCCACTATTTTCCAGATTCCCACACCCCTTTCAAAATTCTTGCACCCGGACCCTTTTCTAGATTTTCGCACCCTTTTCCAAATTTTCACACCCCTTCACATAACCTGTTTGAGAAGAAAATGCACTGTTTTTAGAAAAATACACTGTTTTGAGAAAAACGTACTGTTTTTGATATATTCATTATTATCAATATATAACAATCAATTATTGTATAAAAAATTAATCTGGTTTTTAATCTATAGATTTTATTCATTACAGATAATTTAATTTTAATGTGTATTGTGAAATGTAAGTAATTAATTGACGAAATGCTATAGTAAACGTTGAAAAATTAAATGAAGGGTATTTTTTGAATAAAAAATATAATTTACTTAAAAAGATAAAAAGTAAGAATTGTTATCAAAAAATGTTTACGCGGAAACTGTCTATTCTAATTAATATTCCAACTAAATTTAAGCATTCATAAAGCACAAAAATCATAAAAGCTCTTTGTTATATTTATTAACTCAAAATAGAACTCTTTGCAACTTTAATTAAAAATTTAATACTTAAAACACTAAGAAACCAACTTTAGACTAAAGACTTAACAATATTTAGAAAATTAACTTGAATTAAAATTTTTTCCTCCGCATAAGTAAGCCACCTCGACATGTCTTAACACTAGACTATATGCCTAGATATTCTTACCGTATATCATATCACACGTTATGTCACATTATTATCCTCTTTACGAGTTTGATCATCATGAGTTACTTTCTTATGTTTTAACACAATTTGTTTTTTGTTTCACATTTTTCACTCGATCACTCTTTTACATTTTTTTAAAAATTTTCATGTATTTTACATTTTTTTGGTTTCTCATCATTCTCACCCACTTAAGGAGAGAGACTCACTCTTGTGACGTGATCATACAATGCACCCTCCAAATATATAAAAGGATCGAACAAATATTTAAATCTTGCCTATATTTAAAGATGAAAATTTCGTTATAATAGTCTTTCATGTTGATCGACAACCTTTTTTAAGTCTCATTAAAAATTATTGCAGATTTATTTAGGTCAATATGGAACCCATCCTTCTCATTAGTTTTTTTTTTTTTTTTAATTTCAGAATTCTCTCCAAAAGATTGAAGATTTTCTTGACTTATGATATTTCTCTGATCTCTTCAGCTATTTCATCATCCCCAGGAAAAGAAAAGTTAGTTGTGGTAGGTGGGAGTTGTGCGTGGGAAGGTTGGGTATTCTTGTTACAATTTATACCTACCTTTATATATATATATATATATATATATAGAGAGAGAGAGAGAGAGAGAGAGAGAGAGATAGGGGAAGGGGGAAAGAAAACTGGCATTGTAATTTTCATGACTAGCATGTAATCTCAATTATCTCATAATTCCCATTCAACCCATTTTTCACATTTAATGTCATAAAATTATAGTTTAAATGTCTTTAAAGTCAAAGGTCGACTGTCAATTCGATTCAATGGTGGAATTTAAGTATATATTTAGCACATAATGGCCCATCTAATAATCCTCAAGAATAAGCTATCTGCCCACTCACGTCTGAAGTTTCTTAAATTATAAGTTAAATAAATTATGTTTCCCTGTTGTCAAAGAAAGGGAAAGTGAACATCCCTGAGGGGTAGTTGAGTTGAGCAACATATTAATTAGGTAATTAATTAAATTCATCCACCTGAATGGGGTTTATTTGAGATTGACTACCACTCAAGGGTCATTTGAATGGGGTCTATATGAAATTAACCACCACTCCAGGGGTTACTGAAGGAAATTACCTTTTTTTATAAAATTGTTTTGATTTAATGTAACTTTGTCAAAACTCACGTACATCATCTATACGATACATTTATATTTTAAAATATTATTTTTTAATTTTAAATATAAAAATTAATAAGTAAATATATAATTTATATATTAAAAAAATTAAGAAATTAGAATGTAATTTTCGAGATAAGCTTACTCTCTCTACAAATTCAAGTTACATGTATAATTAAACCAAGGTTAAATCAACAATACTTGGTTCGAGGCGTGCATTGTTTTTGAAGTAGTGGTTAATTTCTTTACATCCCTTCAAATGGTTTATTTTATTAATTTCCCTAATTATTAAATGTTCCATATTTATTAATACCAGCTCACACGTGGCAAGCAGATATTAAATCACAAGGGTTATAAGACATCAAACAGGTGGTGGGGTATTGAAACAGTAAAGTCCAATTATTTATTTATTTTATTAAAATTATCGATCTTCGGTGTCAGTGTAATATCTATTTAATAAAGATATTGGGGCCCAACGAGATTTGATTGAAGGAAACATGAAATATGCCTATTTTATTTGTTATTATCTTATTTAAAAAATATTCCCATAGATATTATCTAGAATAAGATATTTAAAAACAGGATGAGCAAGTGAATGGCAGGGGCCCGTCATGAGGCAAACTTTAAGAGGGAATTTTGAAAGTCAGATCTAGAAGCAGATCCAAACTTTAGTCTTTTAAACAAGCAAATGCTCAAGCTCAAAAGTAAAAAATGTTTCAATTCCAGAACCCTTTTGATTTAGAGCAATACATATGCTCACTTTTGTTTGTGTAATCAAATGATATATCATATTATATCTCTCTAAATCACTCAATCACATAATAATATATTATTTATATACTTAATTATATACTCAATCATATGTATATATAATTGTATTAATCGATTAAATGAAGATAATATTGAGTCAATCCAAAATGGGCATTAACTTGAAACTAGGATTACAATAGAATTGAATCGAATCAAATATTGTTAGCTATATGATATCCCAAGCCCAAACCGAAGCCCAATTTCATACCACAACAAGCTGCAATCATTTCTTTTATACGACAATTCTGCATGAGACTCTGTATTGTGAACCCAATTGTATAACTCATATCAGATTAATAAAATATAGATCTTAGTTGGGAGCTTAACCTAATGGTTTGTGAGCTAAATGAATAAGAACACTGACAGCTTATGGTTCAAATTATGCGGTTGAACAAAGGCAGTCATGCAGAAAAGGAAGCAACATTGATACATTTAAATATTCAGGCATAGCTGTAGAAACATTAACAACAATAACAATGTGCAACTGTTGCGAGAACTGATTCGCCAAGTTAGTTATGAAGTCTAATCAGGCACTAAGAGGGTGGCATCACATTTTCAACCACTTCGGCTTGACAGGCTTTTTCTCAGCAGGTTTCTGCTCCTGAACAACAGGGGGAGGAACTGCTACAGATTCTGGTGCAGACTGAATGGGCTCTGGCTGCTCATTAACGATTTCCAGACCTTTCAAAGACAACACATCTTCCTGAAGGAATGGGCCTGAATTAACAGCTGCGGCATCATCATCTGAACACATAATAGGAAAAAGAACAAATTGTTAGACATTAGTGATTGTTTCATATTCATTGCACAAAGCAAGTCAATCCTAAATCAATGGACTAAAGATAGCAAGGTAGAAGTACTGTTCATTTTACAAAGATTCATCAAGAGACAAATTGGGTGAGAGCAGCCAACATTCACAATGGTTGTTGAAAAATTAGCATTGGCATTCACCAAAATTCACTTCAAGCAGTTGTCAAGTTTGCAAATGGAATAGGAAGGAAATGGGACTAGCCCTCATTCACCAAATATCAGGTTGTCACATTTTCACACATCACAGACGAGATTGTAATGATTACTCTTAAAAAAAGACTCCACATTAATGTAATTGTCATTAATTAAAAGGATTCACAGGAGAAATCTTGGAACCTAAGCTCCAGCAAAAAGTGGCCAAAACATCAACTCCAATAACAAGAAAATATAACAGTGGCCCCTAAATTAATGCATCGATTATTAAGGACCCATGATTTAAGGAACAAATGTAAGTCACCACAAGCAGAAAACAATAAAAGATCACATTATAAATGATACAACAAGATAGTTTAAAAATGATCAAACATAATATAGTATATATAGAAAAAAAAATAGCATATAAGAGAACTATGGCATCTGAAAGCACACTCTTAACCTTTAGGTGGACCATATGAAAAATACACAATAGCGCCAGGAATAAAGCCAGCTGCATAAAAATCTTGTGATAAATCTTTTATTAGCTTCTTTGGGGGAGTCGTATCTACAAAACAAGCAATTGTTAGTCTTTACAACAGCAGTTTCAGAATGTAAAATGCCTCCTTGATGATTACATCAAAAATTTAAAATTCTAATACATTACATAAATGAAATGGTAGATCTGGTCGTGCAACCACTTTCACAAGAAGATCAACTAAGTTCTGAATTGTTTCTGATTGATGGAAAGTGGCCTCCAGTGTATGACCATCAGGAAAGCGGACCCTAATTGCAGCCTTCATACAAGAGTAAATGAACTTCAGGCATGGATTATAAATTTATTAACCTAACCTAGTGTTTCAAATATAATATGCAACAAATTTCACAATAGCTTATTATGTTTCTTCATCCTACAACACACTAATAGGTTAAAAAAAATAATAATAAAATGGTCTGGTGAGCACCTTGGTAATTTTTGACCTGCGAGCTGCCTCTTCTGCCTCTCGGATTTTTCGTGTCTTTAAGAAATTCTCTGTTCATAATTCCATTTAAGGTGACACAAATCCACACAAATAATAGATGGCAAATGATAACAAGAAAATATAGAAAAATGGATTCTTTGTTTGATATGTATATAACGTGCCTTATCACACGTCCAACCTATTGATTCCTAATCTTAGAACTCAAAAGATGTACATTATTTTTCAATCGTTATCCATTGTCAAACATAAAGATGGATTTGAGAAGATGTTGAGCAGTTCTCCTAAAATCAATTCTATATAACTCATGCCCAGTCAAAGAACAACCTTCTCCTTTCATATGTCATAGTTACATAATATATTATAGCCCCAAGAAAGAAATTACCTTGCTTTTTAGTTGCCAGAAGTCGGGAATAATCTTCTGCAGTGAACTCATAAAAGTCATCCGTCTCTTCTGGCCAAAAAGTAAACAAATGCTTCATCAGGACATCAGCGATAAGATTTTCATAGATATTTTTAAACATTAAAATATTTTATGGCTAGTACAATAGTCATTTCACCTAAATAAGGAGCTTTAGGCTTGTGTTATTCTTACCAGCATTGGAAATTGCAGATGGTGACGCAGACAGTCCAAAGGTTTCAAACACACGAATTTCTCGTCCATACTTCTCTTTAGCAGCTGCTAGCTTGGCCTGATACAATTCAGCCAAAAACAATTAAAAACAACAGAATTGCAAAGACAACCTTATAATCAACAACAAAAGAGTCACTGAAATGGCAGAACCTGCATATGAAAGTGATAAACAATGTATTCACCTAAAATCATGTTCACATAAAGTACAAAAATCAAACAACTCAATGAAACTTTAACAACGAGGATCACTATACACATCAAAGAAAAACTTAATTTTATCTTTACATGTTGAGGAGATAGTATTTGAATCCTGCATATTCCAAACTTGCTATCTAATAATTCAAATTTCAAAACTATGACCTTTCACTGTCAGTTTTTCTTCATAATTTCTATCAAACCAAACTTAAAACAAACGAGAACCTGACATACCCACATACAAAATGAAATAACAGAAGCATAGCAACCGGTTCTAGACAAAATCCAGATGGAAAGACGAGGAAAAACCAATGTAATAATGACGAAAATTAGTGAGACAGAAAACGACCTTAGCTGATTCAAGTTCCATTGGATGAATATTGCTGTGTCTCCTCCTCTTCAAAGGCACTGGCGAAGAACCATCAACTAACATCAGCCGAGGAAGCAAAGTCTTGAGTCTTGATCTTTATCTTCTTTGCGCGACTGGATTTGGGAAAAATTTAAGTAATTCCTCTCTTCTTTCTGTAGGTCGGCGAGATGAAACTTGTTTCACTGTGAATTTGGGCCGGGTCGGTGGTGTAAAGGGCCTTCGCTCAATATGACTTTCATTTTAGTTTTGGGCCTTCTTCTAGTATAGCCCGTCATTCATCATAACACCCATATATAAGTTTTAAGGTCGGTTATATTATTTCAGGTGTATTATTATGGTTTTTTTTTTTAATGTGACATAAATTAGGGGTTTTACTAAATATGAAAATTAGATTTTTAAGCTGATAAATAATTGTGCATGAAGAGTATATACCCTTTATCTAATGTCATATTAGATAAATAGAGAATGTGTCACACATGAAATTTTTAAATATCAGACAATTGCTTATAATAAGATGCACGCACATGTATTTAATAAGAAAAAGGTATTGAACTATGATGCTTGGAGAGAAGTAAGTAGGAGATCTCAAATTTAAATCTTGGATTGGATTATGTAGTTTTGATCTTCCTATGAATATGTTAGGTTTATGATGAATATGTGATGTATCAATTTTGAGATACAAAAAGCAGGGACATATAAATTTGATTAGTGAAAGAATATGCACGATCAGATTAGATAAATTTCACAATATTTTGCTTAATGATCTATTGTCTTAGGTATAAAATAATCCAATATGATTGGTTAGGAATTTTTTTTTTTAACGAGGAACTCTATTCAAGTTAAACTGTCATATTATAATCAAATCAACCACATTGAGTAGGACAAACCCCAAATCCAATGACTAACTCCATAATAATTGAATTAGATAAATCAAAAGTTCGATATTTATATATCACTAAATGAGACCCAAACCCATGTTGTTTTATACATAAAACATTTTTTTTATCATTCAAGCTACCTTTTGAGGTATATGCACTGTGTTTTGTTGTATAAAAGTGCGATTATGTGATTTTCCGTATCTGACTTGATTGCACCCTTCATTATATAAGATTTTTATAATTAAGAATAATTGAAAAGATAAATCCTTTAGAGTTTGGTTAAAATTCAAGCAAAACACAAATGGATTACTTGTGATAGTGGTTCCTTTTTGGGAGAGTAAAAGTTGTTAACAATGATGACTTGTTAAGGAGGTTCATAATGTGGTCCAATAGTTTCCCTTTCCAGTTTGATTAAGAATGAGTTGATGTAGACAATATTTGAAATTATTTAAGGGTGACAATATCATTACATTAATAATAATAGTCATTTTCACTTGAACCAAAAGACATACGCTATCAATGTATATAATAATAATAATAATATTCATCTTTTCCTTTTAATATATGTGGCAAATCAAGAGCATAAATATATGACTTCTTGTTGCAATTTCATACAAAACGCCAGTTGCCACCAAAACTATTTTGTTTTAATTCTTTTTGGGATGGGACGGCTAGGTTAATTATTGAGTTGGTAAAAAGATACAAATTAATTACCTAAGTTTAGGTAGCAAGAGGACAAGCACAAATGAAATATAGCAATAAAACGAGATGACGGTGGCTTGATGGGAATCAAATATCTTAATTTTCATAAGGAAAATATTTTTCTGTCTTTGATACGAGAATAATAAAATGTCTTTATTTATTTCTTATTTTTAAAGATAACTTAATATGTAAGAGTTTAAAAAATATGTAGAAAAAATGACATGTGGGTGGGAGATATGTTTATCCCTATTTTCATTCTGTTCCTAAATGTTAAGATTTTATCTATCTTTATTTCATCTTTTTTAAAGAATATCCTTTTTATTTGACGAGAAACAAGTTAAAAATTAAATTTCATGAGTCAAATTGTAGTCTCTATATAAAATCTTATGTCCTATTTAAGTATATACCATTTTCCTTGGTCACCTCCCCCTTTACCATATCCTAAGTTACATATTGTTGAAGGATAATTTAGCCCTTAAGCTAAGCCAAAAATATGCACCTCCTTTTTTAAGCATCACTCAGTCATATAACCATTCGTTTTTTACACCAAATTTATTATCAGGAATTTTTAAATAATTTTATTAGTAATAGGTTTAAATTATAAAATATCATTTTATTTTACTCTAATAAAATAAATTCAAATGATTTATGTTATGATTATATACAATTAAATGAGAAATAAAATAATTGTGTATAATAGATAACGCAATTCAAAGGTTCACTTTGCAAAATGATTTGCTACAGTGAACCCGCGAAACATTGCAGTGTAGCCTCCAACGGAAATATAGATGACGCCGCCTAAGCAGTTCAAAATCAAATCCAGCCGGCAACAACATCACCTGCGCACGCTAGCATCTGCTCCCCGTTACAAATCCGTTCATTCGATTTCGGCCGAAACGAGAGTCCTTTTTTTCCCCCTTGGCCCCACAAAATTTTTCAAAATTAACCAAAAGAGCATCACATCGGGGGACCATTTCACAATTATGAGAATACCTAGGGACTTCATTTTAAAAAACGCGAATTAAAAATTTAAATTAATAATTAAAAAACCAACTAGAACGGAAAGCAACTCACAGAGAGAGAAGAGAAAGAAGAAATCTCGATAGAGAGAGAGAGGGAGAGAGCAGTGGGGTGGTGATGACGATGGACAGAGAGAAGGAAAGAGAGATAGAGCTAGAGAGTGCAATGTACACGAACTGTTTGCTATTAGGTTTAGATCCATCCATAATCGGACCCGGAGCATCCAACGGCACTCCTCGGGTCGGACTTTTCCGTCATTCCAACCCTAAATTAGGCGAACAGCTTCTGTACTTCATCCTCTCATCTCTTCGCGGCCCTACTCAATCTGCCAAAGTAGCATCGTCTCTTTGTCTTTTCATTTTTAAAAAATGCAATGCATTATACATGATTTCATTTTGTCCTTTGTGGATCTTTCAGGATTTCGATAAGGTCTGGCCGATTTTCGACTCTGCGCAGTCGCGTGATTTCAGAAAGGTGATGGTCTTTTGTTTTGTTGTCGTTTTTTAAATTGAAATTTCGGTACCAATAGGTTCTGTTATGTGATAATTAGGTTGTGCAAGGGATAATTAGTGAGCTGGAATCGCAAGGGGCTTTACCGAGGAGTAATTCGAGAGTTTCATCACTCGCTACGTGTTGTGGGCCAAGGTTGGTTGCTTAATATATTATGTATTTTATGTGGTCTTTGAGTTTCTTGAACTGAATTTGTGTTTGGTTACTGAGAAAACTGACTAAAATATGTCAACTGAAATTACGCACACTACATTTATTTTTTATCTGTCTTCTTATAAATATTCTAGCCATGAGCGAGGTTATACATGTACGCTGCAAATTTTTGAGTTATTTATTTTCCAGATTGGGAAGGATAGAAAACAAGAGACATCTTACCTTTATTTTGGTGTTAATTAACAACTGAACTGGGAAAGTGATGGATGGAAAATTTTCATGTAAGAGCTTTTATACTGTTTTGCACTACATTTTGTAAGCTGTATTACACGTGATAACTTGTAGTATGTTTCCATGAAAGTTACTTCTTAATAATTTTTTAAATGCTACTATCTAATTTGATATGACGCTTGAATGGGATCATCATTAGTTTATATGTTTTTTTTGTGAAATATCACATGTTGGTAATTTGAAAGTGAATAGTCTTTATATATAATTTTGTAAGCTTTTTTTTTTTTTTGGGTTTTGGTAATGAGGGATCAATTTAAGTGGGTATTAGGTTTAATAATTTAATGCACAGGGTTTTGCTTGGGCATTAATAATAGTCTTCTTTCAATAATTGAAAGTAATTTCAATTTTGACAGATTTGTTGAACTTCTGTGGCAACTTTCTTTGCATGCTTTACGTGAGGTTCATAGACGAACATTTCCAGATGATGTAGCGTCTAACCCACTCCCAGCCTCGTTAACGGATGTTGCCTTTTCACATGCTGCTACACTACTTCCTGTTACTAAGGTATTGGTGGTTTTCATTATATCCAGCAAAAATAATGACAAATTCTATGGTACAGGGTGCCTTATAGGGGTTTTCAAATTACTGAAATACATTATGGTAGTCATTTCATGTTAATATGGTATAGGATTTTGTTGATCTGAGTGTGAATGAGGACATCTGAGTACGTAATATTTCATATTTGGATACTCCATTTAATTCATATCTGAATTAGTGTCATGTGAATATTTGTTTGAATTTAATATGACAATTTATGATTAATTAGGGCAGTTTTGGTGTTCCTTGTCTGGTTTTGAGAAAAGACTGTAGTTTGGTTTATGTGTTGCCGTATCTTCTGCTTGTTAATGTACTCTATGCTTTTAGCACCTGTTTGAAAGCTGATTAATTTCTTCTAGGGTATCTTTGATAATAGCTTCTTGTCTTAAACAGGCAAGAATAGCACTTGAAAGAAGGAGGTTTCTTAAAAATGCAGAGACAGCAGTGCAGAGGCAGACAATGTGGTCAAGCTTAGCTCATGAAATGACTGCAGAGTTTCGTGGTCTTTGTGCAGAAGAGGTAAAGAGGGTTACTGAATCACATTTGTTCAGGCACTTAAGTTCCATTCTGTTGCAAAAAGCTTTACAATTTTTTTTGCAATTTTCTTTGGAAACTCTGGATTGCAGGCTTACTTACAGCAAGAGTTGGAAAAGCTACATGACTTGAGGAACAAAGTGAAGTTGGAAGGGGAGTTATGGGATGACCTTGTGTCTAGTTCCAGTCAGAATTCCCATTTAGTTTCAAAGGCTACTCGTTTGTGGGAGTCTATATTATCTCGTAAAAGTAAGTTCAAAAGATTACTGTCTCATAAAGATTTGAAATTTGTCTTCTTTAATGTTGCCATTCTCTGGATTGTTGTATGTTACAAGATCTCTTAGGAAAAGAAAAAACAACTGTTTTGATGGACTATCTCTTTTGTGTGAAAACTTTATACCTTTCCTATAACTGCAGTTAATATCAGGCATTTACATTTCATGGAAGGATAAATATGATTATGATTTTTTTTTCTTGTACTGATATTTCTATGGTGGATTTAAGCTACATTGACTTTGTTTATACAGTAGCTGCATTATGATTATGCCTAAAAAATACATTTGATTGAGCTTGCCATCCCTTTATGGTTAGGTTAAGTAGTAGCTTTTGCATTTAAATTCAAATATCCTGCTATATTTGTTGGTGATGGTGTAGGAATACCATGATTGGTGTTAACTATGGGGATCATCAGAAGAATGTTAGGTTTTTTATTTAGAAGAAGTGCTACTTCTACAACCTACTGTTGACATTTCCAGTATTCTTGTAATCTTTAAGGTGTGAAGAAATAAAAAAACAGTTTCGATTGTTTGATGACCTGGTGCGACTTTGTCACTCATGACCTACTTACATATGTGATTTATTTGCTTTTACTAGGTTTCAATCTTAGTTCAGGGATCCACTTATGTTAGAAATATATTGGAGCTTTTCCATCCCTGTTATCACTTCTATGCCTTTGCATGAAGTGCTTTCCTTCTCTTCTAAAACATACACTCCCAATGGATTCAGTTGATGAACCATCACAACTGGAGATGCTTGATAAAATCCCAGGCTAGGTTTGCTACCTCTGTTTCTTATTTCAAACAATTTAATGATATTGCCAATTTCTACTTTTCTGTGGTTTTTTTTCATGTTAACTTTATTTAACAACCTTAGTACTCTATATACAGATCAACATGAAGTCCTTGCTTCAGGCCCTATTGAGGACTTGATAGCTCATAGAGAGCATAGGTAATTTACCATCACAAATCATTTTGGGTGCAAAGATGCCAATCACTTTATTTCCTCATGTATATTCTTCTATTAACAGGTACCGAATCTCTGGTTCATCTTTGCTCGCAGCTATGGATCAGAGTTCTCAGGTACAGTCTGGTGATTTGGATGAGAAAGAACATAGTGATGGATCGTCCTATTCACAAATTAGTGATGACTCTCTTTCTCGAGTGGATGATAGGGGTGGAAGGGTTCACCCAACTGTTGATGTTGCAGAAATTATTAGGTGTTGGACGCATGCCTTACAACGTATACATAAACAGTCACTACAACTGGTATGCCATTATTTCCTTTGTTATCAGCTGTTCAACACAAATTCTTCTTTTGTCTTTTTCTATTTAGATTAGTAGTTTGTATAACTGGAGTCTCATGATTATGAGCTCTGAATGTGGGTTAAGGTAATAATATCTTTCTCATAGATTGGATTACAACTATGCAAAATGTATATTTACTAAAAATTCATATTTTAATCTAACTGAAAACCTTTTATTCTTTTATTTTTTGATAAGAAATTTTAGATTTTGTATCAATAATGTAAATGTTTATTTGTTCTATTTAGTAGCAGCAGCTGAAACAGAAAAGAAGAAAATTTCAAATCAAATTATTACAGATTTAATAATTTCGCACATTGTTTTGACATACCGAAATGTTATGTAATAACTTTTCTTTAGGCAAAAGCTAATGATGGAAACGGTCCAGATATTTTGCGAAGTGCACAAGAGGGTAGTACAAGTGGTCATACTGAGTCTTTAGCCTCAACGCTTGCTGAACATCAGCAACACTTGGCCAGCTTTCAGGTAAGTAAATAATCTTTTTAGATCAAGTCAGTCGCTTTTAGATAGGCTGACGTACTCCCATGTTAAGTACAAGCATAAGCACTTTCAACTTTTCCATAATGCATTGGTCACTTTGAATATGCATTTACTTAGTATCAGATGTCATGTTGAAGATATTTGTCATAATGTGCAGGTGCTCATTAACCAACTGAAGGAAGTCGCTCCAACCATACAAAAATCAATATCAGATTGCACAGAGAAAGTAACTGGTATTTCCTCCACTCTGCCTCCAGTGGCTAAACATCGCGGTCGAGCCACTTCACCCATACAAGCCCACAGCAGTGGGAGGACATTGGTAATTATTTGAGCAATCTTACTTTAGTACCAAATGTTTGGACGTAATACCTACTTTTGAAATGCTTATTACTTTCTTTTTTTGTTTTTTTTTGTGATGCAGGAAAATAGCTGCGACGATGTTTCTGAGGTGACTTCAAAAATGTCAGGTGTTCAGCTTGATAAGGTTTCAGCTAGTCCACCCACTTTAAAGCTCCCACAACTGTTCAGTTTAACCCCAAATTCTTCTGGAAAAGGAGGAAATATTCAAAAGCGTCATACTTTAGCCCCTCAAACCAACCAAATGGAAGGTTTCTCTGAAAGAAACTCCCTGGACCAGCCTCTGTCAAATAATCGCTTGGATAACCCACCACAAGGTTTGCCATCTCTGTTTCATACCATTTTGCATATATAATTGGCTAGCTGAAACAATTTCATTTTTGTGATTGCAAAGAAAATTTGGTCTTTGAACTGTATGTTGATATTTTGATTTTGATTTTATTGTTTGCAGAAAGTAATAGTTCCTATGTTCAATACTTAAAGAGATCTGTAAGAGAAGCAGCTCTATCAGTGCAATCCTGCAATTCAGGATCATCACGAGACAGTCACTCTGATGAAAGCTCTGAACATTTTTTTGTGCCTCTTTCAACAGCTGGGTTTTCTCGCCTTGGCCCAGAAAACAAAGCATCTCCAGTAAGGAGCAAAAGATTATTCACATCTCAAGCACACACTTACGTGCTTGATAGTCATGCTCCTGATGGTCATGTCGGGAGTAAGTATGATGATATGACAGACATGTTGAGTGAATTAGATTCACTTCGTGATTTTGATCCGGTAAAAGGGTTTCTCTCATCTACTGGTTCAAATGGTGCAATTTCTGAGACACAGAGGTCATTCTATGACATTGATGAAGCTCAGGATCAGGTCTTCTCACCACCATTGCTAATGGAAACATCCTTGCTGGCTGATTCTTATGAAGACTTACTTGGTATGTTAGTCTTGACTGCAAACTCTTTCTGTAGGAGGCATCCCATGGGGTCAATCTGTTATGCATATAAGTTCATCACATGTTATTAAATAAGTTACTTCTGCATATATTTATCCAATATGATCACATTAGGCAAATTACTAAGCTGCTGTGGGCAATTTTTGTGTTTAGTCATCATCTTTATTTATTCTTGAAATGTTTAGGCGTTTGAAAGCTTGCTAAATTCTTTGCAGCTCCACTTTCGGAAACTGAAACTGCCTTGATGGAGCATTGAGACCAAAGTATAGGCAGTGCCTGCTCTCATAGTCATGATGAGAATATGACTAGATCATATTGGTGGTATTGTTTTCGGACACTGGTTGGGATATTTTCCACTGCCCGCTGTTTCCTTTTGCATGATGCAAATCCTTGTATGTATTCCTTCTTAGTCTTGAGTATCTTATTGCTACGATTGATATTTGTTATATGGGGCAAGGGAAAACATGAACGTTTTTGGCACTGCTGTTGTACATGCTTGTAACATACCTGAAAACCCAAGATGAAGTTCTATATGGCAATTCGGCTCCGGATAGAGGATGATATTTATAGCTCAACCAGATTAGTACGCCAGAAATTCATGTTTAGCAGAGAATTGCTTTGCTTGCTAGTGTGATTTTCAGCCAAATAGATTTCGGGCATTAATGCTGATTTCTCAAAATTATTTTTGAAGGACTGATTTTAATGTATCTGATTGATGTGTATTACAGTTTGATTGTATTATGCTGACAAATCTAGAATGGAAATTACCATCTGAATCTTCGAATTTATTTAAAATTATATTCTTCAAATAGGATTGTGCTTTTTTTTTTTTTTTCCTTTTCTGCTTTCTTTTCCAATTGATTGAAGTCCTTTTGTAGGTGGTATTATTATTATTTTTTGGTAGCAAAGAAATATTATTTGAGTCGAATTATCTCTTTAGGGTTGAATTGATTACACTAAACAAATGAAATTTTGGGTTCAGAGATTAGTTTTAGAACTATTATATCAGGTAAGTAAAAAACTTAATCTTGATATATCATCGGAGGATTTGAACAATTACTTTATGTTTGACATCTCATTCATTTATCACTTAAGTTATCTCATAGAATCTAAAGATGGTATTATTGTTCAATAAAAATATATATCTATTTTTAATATACAAATATATATATATATATATATTATTATATGATTGAGTAATTTTAAATTAAAAATAAAATATTTAATTATATGATGATATATATATAAGTGCCTATCAATTTAGGTAATCATGGTAATCATTATTTGTTGTGCGTGGTTGTGTTCATCCAAGTGGTTCATACACGGTTTCTGTTTCTATTTATTTTAAGAGAAGGGAATCTATCCTTAGGAGAGCTGGTTGACTGGGTTTGTTTACTCTAAGCACACCACATTAGACGTTCTTCTTTGACAGGTTGACATTGTCCTCTTCTTGGCCATAGGTCTCAAGGGACTGGACCGTCATTCATTTTCAAAATAACACCCGATGTGGGATGAGTTATCTTGATGTGATCCTCCACCAAATTCGTTTTGGATTTGTGCAATCTTCTTACCTTTAAAGATAAGGAAAAGAAGGACAATAATTTTTTTTTCTTCTATCTGCATCAGATCCAATAATTAAGATGGTAACAATAGGAAAAATATGACTATTTTTTTCAATCACATATGCAACGTGGCCAAAATGCCTGGATTGGATCTTGGTGGTCAACCAATTGTTTCGTACACCTATTCTGAATAATTCTTGTGAGGAACAACCACTTATATAATAATAAGAAACAAAACAATATTGTTGTCTGGAAATGGAAAGAACAATTTCTTTATAATTTTGCTGCAAATCTTTGAAACGGTCTAAAAAATTATCCAGTTTTGTTTGTATTAATATAACAAACCCACGTCTTAATATGTGACAATTGATGATTGATTTCATATTGTAAGATAATAAATAAATTAAGAAGAGAGTTATCATCTTATTCAAAAGAATTTAATTTTGGTAAACTTTTGTCTATCTGATGAAAAGTATGTTATCTCCTATGGAGATTCACCCCACTTGTAATCAAATAATGCTAGAATTCAAGGTTGTAATGATCTTTATATATCTTTTACAGCTTAACAGAAAAGAGAGACACAGCCGCTCGTCAAAGAATAAGAAGCTTTATTAATGCTAGTTAAACATGTTTTCCTCTGTATAATCTAAATACAGGGGCTATTAATTAAAATAATTCATTATATAACTATTTTTTTCTTATTTTATATATATATATATATATATATATATATATATATATATATATATATATATATATAATATCTTTAGGTGTTATACTCACTCAATTAAATGTAAATTTATTCAGTTAAGACATAAAATTTATCGATTCACCTAGTTAAGACTAAAATATGAGATGAAAATGTGAAATTTTCTAACGATTTTGGTAAAAAAGTTAGTAAAGTGATTGACGGGTCGGTCAAACACTTAACTAACTAATTTACTTTTGAAAAATTAATTGATCTAGTGATGGACCAATCAATCAATTTATTTTTAAAAATTAGTTTGTCAGGTGCTCGACCAACCCTTTCAGATAATTGTAAATCTAAGAATTTTCTTCTTTTAACCATAAAATCAAATTAAAAAATAATTACATTTGTGCAGTGAAAAAAAAAATAATTACATATATATAAAAGACAAAAAAAATTATTTTAATTAATATTTCCTAAATATAGACATTAAACATTTCCCAATTATAAAGAGTATTAATAAAATAATGGCCAAATGACTATTCTCAACTTGAGGTTTGCCTATTTTCGATTTTTTTTTCTTATTTTTATTTTATTTTCTTTTTCTATTGGAATTTTTCTTTTTTTTCCTCCTTACTTTTTTGCCCTTTTCAAATTTTTGGGGGTAAAACATAGTTTTTTAAAACATCAAAAGTCTTTATGACATTTTTAGAGGGATTTAAAAATTCAAAAAATATCCGGTATCTTTTGAAAAATTTTAAAATTTTAATATGTTTTATAATAGTTTAAAAATAATAATTATATCTTTAAAGAATTGAACAAAACATAACATAATAAAATTGGTTAAAATTTTAATTTTTTTTTGAGTCTAATTGATAAAATTTTAAATTAATAAGAATATATTGATAAATAATATTTATATTAAATGTTAATGATAGTTTTGTAATTTTAATAAAATAACCAAAAAAATTTTAAGAACACTAAGCAAAATTTACAAATCAAAGTAGATGGTGAGTGAAAATTTAACCTTTTAAAATTTAAATAAAAATTTATCGTTTCACCTAAATAATTTAAAATGAACTTTTAATAATTTTTTTAAAATATATAAATAAATAAATATTTAATATATATCATATACAATTAAATATTATTTTATATTTAATTTAAAATTAATAATAATATATATAATTATATATTTATTTATATATTTAAGCTAAATTCGTATAATTTTATAAAAAACTTGAATATTTTTAAAAATCTTATTGTGACAGTGTCCGTTAATTATATAAAAATATTTTTAATGATTAAAATAAATTTTAATTATGCGATTAATCATGTCTGGACCTGGACATACTTTACCATGATTGAACATATTCCACACACGGCTGAATGGCGCGTGTATTTTGCAATTCCGATTAGCCACCTTCAAAACCCCATTATAACCTTCCTCTGTTCTGTGAATGACCATGGCCAGGGGGTCTATTTTGGTCAAAATGGTTTCATCTCTATCTGAAGAAAATCTAAAAGTAGAAAAAGAAAAAGAGGAAAAAAAAAAAATCCTGAGAAAGTTGAGAATACAAAAGAAACTTAGAAAGAAAGAAAATGAAAAATCAACAAATTAGCAACAGTAAAATTGGCTGACAGCAACGAAAGATTTGATTTTTTTTTTTTGGTGTGTTGTTTCAACTGAATCTCAATTTCTCTTGTTCTGTGAGAGAGAAATGAGTAGCTCAACTGTCGTTGTAAGTGTAGATAATACTCTTTCATCATTCTGTTTAGTTTCTTTACGATTTGATTTTGCTTGTTTTGTACATGTTAGTCTAACGTTGTTCGTTTACTTATTGTGTTTCCATCATGTTGTTGTTGTGTAGGTTGAAGTATTATTGATGGAGAATGTTATGTGGAGTTTCTAGATCTTGCTACTTTTTGATCCAGCTGAATTCTTCGTCAGTCTTGGAGGAACAACTCAAGAGAGAGAGGTGAATATTCATCGTACTTTATAACTTTTATTAAGTCAAAGTCTGTTTTAGTTTTGTTTTCAAAATCAGGGAAGTTGTTTGATGCTTTTTGATTCTCAGTTGTTGTCTTTCTGTTAATTGATTACAAATTCAAGTGTTTATTTTATTTTTTTGTTCAGATTAGCGAGGGTTTTTTCGTCTGAGTTAAAGTGGAACATTTATCTAAGAAAAGATGACCATGGTGTTACGATGACGGAGGTTAGAGGCCTTTGGGTGGATTTTGAATTGTGACTTTACATTGATCGATGCATCAGGATTTTCCCAGTTAGAGTGAATTGTGCCCTTTGACTATCGTTGATGCTGTTTTGGCTTTGTTGGGGGAACAATTAGGTATTGGATTCTGAAGTGTATGAGAAATAGATACCATTTTATAGCTTGAGTTATGATCAAACAGATACTAAATAAGTTACCTCGGAAGCCATCGAAATCATCTGACAGTCGTGAAGGTGGGGGGACCTCTACCTCATCTTCAAATGTTTCAACCAATTCAAGAAACAGTGATTCTGGTAATCGATATGGCAATCAGAACAGTGCATCTCATCCGGGGTACAATTTCAACACTAATGTAGGAGTCAATCATGGTATTAAGTTTGCCCAGGTTGTAATTTCGAAGCTTAATGAGAATTCATTGGTTTCTTCTTATGAAGCTTTGCCTAGTTTTAAGGACGTTCATAATTGGGAGAAGCAGAACTTGTTTATCAAGAAACTTAACCTGTGTTGTGTTATGTTTGACTTCACTGACCCAACAAAGAATCTCAAAGAAAAGGACATCAAGCGACAAACACTAGTAGAGCTTGTGGATTATGTTTCTTCTGCGAGTGGAAAATTTCCAGAAACTGTCATGCAGGAAATGGTAAAGATGGTGTCCTTAAATTTGTTTAGAACACTCTCTTCTCCACCCCGTGAAAATAAAGTGTTAGAATCCTTTGATTTGGAAGAGGAAGAGCCCTCAATGGATCCTGCATGGCCTCATTTGCAACTAGTGTATGAATTTCTCTTGCGGTTTGTGGCATCACCAGAGACAGATGCAAAATTGGCTAAGAGGTATGTTGATCACTCTTTTGTTCTCAGATTGTTAGACCTTTTTGATTCAGAGGATCCAAGAGAGAGGGAGTATTTGAAAACAGTTTTGCACCGAATCTATGGAAAATTCATGGTCCATCGGCCCTTCATTAGGAAAGCAATCAACAATATCTTTTATCGTTTCATTTTTGAAACTGAGAAGCATAATGGGATTGCAGAATTGTTAGAAATTTTGGGAAGTATAATTAATGGGTTTGCTCTGCCATTGAAAGAGGAGCACAAGCTCTTTCTTGTTCGAGCACTGATTCCACTTCATAAACCAAAATGTGTAGCCATGTATCATCAGCAGCTCTCTTACTCCATCACACAGTTTGTGGAGAAAGACTGTAAGCTTGCTGACACTGTTATACGAGGTTTGCTAAAATATTGGCCAATTACGAACAGCACTAAAGAGGTCATGTTCTTGGGTGAACTGGAGGAAGTGTTAGAAGCAACACAACCTGCAGATTTTCAGCGCTGTATGGTTCCCTTATTCCGCCAGATTGGCCGTTGCTTGAGCAGTTCACATTTTCAGGTTAGTAGTCCATTGGTTTCACTGGTTCTGTACTTGAAAAATTTCTTTACTTTGTTTTCTATATGGTCTGTGGGAAAAAGGAAAAGAAAAAGCTTTTCTTTTTAAAACTTTGAAAAAAAAAAAAAAAAGACATTCTTGGGCTTTAGTTATATTTCTGTAACTAGAAATTCTTTGGTACGGTTTTCTTCCTTCCAGCTTCCCCACATGATAAAAGTTATTCTTCCGTTTGGTCATTGTGGTCTAATATTTGAATTTATCTTTGTACTCAACATCTAGTACTTCCTTTTGAATTGATATTTCATTATGAAGGTTGATGAAATTAATAATCACTAGTACTCAAAATCTAAAGATCTAGACTTGCACCTGTGAATCACATATACCTAAGAAGTACTAACATCATCAAGTATGGTGTATTGCAATCCTAATCCTGGATCAATATAAATCACATAAGACTGGTTGCCATTTTGTTCTGTATGTTTTAGGACTATATTCTGAACTTCAACTCCAAAGAAGGCTAAGCTGGAGTCTGCCAAATGAAGTTGATATTGAACTTTGGCATTCAAAAGATAATGTCATAAGACAATATCCTTACAGAATTGTTCCTAACTTTTTTATCGCTGGCTTTAGAAAGTGAACAGGCATACAGACAAGCGAGTTAGTTGGTAAATTTTTATCAATATGAAATTTACTAGTATTCAATGGTGACCAGATGATCATTCCCAAAAAAAAAAAAAAACACAAAAAAGAATAGTGCAAAGCTATAAGTAGCCTTAATATAATAAAATAGACATTCTGATTTTAGTGATTAGTATTAAAAGCTAGAATGGAGACTGCTTATGGTTGTGAAGAGCACAACCTTGAAAGATTAGCAGGCCGGCATAGTTATGGCTGGGAACAAAATGGTTTGTAATTTCTGTCTAAAGCCGCTTGGTACACATTCCATCAACATAATCTTAAGTGGCTTCAATTTATGTATTCTGATGATTACTGTTCAGATTTTGGGTGATAGATTGCATATTTTTGTGTCCAGAATTCAAGGATATGAATCCTCTCGTTGAAACTGGTGCTACCTCTATTTGGTCTTGTTTGGAAGCGATGGAAAGCATCAAATCTTCGCAATCATATATTTGGCTGTAATTTCTGGTTTCATGAAATTTGAGGAGCCTTTCTCCTGTTTTAGTTGTCTTATGGCCATCTGGATGTTGGACTATTTACCATAAGCCCTCTATTAGGAACTCTGTGGACATGGGTTCACCCAGTCAAGATGTTATTTCTGTCAACTTTGGAACATGTGCATTCATCTGCTTACTGTCAATTAGTTCCCTGAACCAAGTTTGAAATTTTTTTATATAATCGACCAGCTTGGTTAAAAATTTTGTGAACTTTTCAATGAGTGGCCTAATTTTCTTTTTCAGGTGGCTGAGCGAGCTTTGTTCTTATGGAACAATGATCACATCGAGAACCTGATCAAACAGAATCGCAAAATTATACTGCCAATAATCTTCCCTGCCTTGCAGAAAAATACAACAAAGCACTGGAATCAGGCCGTGCAGAGCTTGACAATTAATGTGCACAAAATCTTCTCTGATGTTGACCCAGAGCTCTTTGAGGAGTGCTTGCTCAAATTCCAGGAAGATGAAGCACAAGAGGAAGAGATGAAATCGAAACGTGAAACTACGTGGAAACGCATGGAAGAAATTGCTGCAAGGAAAGCTTCAAGTAATGAGCCAGTGCTCATCTCCCCAAAAATAGCTACACGACCACGATCTGGCTAAGCAGTTAATGATTTGATTGGCAATTTCTGGAATTTTTGGCTTTGCAATTGTTTTGCAGACCATAGATGGATATGGTGATTACTGGAAGTGGAAGGCCCCAACATCCCTCACTTTTGGTTGAACTGGCACCTTCTGCAGGTTAAAAGCTACTAGCTAGCCCCATTTTGGTCTATTATCCATAGAATGTATACTGTGGATTGGGGGAGCATAACAGTTGGGGTGCTGCTAAACCTGGATGTCATTGCTTGATTTTCTGAAAGGTGGCAAGAAAGTAAGAAATCCACATATTTCTGTTTTCTTATTTTTTGAATTTGTATTACTGCAAGCATACTCCAATTTCTAGTTATTTATATGTATCGAAAACTATGCTGCCTATGCTGATGGAAATTTGTTGCTCAATGTAAATTTGGTGAAAAAATTGATTGAAGAACTTTCACTTTCAGATTAACCTGGTAAAGAGTATTTACAGAAGTTGCTTATACACTGAACCAGATAGTTGGCTTCTCTGCCTTTATTTATTGTGTCAAACACTACCCACAAGGTATCATATGAAATTCTGCAATCGAGTAGAGTTGCAGAACACTACTCAAGAACACAGGAAAATATAGCAAGCAAAGGATAAGACGCAATGTGACTTTGCTGGAAGATGTTAGCTGTATTCCGAGAAGGTTGCTTGTCCCAAATGGCTGTACCAAGGGCCTTTGCATAGGCACAAAAAGAACCCAAATTAAATTATGCAATGATGAGATAAGGTTAATAATTCATGAAACAAGTAGCAGTCACAACCCTAGGCTCCCTTGGCTTGGCTTGCTGGAATATTGTAGAATTACGCTGGAACTTTGGTTGCTGGATCCCTTGACCTGCACTCCTTTGTTTGGTTGCTGGAACAAATGGTTGGACACGCTACATTGCTGTTGCACTCTTGTTGGAACTTGTTGCGTGCCTGTGGGTTGCATTGTGAGAACCCTTTGTCGGCCTGCCTATTTCACAATTCCCGCATCGCGGCACTATGAGTCTGACCTCAATTTTTCCTTTGGTCCACCTGCTTTTCCTCGTTCTCGACTCTCCTAGTCTGAGTAACTACTTTGCCCTAGTGCCCTGCTGCAGTGCTCCCCCGGGCTTCCTGTCCTTGTATGTTGCTTATGGTGTTTTCCCTTAGATAGCCCCGATGCTCCCTGCGTTGCCTTGGAAGGTTGGATGCACCCCCATGACACATCCAACTTCTCCTCTTTTGTAGCCCCCACGACTATCAAGCCTACTTGCGGTGTGTCTCCACAGAGTGTCATGGCAGAAATAGACTACAACTAAAGCTCCCTATTCAATATAAGACTATTTAATATTTTATTATTTATTCTCATCTAATAAAAAACGAACTCATTTTGGTTGGATGGGTTAATTTCTTCATTTTGATGAATTGTAAAACAAGAAAGACTTTCCTTATTGATTTCATCAATTATTTTGATGATTATAATATTACGGTTGGTACCAGTATCCATATCAACCCAGGATTGAAGATCAATCTTATTTATATGCTATTATAATATAACAGCATTACAGTTGAGCAGAAAACAAAGCGAGAAATGGCCACACAAGTTTTAAGGTAAACACAACTGAAAAAAGCCAATCTGCATAGATTATATAAAGAGACGTCTTCAAGACTTCAACTTCATTGTTCCCTTGGTTTCTCATTTCTGAATTGGCACCTGCTTAAGAAAGCTGCTTCTAGCAGTTGTCAAACTGCGCAGAGCTTCTCTGATGCTGAGGCGACTGTCAGGTGACTCTTTGGTGCAGGAAAGTCCCACTCCAAAAATTGTTATCAAACAATCATTTTGTGTTTCTGGGTTTATGCTTTGGCCTTGAGTTTGAAGTTGCAGATTGTTCAGCTCAGCGTCTAAAACCAGCACCACGTTTTCGGGAAAATTTAATTCAACCCATTTAACTAGATTGAGCTCTCCTTTAAAGCTCTCCTGTATTGGACTCATTCCTGTGAAGAGTTCCAGTAACATCACTCCGAAGCTGTATACATCTCCAGCAGTTGATGGCTTCTCACCTAGACCGTATTCTGCATCATGAAAGAAAGGAATAATTGTGCTTTTCCAAGAAAATTTGGAAAAATCGTTTATATGAACATGAAGCAAAGAGTTAATATGGCACTAACCTGGAGGTATGTAACCGATGGTGCCCTTTACAGCAATTGTAGAGCTGACTGAAGATCTTGTCTCATGCACCAACCGAGCTAGGCCGAAATCCCCTACTTTGGCTGTCATTTCTTCATCCAAAAGAATGTTTTGGGGTTTCAAATCACAGTGTACAACTGGAATTTCACAGTCATGGTGAAGGTAGTCTAGCGCACTAGCAACATCGATGGAAATATTCAATCTCTGGAGAAAAGAAAGTCCCTTGCCATTTTCGTTCTTTCTCTGGCCCTGAATCCAGTCGGCTAAGCTTCCATTACTGAGGAACTCATAAACTAGAGCCAGAAATTCCATGTTTCTGAAGTCCAAGCTTGAGCATGAAGTAATCAGTTTAACAAGATTACGGTGCCTCACATTTTTCAAAGCCTGGCATTCAGCAAGAAAGCTCTTCGAGGATCCAGTCCTTTCCACATCAAGAACCTTGACGGCAACTTGAATTCCTTCTGGAAGACATCCTTTGTATACTGACCCGAAGCTCCCACTCCCAATCAAATTTTGCTGGTTAAAATTCCCCGTTGCTTGACGGAGCTCACTATATGTAACCATTTGAGGCTTTCCATTTGATGATTCAGAACCTCCTTTGGCCTTTGTTTTTCTTCTCCTCACTATGATCACCAAGGCAATAAAAAAACACACTGCTATTGTTGGCAAGAGGGCGATGATGATAATGTGAAATTTGTTAAGTCTTCCATTTCTCTGAGAGTTCTCACATCCCAGATGCCAGCAGAGTTTTTGGTTTCCTTCTAAATGGACATTAGAGATATTTTTAAAAATCCCATTGCTGGGAATTTTTCCTTCCAGATTATTGAATGATAAGTTCAAGGACCGAAGGGCTTCAAGTTTCTCAAGGTCAGAAGGAATGGAGCCAGAAAGTTGGTTTGAGGAGAGGTCTAGAACTTCCAGGCCCTTCACTTCTCCTAGAGTATTTGGGATAGGGCCTGAGAATTTATTGTTGGCCATCAATAGTTCCCCCAAGCTTTCACAGCTTTTGAATGAACTGGGTATATTGCCAGACAGGCGGTTGTCAGAGAGGTCAATGGTAACAACATTTTCTAGGACCCCAACTTCTTGAGGCAGTGGTCCATCCAGGATGTTCCGGGACAAATTTAAGATGGTGCTCAAACTGGGAAGATTTAGAATCTCTTTTGGTATGCTTCCATTGAGCCTGTTGTTGGATAAGTCCAGCGAAAGTAGACTCTGAAGATTCTCAAAACTAGTTGGTATTCCACCCACCAATTCATTTCTTGATAAATCAATCTGGTTTAGCTTTCTGAGATTACCAAGCGAATTTGGGATACTTCCAGAGATTTGATTTCCAGCCAAACCCAGATATTGTAGTTCCTCCAGTTGGCCTATTACATCCGGGATTCCACCAGAAATTGAATTGTTGTTCAAATTTAGCAATGTCAAGCTCCTGAGATGACCAATTGAGGTAGTTATTTTACCATAAATGCGATTACCTCCCATGTACAATTTTGAGAGCACCTTGGAAAGATTGCCAATGGATTCAGGAATCACACCTTCAAGCAAATTGCCGTCAATGGCAAGGAAGTTGAGACGAGTAATGTTTGCTAAAGAAGTGATGAATGCAAGGCCGTTATCTCCAGAGCTAACAATCCTGTTGAACCCAATATTGTACATCTTCAGAAATGGAAGATTTCCCAGGCCTGGTGGCACTGTTCCCTCAAGAAGGTTGTGTGCCATGCGGATAACTTGTATGTTAGTGAGGTTGTGCAAAGACCCTGGAATTCTTCCGGTGAAATTGTTGATGCAATAATTGAAGATTAGAAGATTTGGGAGTTTATTCCCAATATCAAATGGAATTTCACCGTGAAGTCGGTTTGAAGCTACAGCCACATCAACTAGAGACGTCATGTTGTATATGGAAGAAGGAATAGTGCCAATGAGATTATTTATGGTGACATCAAGAACTTTCAGGTTTCCAAGACGGCCTAAATCACTGGGTATCCTTCCACCGAGGCTGTTGGTGCCCAAGTTTAAGTTGGTAAGTGAAGAAAGATTTGATAGGGACGGTGAGATATTACCGGAAAGACTATTTCGCCCCAAGTTCAGAACCTGAAGCTTGGTTAGATGGGTGAGTTCTTCAGGAATTATTCCTGTAATCTTATTTGACATCAAGTCAAGGACCTGGAGCATAGTCAACTTGCTTATATTGAGCGGTATCCCTCCTTCCAAGCTGTTGGAGCTCAAGTTCAAGACTCTTAAACGAAAGAGTTTACCTATTTCGGCTGGAAGAGTTCCTCTAAGTTTGTTGTTTTGGAGCTCAAGGGAACCAAGAAAGGAAAGATTGGTAATATGAGGGCTGATGGTTCCTTCGAGTCCGAATCCAGATAGATTGAGAGCAATGACTCTGTGGCCAAATTCATTGCAGGTAACTCCAGTCCAGTTGCAAGGAGAGATATTACTATTCCAGGAAGATAAGAGTTTTGAAGGCTCCAGGTTCATTAATTGAGACTTGAATGAAAGCAAGGCCTCTTTGTCTGTATTGAGGCTTGGGGAAGCTGACGCCATTGGAAGTAAAAGACATTTGAAGCCTAGAACGGTAACCAAACAGACATTAAGAAGGAAAAACAAGGAAGACGAAGACATGGAAGTTTGAGCTAAATTACTTGGAGGAGTATGTTGCGTTTGAACACGTAAGTAAGAGTATTTATAACAGTCCATTCCAGAGAGAGGCCTAGCCAAACCTTACAAGGTCAGTAATAGTTCTGTATGGAAGTCAATTTTAAGCTCGTACGTTTGCAAGCCAATTTTCTAAAACCCAACGACCATTCAGGTATCTAAGTCTATGAAGTTGAAGGGAGGGGAAAGTATCACCACATATTGTAAGGTAAACGCCAGCTACAAGCAAGTGCTAGCTAGCTGAAACAGTTGACAATTAGCTCTGTATGGAAGTCAATTTTAAGCTCGTACGTTTGCAAGCCAATTTTCTAAAACCCAACGACCATTCAGGTATCTAAGTCTATGAAGTTGAAGGGAGGGGAAAGTATCACCACATATTGTAAGGTAAACGCCAGCTACAAGCAAGTGCTAGCTAGCTGAAACAGTTGACAATTAATCTTGGATCAATTCAGTGACAGTAATTTATTGACTAATACTCAGAACACTAATTATAACGCATTAAATCCCATGTGTGGTTGATCCTACTTGATCTTGGTCCGTTACTCTCTCTATTTATATAATATAAACCAAAGTTTTCGGAATTGGATCGGACATCAACCCGGTGGAGGGGGCAGTAAGGAGCATTAAGAAGGGGCTAGAGTGATTACCTGTAAAAAAAAAGCAAACACTATCGGTACAAGGGAAGCGGAAGCACGAAGAGCTACCATATTATCCTTTATATGGGTGATTCCTTTCGTTTCTTTTCCTATTCGCTTAGACATGAAATAAAACCCAGGTTGCTTGGCATGCTCTTTTAATGCATAAATGTAGTCTAACTCTTTAGCTATGAGGTTGCTTATCTCGTGGACCTGATAATAAGCATACATGTCCAGGATGCATCAGTATGCATTGAGGACACCTAAAATGGAGCAACCTCAAAATAACAGAGTATCTTCTTCGCAAATTAGTGCAAAAGGAAGGCTACTCCGAGGTCACCTCCAAAAAATGGTGTCCATCATTTCGAAGGATTATGAGCCGTGTAGTCCCTTAGCTCATTCAGATCAGCAGACAGCCCATATCAACCATTGATCTACTCTAGCTTAGACATCATGTTTGAAGACTGCTCTCCTATATCTTTTATGTCCTAAGATTTTGTCTCATCATATTGGAAACTAAAAGAAAAGAGTCTCATATCTAATAAAAGTGAGTAATATATAAGTACAGTGAATTAAACCTTAACACAAACAAATTATTTTTGTATAATATGAATTTCGATCTTTACACTTATATGCTCAATATATTTCGACATGGTATTAGAGCGCAAGCTATGTTAGCAAACTAGAATATTGAAGTTGTAGTTCATTTACTGTTTTTGGTTAAGCATTTTGTTATTTGATTATGTCACTTTAGTTGGAGTAAGTAATATGTGTGGCTTACCTTAAACTAAGGAACTTTTGCATATAAAGTATGGTCATAGGTATGGCTTTTTTGTACTTATCTTCTTGTATAAGTATCCTTAATTAATGAAGAAAAATGACTTCCGAAAATTTATCTTTCAGCTCTCTTTCTTTCATCTTTAAGCTAAAAACTTGCTCCTTTGTAGGGCTGGATTCGAGCCGAGCCAAGCTCGGGCTCGGCTCGGCTTTTTAAGGGTCGGCTTGAGTTCGGCTCGGCTCGAGTTCGGTTCGTTTTCAGCTCGGCTCGGTAACGGCTCGGCTCGACTCGTTTTTTATATTAAAACGATACCGTTTTGTATATATATATGAATCAAAACGACGCCGTTTTGTATAAAAAAATATACCGAGCCAACCCGAGCCAGCTCGGGCTCGGCTCGAGCTCGATCGAGCCGAGCTGAGCCCGGCTCGTTTCGGGCTCTAACCGAGCTGAGCCGAGCTCGAGCTCGAGCTCGAGCTCGAGCTGGCTCGGCTCGAATCCAGCCCTACTCCCCTGTTTTTCTAAAGCTTGCTGTAACTTTGCTGCCCAGTTTTTTGGAAAATTGCTGAAATCTTGCATATTAAAAATTCAATAAGGTATGTTTTCAGTCTGCTTTAAATTGAACATGGTATCAGAGCATTGAGATCTTAAGGGGTGTATGAACTTGTCCGAAAAAAAAAAATCAGTCTTAAAAAAAACAATTTACTCAGTTATTGCTCCATGGCATCCTTGTCTTCTTCTATGTCACCACCAATATACAATGGTGAGAACTATCACATATGGGCAGTAAAAATGAAAGCATTCTTGAGGGGTTTAGGATTGTGGCAGTATGTTGAGGAGGAGAAACAACCCTCTCCTTTGGGGCCAAATCCAACTTTGAACCAAATCAGAATGCATGAAGAAGAGATGACCAAGAGTCTTAGAACCTTGTCTATGATCCATCAAGCAGTAACTGATGCTGTTTTCACAAAAATTGTCTCATGTGAAACAGCCAAAGAAGCTTGGGACAGGTTGAAGGAAGACTCCTTAGGAAATGAGAGGTCAAGACAAATGAATGTCTTGAACCTAAAGAGAGAGTTTGAAGTGCTGAAGATGAAAGAAGCTGAAACAGTTAAAGAATATGCAGATCGAGTGCTCAAAGTGGTGAATCAAATCAGGCTAATGGGAGAGACCCTTTCTGATCAAAGGGTTGTGGAAAAAATACTTGTCACTGTTCCAGAGAGATATGAAGCTAAGATCTCTTCACTGGAAGACTCCAAAGACTTCTCTAAACTCACCTTATCTGAGGTGTTGAATGCCTTGAAAGCTCAAGACCAAAGAAGGGCATTAAAACAGGAAGATTCAACTGAGCAAGCCTTGAGTATGAGAGTTCAAGATAAAAACTGGACTGATTATGGCAACAAGAAACAATCCTTTGGCAGAAGAGATGAAAAAAGAGATAAGAACAAGTCACAAATTGACAAGAAAGGAAAGCTTACTTTGTGTCCTTACTGTAAAAGAAAAGGTCATTCTCCAAACAATTGCTGGTTTAGGCCAAATGTAAGATGCAGACTGTGTAATCAGCAAGGACACATTGATAAAGTGTGTAGAAACAAGCCATCAAGCCAAGGTCAGAATACTTAGCAAGCTCAAATTGCTGAAAATCAAGAAGTCTCAAATGAAAGTTTGTTTGTGGCTTCATGTCATGTTTTACAGAAGAATCAAGTACCTACAGCCTGGTTGATTGACAGTGGCTGTTCAAGCCATATGACACATGATGCTTCACTTTTCACCAATCTTGATTCTGCTTTCTGCTCCAAAGTCAGAATAGGAAATGGAGATTTGCTGGAGGTCAAAGGCAAAGGATTAGTCCTAGTTAAGACACCAAAAGGTACCAAACTCATACATGATGTACTTTATGTTCCAAATATAAGTCATAATTTGCTGAGTGTTGGTCAAATGATGCAAAATGGATATTCTCTCAACTTTGAGAATAATACATGCTTTATTTTTGATAAGAATGGTCTTGAAGTCATGTCAGTGGATATGAAAGACAATAATTTTGCTATCAAATGGCCACTTCCAGAAGCTAATTCAGCAAACACAGTTGTTGATGAATCAAAATTATGGCATAGTAGACGAGGACACTTCAATTTTTCTGCTTTAAAAAGTATGCATGATGATGAACTAGTTCTGAATTTGCCTGCTATAATTAACCCCAAAAAGTTGTGTGAAGTATGTCAATTTGGGAAGCAAGCTAGGCTGCCTTTTACAAAAAGCAGTTGGAGAGCAAATGAAAAACTTCAGCTGCTGCATTCTGATTTGTGTGGTCCCATAGATAACTTATCATTGAATGAAAACAAATACATGCTAATCTTCATTGATGACCTAACTAGATATTGTTGGGGTTACTTTCTCAAGCTAAAAAGTGAAGTCCTAGACACTTTCAAAAGATTCAAATTGGAAGTGGAAAAACAATCAGCAACAAAAATCAAAATTCTGAGAACTGACAATGGAGGTGAGTACACCTCTCATGCATTTGCTGATTACTGTAGAAATGAAGGAATTATCCATCAACTTACCACTCCTTATACCCCTCAACAAAATGGGGTTAGTGAAAGGAAGAATAGATCAATAATGGAAATGGCAAGATGGTTGTTATTTGAAAAAAGGTTGCCAAAAAGTTTTTGGACAGAAGCTGCCAATACAGCCATATACCTACTGAACATGCTGCCTTCCAAAGCATTAGATAATGCTACTCCTTTTGAAAAATGGCATGGAAGAAAAGCATCAGTGGATCATCTAAAAACCTTTGGTTGTATCTGCTATGTCCTTATTCCACAAGAGAAAAGATCAAAGTTGGATTCCAAGGCTGACATTGGAATTTTTATTGGCTATAGTTCAGTCTCAAAAGGGTACAGAATATTCCTTCCTCAAACTTCAAGTGTTGTGGTTAGTAGAAATGTTAAATTTGATGAAGCAAAGTCTTGGAGCTGGGAAAATAATTTAGATGACCATTCTCAGCCCATAACTTCTTCAGAATCAGTTTCCAAGGCTGAAAGTTTGTTGCATGAAAGTAACAATGATGAGATAGTTCCTGCTTCAAGAATGAGGTCACTTGATGACATTTATAGGAGGTGTAATTTAGCTCTGAAAGAACCAGAGAACTTTGAAGAAGCATCCTCAAATAATGAATGGTTAAATGCCATGAAGGAGGAATTGAATATGATCACAAAAAATGGAACCTGGAGCTTAGTGGAAAAACCTGCAGGCCACAAACCAATTGGAGTTAAATAAATTTTCAGAACAAAACTGAAACCTGATGGTTCAGTCAACAAACTCAAGGCCAGATTGGTGGTTAAAGGGTACATGCAGCAACCTGGGACTGATTTCTCTGAAACCTTTGCTCCTGTAGCAAGGTATGACACAATTAGGCTTTTAATAGCCTTATCCGCTAAAGCTGGTTGGAAGATACATCATTTTGATGTCAAATCAGCCTTCTTGAATGGAATTCTGGATGAGGAAATTTATGTTCATCAACCTGAAGGCTTTGTAATTCCAGGAAAAGAAGAATGTGTTTATAGGTTACACAAGGCTCTTTATGGGCTTAAACAAGCTCCTAAGGCTTGGTATAGTAGAATACATGGTCACTTACTAAGCCTAGGATTTGTATGCAATCAAAGTGAACCTACCTTGTACATTAAGAGACAAAATGATGAAGTTAAACTTATTGTATCCTTGTATGTTGATGACTTATTGGTGACAAGAGGAGATGTTGCTCAATTGTTGGAATTTAAACTCAGCATGGAAAAGGAGTTTGAGATGTCTAATCTTGGCCTGATGAAGTACTTTCTTGGCCTGGAAATTCTCCAACTTCCTGATGGAATTTTCATTTCACAAGAAAGATATGCCAAAGACTTACTGAGCAGGTTCCATATGACAAATTGCAAGTTAGTTTCCACTCCACTTGCTGTCAATATAAAGCCTATGAAAAATGATGGAGCTGAAAAAGTAGATGTCACTCAATATAGAAGATTAGTGGGATGTTTGCTTTAGTTGTGCTCTAGCAGACCTGATTTAATGTTTGCCACCTCTTTACTTTCCAGATTTATGCAAGAACCAAGCATCTTCCACTGGTCAATTGCCAAAAGAATTTTAAGGTATGTCAAAGGCACCTATGACTATGGCTTGTGGTTCTCTTGTCAACAAAAGGATGAGCTGATAGGGTTCTCAGATAGTGACTGGGCAGGATGCCAAGATGACTATAAAAGTACCTCTGGATACTGCTTCTGCTTTGGAGGAGCTATGTTTTGCTGGAATTCAAGAAAACAGGAGATTGTTGCTCAATCCACAGCTGAATCAGAGTATATAGCTGCTGCTAATGCTGCAAACCAAGCTGTTGGGTTGAAGAAACTGCTCACAGATTTGGACTGCCATTTCTCCAAGAGTGTTACTATATATGTTGACAATAAATCAGCCATCTCAATAGCTAAGAATCCCATTCAACATGGAAGAACCAAACATATAAGTGTAAAATTTCATGCAATCCGGGAGGCTGAAAAGTCAGGAGAAATAACTTTAAAGCACTACAGCTCCACTGATCAAGTTGCTGATATTCTAACCAAGCCTCTTGCTAAATCTCAATTTGAAAAATTGAGACACTTGCTTGGTGTAACAACTTCAATTTCTAAGGAGGAGTGTTAGCAAACTAGAATATTGAAGTTGTAGTTCATTTACTGTTTTTGGTTAAGCATTTTGTTATTTGATTATGTCACTTTAGTTGGAGTAAGTAATATGTGTGGCTTACCTTAAACTAAGGAACTTTTGCATATAAAGTATGGTCATAGGTATGGCTTCTTTGTACTTGTCTTTTTGTATAAATATCCTTAATTAATGAAGAAAAATGACTTCCGAAAATTTATCTTTCAGCTCTCTTTCTTTCATCTTTAAGCTAAAAACTTGCTCCCCTGTTTTTCTGAAGCTTGCTGTAACTTTGCTGCCCAGTTTTCTGGAAAATTGCTGAAATCTTGCATATTAAAAATTCAGTAAGGTATGTTTTCAGTCTGCTTTAAATTGAACAAGCTAGATGATGTACCGAACAGTCTAAAATATTCCTGGATACAAGTGACAATACATTTGTCCAAATGAACTCAACCAAAATGTTAGGCCTAATAGCGTGATTACATTTGAGAGAGGGTGTTAAAAACTAAAAGAAAAGAGTTACACATATAATAAAAGTAAGTGATATATAAGTGTGATAGATTAGACCTTAATACAAGTCAATTTGTTTTGTATAATATGAGTTTTGATCTCCATAATTATAAGTCGAATATATTTCGACACACCTATATTAGCCAATATAATACCTATTTCAGGTGAAATAACATTTTTTTTAGTAACGAGAAACTCTATTTGAACTAAATCATTCCTTTGGGGATTAAATTAATCACATTAAATAAATAAAAACCTAGATTCAGTAATCGGCTCCATAACCCTAGATCCAGTGAAAGAACATTCTTCTCCACTCCTTTGCCACTAAGAACAACCTTACTAGGCTGGACCCTTAGGTCAACCTCTAAAGAAAGCTCTAGTACAACTCACTTCGGAGCTCTCCTCCTCTTCACCAACAGGGCCACATTTTTGGTACATGAGTTTTTTGAATCAACATAATAGCGGGCTTTGTCATTGGAAGAAGTTTCAAAAGACATATGAGGATAAAATAAGCTAATACTATTAGTCACCGAAAAAGCCAATTGATGACCAACCATACATATGTCTACATGAAAATACTACATAGTTCTCTTAAAAAATGGTAAAAACCCTATTCACATACACAAACTAAAAATACAAGTGAAATTGAAAGGACTCATTCTTGAATAACTCTGAAGATGCGAGTACAAAATCGAATATAAAATGTCGAAAACTTCTCTCAGAGGGTTAGAGTTTCACTGAAGGGGCTGAAAGCAGTCAAAGGCAGCAAGACAAGATACATTGGATTCAATGTCCTTTTTGTAAACATTTGAGGAAAGAGTGGAAAACAATCCCAATTGTTCAAGACAACACGATGACACACGTCATCAATCCAATCACAAGTTCAAGACGCGATCAACAAGACATCCTAAACATTTGAATAGACTCAATGAGAACATGGCCTTTGCATGTGACATTCAATGTTTAAGAAGAGTCATCCTTACCACAGTGAGGAGATCATGGTCATCCACATGTCACTCGTTCAAATGTAGAGATAGAAAGTTTTTAAAACATTGTTTGCACTTAAAAAATTAAAGAGTAATTATTTTATGATTAAAACTTTTTTTCAATCAAACTCTTAGATATAACACCTAAAAAATAATTAACAGTTAGTAGATAAATACATCATTAGCCCACAAATTGAAATAAGGAGCAAATAAACACAATCTCATCCAAAAGTAGCAAAGAGGAAACATAAGTTAATAACCATCATAACTCTCATAATTTTTCTATCATTCAATAATAGTTTCCTATCATCATAAAATCATTTCATATAATTTCAGTAATTACAATAAAAATGCAATTTCTCCCTTATTATATTGGGATCACACAATGATAATAATACTAATCAAATTGTATGGTATCATATTGTACTTATTTAATTACATATATAATCTGAATCTTTATTAGTATAAATTCTTAATTATGGAAAAGTGGGAATTGAACTTTTATATCATTCTGGCCACAAATACTTACAACTTCTAGCACAATAATACTATTACTTCTCCAAGTACTAAGTTAATAACGTCTCTGTAGACTTCTTATTTGTCGGCTGAACGACACTAAAAATATTATAGTTTCTTCAAGTAATAAGCCAGTGCTCATCTCCCCAGAAATAGCTACACGACCACGATCTGGCTAAGTAGTTAATGATTTGATCGGCAATTGCTGGAATTTTTGGTTTTGCAATTGTTATGCAGACCATAGATGGATGTGGTGATTTCTGGAAGTGGAAGGCCCCAACATCCCTCGCTTTCGGTTAAACCGGCGCCTCCTGCATGTTAAAAGCTTCTAGCTAGCCCCATTTTGGTCTATTATCCATAGAATGTATACTGTGGATTGGGAGAGCTTAACAGTTGGGGTGCTGCTAAACCTGGATGTCATTGCTTGATTTTCTGAAAGGTGGCAAGAAAGTAAGAAATCCACATGTTTCTGTTTTCTTATTTTTTGAATTTGTATTACTGCAAGTATACTCCAATGTCTAGTTATTTATATGTATCGAAAACTATGCTGCCTCTGCTGATTGAAATTTGTTGCTCAATGTAAATTTGGCAAAAAAATTGATTGAAGAACTTTCACTTTCAGATTAACCTGGTAAAGAGTATTTACAGAAGTTGCTTATACACTGAATCAGATAGTTGGCTTCTCTGCCTTTATTTTCTGCGTCAAACACCACCCATAAGGTATCATATGAAATTCTGGAATCGAGTAGATTTGCAGGCCACTACTCAAGAACACACAAAAATATAGCAAACAAAGGATAAGACACAATGTGACTTTGGTGGAAAATATTAGCTGTATTCCTTGAAGATTGCTTGTCCCAAACGGCTGTACAAAGGGCCTCTGTATAGGCACAAAAAGAACCTAAATTAAAATATACAATGATGATAAGGTTAATAATTCATGATACAAGTAGCTGTCACAACCCTGGACTCCCTTGGCTCCCCTTGCTGGAATATTGTAGAATCAGGCTGGAACTTTGGTTGCTGACCCGGACTCCTTTGTTGGGTTGCTGGAAAAAATGGTTGGACACCCCACATTGCTGTTTGCACTCGTCTGAACTTGTTGCGTGCCTGTGGGTTGCACTGTGAGAACCCTTTTCGGCCAGTGAAATTCTCCCCCGCCTATTTCGCAATTCCCGCATCGCGGCGCTATAAGTCTGACCCCAATTTTTCCTTTGGTCCACTGGCTTTTCCTCGTTCTCGACTTTCCTAGTCAAGCGAATAATTTGCCCAAGTGCCCTGCTGTAGCGCTCCCCCGAGTGTCTTGTCCCTGTATGTCGCTTGTGGCATTTTCCCTTAGATAGCCCCAATGCTCCCTGCGTTGCCTTGGAAGGTTGGATGCACCCCTGTGACTCATCCAACTTCTCCTCTTTTGTCGCCCCCACGACTAGCAAGCCTATTTGCAGTAAGCCCCCACACAGTGTCACGGCAGAAATAGACTTAAACTAAAGCTCCCTATTCAATGTAAGATTACTTAATATTTTATTATTCATTCTCATCTAATAAAAAAGGAACTCATTTTGGTTGGATGGGTTAATTTCTTCATTTTGATGAATTGTAAAACAAAAAAGACTTTTCTTATTGATTTCATCAATTATTTTGATGATTATCCAACCCAATATTACTGTTGGTACCAGTATCCATATCAAGCCAGGATTGATGATCAATCTTATTTATATGCTATTATAACTGCATCACAATCGAGCAGAAAACAAAGAGAGAAACGGCTAAACAAGTTTTAAGGCTAACACAACTGAAAAAAGGCAATCTGCATAGAATATATAAATAGACATCTTCAAGACTTCAACTTCATTGTTCCCTAGGTTTCTCATTTCTGAATTGGCACCTGCTTAAGAAAGCCGCCTTTTAGCAGTTGTCAAACTGCGCAGAGCTTCTCTGATGCTGAGGCGACTGTCAGGTGATTCTTTGGTGCAGGAAAGTCCCACTCCAAAAATTGTTATCAAACAATCATTTTGTGTTTCTGGGTTGATGCTTTGGCCTTGAATTTGAAGTTGCAGATTGTTCAGCTCAGCGTCTAAAACCTGCACCACGTTTTCTGGAAAACTTAATTCAACCCATTTAACCAGATTGAGCTCTCCTTTAAAGCTCTCCTGTATTGGACTCATTCCTGTGAAGAGTTCCAGTAACATCACTCCGAAGCTGTATACATCTCCAGCAGTTGATGGCTTCTCACCTAAACCGTATTCTGCATCATGAAAGAAAGGAATAATTGTGCTTTTCCAAGAAAATTTGGAAAAATCGTATTTATGAACATGAAGCAAAGAGTTACTATGGCACTAACCTGGAGGTATGTAACCGATGGTGCCCTTTACAGCAATTGTAGAGCTGATTGAGGATCTTGTCTCATGCACCAACCGAGCTAGGCCGAAGTCCCCTACTTTGGCTGTCATTTCTTCATCCAAAAGAATGTTTTGGGGTTTCAAATCACAGTGCACAATTGGAATTTCACAGTCATGGTGAAGGTAGTCTAGCGCACTGGCAACATCGATGGAAATATTCAATCTCTGGAGAAAAGAAAGTCCCTTGCCATTTTCGTTCTTTCTCTGGCCTTGAATCCAGTCGGCTAAGCTTCCATTACTAAGGAACTCATAAACTAGCGCCAGAAATTCCATGTTTCTGAAGTCCAAGCTTGAGCATGAAGTAATCAGTTTAACAAGATTACGGTGCCTCACATTTTTCAAAGCCTGGCATTCAGCAAGAAAGCTCTTCGAGGATCCAGTCCTTTCCGTGTCAAGAACCTTGACGGCAACTTGAATTCCTTCTGTAAGACATCCTTTGTATACTGACCCGAAGCTCCCACTCCCAATCAAATTTTGCTGGTTAAAATTCCCCGTTGCTTGACGGAGCTCACTATATGTAACTATTTGAGGCTTCCCATTGGATGATTCAGAATCTCCTTTGGCCTTTGTTTTTCTTCTCCTCGTTATGATCACCAGGGCAATAAATAAACACACTGCTATTATGGGCAAGAGGGCGATGATGATAATGTGAAATTTGTTAAGTCTTCCATTTCTCTGAGAGTTCTCACATCCCAGATGCGTGCAGAGTTTTTGGTTTCCTTCTAAATGGACATTAGAGATATTTTTAAAAACCCCACTGCTGGGAATTTTTCCTTCCAGATTATTGAATGATAAGTTTAAGGACCGAAGGGCTTCGAGTTTCTCAAGGTCAGAAGGAATGGAGCCAGAAAGTTGGTTTGAGGAGAGGTCTAGAACTTCCAAGCCCTTCACTTCTCCCAGAGTACTTGGGATAGGGCCTGAGAATTTATTGTTGGCCATCAATAGTTCCTCCAAGCTTTTACAGCTTTTGAATGAACCAGGTATATTGCCGGACAGGCGGTTGTCAGAGAGGTCAATGGTAACAACATTTTCTAGGACCCCAACTTCCTGAGGCAATGGTCCATCCAGGAAGTTCCGGGACAAATTTAAGATGGTGCTCAAACCGGGAAGATTTAGAATCTCTTTTGGTATGCTTCCATTGAGCCTGTTGTTGGATAAGTCCAGCGAAAGTAGACTCTGAAAATTCTCAAAACTAGTTGGTATTCCACCCCCCAATTCATTTCTTGATAAATCAATCTGGTTTAGCTTTCTGAGATTACCGAGCGAATTTGGGATACTTCCAGAGATTTGATTTCCAGCCAAACCCAGATATTGCAGTTCCTCCAGTTGGCCTATCACATCGGGGATTCCACCAGAAATCGAATTGTCGGTCAAATTTAGCAAAGTCAAGCTCCTGAGACGGCCAATTGAGGTAGGTATTTTACCATAAATACGATTACCTCCCATGTACAATTTTGAGAGCACCTTGGAAAGATTACCAATGGATTCAGGAATCACACCTTCAAGCAAATTGCCGTCAATGGCAAGGAAGTTGAGACGAGTAATGTTTGCTAAAGAAGTGATGAATGCAAGGCCGTCATCTCCAGAGCTAACAATTCTGTTGAACCCGATATTGTACATCTGCAAAAATGGAAGATTTCCCAAACCTGGTGGCACTGTTCCCTCAAGAAGGTTGTGTGCCATGCGGATAACTTGTATATTAGTGAGGTTGTGCAAAGAACCTGGAATTCTTCCAGTGAAATAATTGAAGCAGTAATTGAAGATTAGAAGATTTGGGAGTTTATTCCCAATATCATAAGGAATTTCACCCTGAAGTTGGTTTGAAGCTAGAGCCACATTAACTAGAGATGTCATGTTGTATATGGAAGAAGGAACTGTGCCAATGAGATTATTTATGGTGAGATCAAGAACTTTCAGATTTCCAAGACGGCCTAAATCACTGGGTATCCTTCCACTGAGGCTGTTGGTGCCCAAGTTTAAGTTGGTAAGTGAAGAAAGATTTGATAAGGATGGTGAAATGTTACCGGAAAGACTATTTCGCCCCAAGTTCAGAACCTGAAGCTTGGTTAGATGGGTGAGTTCTTCAGGAATTATTCCTGTAATCTTATTTGACATCAAGTCAAGGACCTGGAGCTCAGTCAGATTGCTTATATTGAGTGGTATCTTCCCTTCCAAGCTGTTGGAGCTCAAGTTCAAGACTCTCAAACGAAAGAGTTTGCCTATTTCGGCAGGAAGAGTTCCTCTGAGCTTGTTGTTTTAGAGCTGGAGGGAACCAAGAAAGGAAAGATTGGTAATATGGGGGCTGATGGTTCCTTCGAGTCCGAATCCTGATAGATTGAGAGCAATGACTCTCTGGCCAAATTCATTGCAGGTAACTCCAGTCCAGTTGCAGGGAGAGGAGTTATTACTATTCCAGGAAGATAAGAGTTTTGAAGGCTCCAGGTTCATTAATTGAGACTTGAATGAAAGCAAGGCCTCTTTGTCTGCATTGAGGCTTGAATAAGCTAACGCCGTTGCAGGTAAGAGACATTTCAAGCCTAGAATGGTAACCAAAAAGACAAAAATTTTTAAATGGAAAAACAAGGAAGATGAAGACATGATAGTTTGAGCTCAATTACTTGCAGGAGTATGTTGCTTGTGAACACAAACACATACGGGTATCTGTAACAGGCGATTCAGAAGAGAGGCCAGGTCAAGACATAGCAGGGGCAATAACAGTTCTGTACGCAAGTCATTTATAGCCATTCGCTCAAAGCTTGTACTTTCGCAAGCCATATCTTACACACAAAGTCAATGAATACTAGTCTAAAGTGTTTCAACTAAAAACGCGCCAAAGTGAACAATCAACTGCACTTCAAATGACGTGGGAGCCCAACAACAACTCAGGTATTAAGTCTAGAAAGTTTTCATTTTCTTATTTATTTGTAGGGAAAGGGACTATTTTCTATTCAAATTTTCGGTCATTCACAAATTTATACTTATAAAATATATCATTTTATCTATAAACTTTAAAACTTTAAAATTTTATCATTCACCCCTCTCTCAAGGTTTTAAAAACTAAAATTTCAACCCATTCATAAAGTTTAAAAAGTTTAGATTTCACTTCCAAGGTTTGCTTTCTTCTCCGACCACCACTGATGGTTGACGCATTTCACTAATCTCCTATCTCTAACTACAAAGGACAATGAAGGATGACCCTTCGTCGTCCAGATCTAGAAGAATAGATAAAGGACGATGAAATGTCATCTTTTGTTATTTCGCTAGTGTGACGAAGAGATTTCTGTCTCTTCGTCGCACCTGCAACGAGGAGATGAAGATCTTTTCATCGCACCACTGTTGTCGTACCAAGAGAAAGAGAAGGTCGGAGACGACACCGAAGATGATATCGAAAGATGAAGTTGAAGAATGAGGGTGAAACTATTATTTTTGAAAGTTATAGGGGACAACTGAGTTTTAAAAAATATGGAAACCCTAGGTTGGGGGGTGAAAATTTACTTTTTAAAGTTTAAAAACTTTAGATGAAAGTAAAATGTTAGTTTCTAAAACTTGTAAGGCAGAGAGTAATAAACCTTATAACTTTTTAATATAAACAATAAAATGACTATTTTATCTCTCTCTTTAATGGAAAAAATTAGGCCAAACGAACTATTTCCCACCCAAACTATGCTGAATTGTTAAAGTTTCCCCCATTAAGTATGGAAATATCGTTTACCCACCCATGACAGGTTAAATTTAACAAAACTCTAACGCCTGAAAATTTCATCTCTTTTTGCCCCCTTAAACTTTAAAAACTAAAATTTTTCCCAGCCTAAGTTTTAAAAAATAGCATTTTCACCCTAGAGTTTCGTTTTGAAATCTTCAGAGACATCTCCGGCTCCATTGCCGACGACCTCTCCCTCTCGAAGTATCCTCTTCTTTCGACGATCTCTTTCCTCCCATTTGAACTTCCGATTGATGTCAGAGAAGCCTTAGAAGACGAAGAACTTCATTGAGGAAGACGAATCGACTTCGTCTGGGAAGACGATCGTCTTCCCAGGCGAAGGTCTTCCCAGAGGTCTTCTTTTGGGAAGATGACTGTCTTCCCTGACGAAGTTCTTCATCTCCCAAGTTTCTTCGACGTTGATCGGACATCCAAATAGGAGGAAAGAGATCGTCGGAAGGAGAGGATGTTTCGGGAGGGAGAGACTGTCGACAATGGAGCCGGAGATGCTGTCGAAGATTTCAAAACGAAACTTTAGGATGAAACTACAATTTTTTAAAACTTAGGCTGTGGGAAAATTTTAGTTTTTAAAATTTAGGGGGGCAAAAATAAATTATATTTTAGTTTATTTATAATATTATAGAGAAAATGATGATTTTACCCTTATCACCGTTAATTTTAATTACGTATGGATAGGTAAACGATATTTTCATAGTTAATAAGGGGAACTTTGTTAATTCAGTATAGTTTAGGTGGAAAATAGTCGTTTGGCCAAAAAATTAATGAAAGTTTGACCATAGGTGAGAATTAGGATTTTTTATTTTTCTTATATGTAAGTTTGAAAATGACCTAAAATTTAGATAAAAATTAGTCCTTTTCCCTTTATTTTTATAAAGAACTTCATTCCAATTAAATTATATTTAAATAAATAAACTTACAAAACCCAAGTCTACAAAGTCGGTGGGATGGGAAATATCACAACATCCAAGTCGTTAAGTAAACGCCAGCTACAAGTCAATGCTGAAACAGCAACAAGGGGTAAAAAATTCATCTTGGGCGAATTCAGTTCAACACATTTGACAAATTCTCGAAGCGTTAAATCGCACGTGCGGCTGAGCCTAATTGATCTTGGCCTTTTCTCTCTTTCTCTCTCTCTCTCTATAATTAATGCAAACATCATTGAAAAATTACTTATCACTTTGTCAAACTCAAAACATAAATTATGAGATTTGATTTGACTGGATTGTCAAAACTCTGACTCAATCAAATTCATAAACCCGTTATTTGAAAGGCATCAGAACTTAGTCACCAATAGAGGCTGCCAATTGGATAGAATCAAGGCCAAAGGGCTATTTCCCATTCATGGTCCTGTTTTCCCAAATTTCTCTGGTACCTTTAAAAATTTTATTTAATCACTAGCAAGTAATTAAAATTAATGATTTTAAAAATAAAATTATTATTTTATTTGTATTAAATAAATTTAAATTTGATTTGATTTTTTTTAAATCTTAAAAATTAATAATTTTTTTTACCTCAAATTTTTAAAAACAACATTTTTTCTTCTAGGATTTTCAATTTTCAGAATCAAATTTTTTATATCTTTTCTTTCTCCCTGGTGACATTCAGACGATGTCTCTTTCTCTTCGACGTGGCCTTCTTCTGATGATTCTCTTAGACATTATCATCGACAAAGACGAGGTCATATTGAAAAAGAAGAGACGTCGTCTGAAAGTCATTGAAGAGAAAAAAAATAGTGCTAAAAATTTGAATTTAAAAATTGGAAACCTTAGGAGGAAAAATGCTCTTTTTTAAAACTTGGGTTAGAGAAAAATTGTTAATTTTTAAGGTTTAAAGAGGGAAATGATATAACAACCGAACTCAATTAATTATAATACTCTATGGGTAGGTAAATGAAAATTTCAAAATTAACAAAGAGAAACTTGAGAAAACCACATACTTTAGATGGAAAATAGTCCTTTGGCCTAGAATCAATTTGAAAATTAGACAAAAAAGTTTCATACAAAAAACTTTGATAAACAATTGTAATAGGTCAAGTGTGGCTCACGGATGGTCTAAATCAGACATGAGTTTAAACAACAAACGCATGATATATATATATTATTGATAATTTAAAAAAACTTTAATTAAAAAAATATTTTAAAAAAATTAATGAGTTTGACTTGATTCGATTTGATATATATAAAATTAAATTATGTGTCTTATATTTTTATTGGAGTAACCTGGCCCATAGGTTCGATAAGTCGTGGTGATTTGATTCACTATCATCTCTAATTATCACCCCGAAAGTTTAGACATAACATTGATAGGGCACGAAATCATCCGGAAACAATAATGAAAAAACAAAATCAATAACAATCACAGTTTATGTAATCTTTCTAACAATAAATATTAGTTTTCTATTATTATAGAATCAAATCTAGCAACTTTAATAATTATAATTAAAGTATAATTACTTCTATATCAGATCATACGAGGGTGATAATACTTATCAAATTATAAAATAATATATTTTATTTATTCAATTGGACATGTTATCTTAATCTTTATTAGTATGAATCACATAAAAAAACACGTCTATGTGTATGTAGGCTTCTGAATTATAAACAGAACCACATAAGAAACATGTGGTCTCTTTGCCTTCTTGCATTGAATGCCACGTTTGTTTGTTCGCTATACTTGTTATTGGGGCTAATCTTATTTCATCCCCATCTTCTTGAATTATGGACATTTGTATTGATGGATGTACCAAACTAGAATTACATGAGCAATCAAAGGAACATTTCTATTTTGCCCGCTGAAGAGTGGAGGAAAGGCCGACATAGCCAGAACTAGGACAAAGACCACTCTTATTTCCACATTCAGCCCCGAATTGAATTCAGGGATGGGCCAGGGGCAATAACCCTGCAGAGGGAAGCTAGAATTAGCAACTTCACAACAAAAAATGAAGAAGAAAAGTTAGTGCATAAGGAAACCTTACTGGACAACTTCTTCATCTGTTGGTCGACCAAGAAAATGGTCCTGGCATGCTCTTTTATCGCATTAATGTAGTCTAACTCTTTAGCTATGAGCTTGCTTGTCTCATGGACTGAATAAAGGGCATTCATGGGCAGGATACATCAGCATGCAGTAGGGGCAACTGAAATGGAAAAACCCCAAAATAACCAATTACCTTCTGCTCAAACTAGTGTAGTACCGTGGTTCCTTCAAATCAACAGACAACCCATAGCAGCCCTTGATCTACTCCTACCTAGACATTGTGACTGAAGACTGCTCTCCTCCATCTTTTACGTCTCAGAATTCTGCATCACCTATATCGGCCAACGCAGAACCTACTTTAGGTGAAAGAACATTCTTCTCCACCCCTGAAGGAAATTCCAGTACAACTCGCTTCAAAGCTATCCTCCTCTTTACCAACAAAACCACATTTTTAGCGGTAGAGTTTTTAAATCAACATAATACTGGGCTCTGTCATTAGAAGAACTTCCAAAAGACATAGAAGATATTACTATTGGTCACCAAAAAGCCCAATTGATGACCAACCAAACATATGTGCAAATGTAAATACTACACAGTTCTCTAAAAGAAACCACAAAAACCTTATTCACATACACAAACTAAAATATGATAAGTGAAATTGAAAGGACTCATCCTGGAATAATTCTAAAGATGCGGGTGCGATATCGAATATAAAATGTTGAAAAACTCTCCCAGATGGGTTGGAGTTTCACTGAAGACAATGACAACACTCAACAAACAGCGAAACAACCTACATATGGACTGAATGTCCTCCTGATAAACATTTTAAGAAAGAGTCAAAAGCAATATTAATATAAAATTTCCGAACAGCAATTACATGAGCAAATATTAATAAAAGTTGAAAAATAAAAAACACATGCAATGCAATCAACAATATAATTCAAAACAGTTGGATGATGTGAATTCCTTGAATAATTACCGGTGGACTAATGGCTCCTACTTATCCTTTACCTTCATAATTAATAATTAAATATCATAAATAAACGGCCGAAGGACTATTTTCCACCCAAAATATTTTCTTATTTTAAAGGCCAAATGACTATTTCCCACCCAAGGTTTGATGTTTTTCCAAGTTTCCATCATTTAACTATGGAAACACCAAACACTCACCCATGGCCGGTTAGATTTAACAAAACCTTAACGGTGGTAAATTTAATCTCATTTTCCCTCCTAAAAGTTTAAAAACTAACATTTTTTCCCTAAGCTAAGTTTGAAAATATCGCATTTCCCCCCCTAGGGTTTATTTCCAAACCCTTTTACTTTCTCCGGTGCCATCACCGACCGTCTTCCCCTCCCGACGATTTCTCTTCCATCGACGGCCCCTCTCAACTCTTGCACTACGCATCCGACGCAGAGAGAAGTCGTCTGGGAAGACGATCGTCTTCCCAGATGAAGATGAAGACGACGACAATCGCAATTGTCTTCATCGTAGTTGGAAGATGAAGACGAAGATTAAGCCCGATCAAGTTGGAAGATGAAGACGACGACGATTGGGAAGACGAAGAATTTCGTCTTCCACGACTTCTCCGACTCCGATGGGGCGTCCAAATGGGAGAAAAGAGATCGCTGAAAGGAGAGGATGCTTCGGGAGGGAGAGACCATCGACAATGGAGCCGGAGATGTATTCGGAGATTTCAAAATGAAACCCTAGGGTGAAACTGTGATTTTTTAAAACTTAGGCTGGGGGAAAATTTTAGTTTTTAAAGTTTAGGGGGGCAAAATAGATTCTATTTTAGTTTATTTTTAATATTATAGAGAGAATGATAATTTTACCCTTACCACCGTTAGGGTTTTGTTAAATCTAACCGGCCATGGGTGGGTGTTTGGTGTTTCCATAGTTAAAAGGTGGAAACTTGAGAAAACATCAAACCTTGGGTGGGAAATAGTCATTTGGCCTATTTTAAATTCTCATCTCTTAACTTTAAAAATCTCATTTACCTACTGATAACTGTTTAAAATTAATAGAATTCTAACTTCTTAAAATTTTATTTTTTTTCTTCCTTAAACCCTAAAAACTAACTATTTTTCCTCATAGGCTAAGTTAAGTTTTAAAAAATGATATTTTCTCCGTTGGGTTTAATTTTCAAACTCTGATGTCATCTTTGGCGCCATTGCCAATGACCTCTTTCTTTCTCTAAGCTTCCTCTCCCTTTGACAATCTTCTTCCTCTCACTTAGATACCTGATTGACATTGAATGAAGCTAGAAAAATGAAGATTTCGTTTTTGTTTAGGAAAATAATCATCTTCCTGAAAGAAGATGTTTGAGGAGACAAAGAGCTTTGCCTTTTGACGAAACTCTTCATCTTTTCAGACGACATTTTCATTAACTACGTTTTAGAGGAGAGAAGAGAGGTGATGTGTTGAGGAATCTTTGTCGCAGATGATGATACTGGATTTGACACTGGAGATTGAAAACTAAACCTTAACAGAAAAAATGTTATTTTTTAAAATTTGGTCTATGAGACAAACTTTAATTTTTAGGGTTTTAGGGGAGAAGAAAAAAGAGATTAAACTCTAATTAATTTTTAATATTGTAGATAAAATGATGATTTTATTCTTGAAACTAATAAATATAATTTTCTATAAGTGAGTACTTAAGATTTTCATAATTAAGATATAAAAACTTGAGAAATTATGATACTTTAGGTAGGAATAAGTCCTTTGGCCTAAATAAACTCTCAAATCACTTCTGAGCTTCAATAAAATTTCCCCATAGCACGTATTTTATGCCAACGGTGACACCACTTGTACTTTTTTTCTTTTTCTTATCGCTATAACTTTATTTGAGTTAAGGGTGGGATACAATTTGATAGATTTTTTAAATTAAATTAAAAAATAGTTTAAAAAAATTTTAAATTATTTTAGATTTCAAACTAAACCAAATTAAAATTAAAAAAAATTATTGTTTACTCTAATTTAGATTACGATTTACTTCATTATTATAAATATTTTATAATACATGATATGATATAATATAAATACAAAATTATACATATCATAAGATGTATCAAATTAATATAATACAGTAATATATTAAACATTATGATATATATTATTGATACATTTTTCCGATAAAAATGATGGTGCAATAGATGTGTTTATGAAAAATTTTTAAATTTTAAAAGTGTTTATGATATTTTCTAAAATAATAACGTATCAATTATAATTTTTTATTATTTTATTTTTTTAAAGATATATCATATGATATGATACACCATATGTGATATGAAAATTGAATTTTCAATATAAGATTCGACTATCATAGTTTGAATCTTAAAAAAAAAATATATAAATTGAATTATAATTTTCTAAAATATAATATAAATATATAAAATAAATATCATATATATTTTAAAAAATAACAAAATAAATATAAAAAATAAGTTATATATAGTATGAAATATGGTTATGGTTTGAATTATTTTGAAAATTGTTTAAATCGTAATTTAAACTAAAAAATGATTTAAAAATTTTTTAATCTAAAATAAAATAAAATAAATTATAATTTTTTAATAATTTAATTTAATTTTATAATTTAAATTGAATTATAGACGCACCAAATATGAGTTAACTACTTTTTGGGGATAGAATAAATTATTAAACAGGAAATACTTTAATATGATGATCGATTTCTTGAGTATTAAGGAGGTGAGACTATTGGTCCAATGACAATTCTATCTATATGATATTTGTTGAAAGGGATTTGAAACATTAATTTTATGTTTAAAATCTCATTTTTTTGGCCATCAGACTATTCTGAGTGGCGTACCACTTGTACCTTCAAAACAAAAGGACAAAAGTCGTCTAAACTGTATCACCATCAAAAGCACAAATTGTCTTAAAAAAATCTTAACACATTACAAAAGACAAGAAAGAACACAAAATCACATCCTAAACTTGCATGTATATAGCATACCCATCACCACCGCTTCGCCCACAGTCTTTGTCGCCATTGAAACATCATCGTCTTCAGATTCAAGCAATCTCCAGATTGCTCAAACCCTAATCTGATGCGGAAGCAGAAAACAAAACCTTTAATTCAACTCTGAAATCATGAATTTATAAAACTGATAAGACGAAGCACGATTCTACTGGACACGGCGGCGTACCAATATAACAAAGCTGTGTGGAGTCTCTCCTGTTTTGTTTTGAGTGAGAAGCTCGAAAATTAGAGAAACGAAGACGAAAATACAGAAATGCCGAGCGTAGCTGTAAAGCTATACAGTGTATTCTTCAAGTTCCTCCTGAAACACCGACTACAAAACCGGATCCAAACACCGCCCGAGGAATCCAGCCCGTTTGGAGTAACTACCCGACCTGAAGAATCGGTTGCCGCGCCCAATCCTTCATTCTCTGACGGAGTGGCGACAAAGGATATCCATATCGACCCCTTCACCTCTCTCACGATCCGGATTTTTCTACCCGAATCCGCTCTTCATCCTCCCGAACCCGATTCCAAACTTCAATCCAGAACTAAAGCCCGCTTGAACGTTAGGCAAGCCGATCTGGAACAGAGCGAGGTGTTGTTACGGAGAGGCAGTTACGGCCCGTCGAATGTGGGGACCGCGATAACGAGACTGGAAGAGAATCGGAGAAGTAGTTACACTGGTGTTGGAACTGAGGCTTTGAATTCCAAATCGGACGCGTATAGAGGGTACTTGCCGGTAGATGTGAACCGTAGGAAATTACCGATAGTGTTACAGTTTCATGGGGGAGGGTGGGTGAGCGGGAGCAATGATTCCGTGGCGAACGATTTTTTCTGTCGACGGATCTCGAGATTGTGTGATGCGATTGTTGTGGCAGTCGGGTATAGGTTGGCGCCGGAGAATAGGTACCCGGCGGCGTTTGACGATGGGCTCAAAGTGTTGAATTGGTTGGGGAAGCAAGCGAATTTGGCGGAGTGTAGTAAGAGCATGGGGAATGCTCGTGGTGGCGGTGTGGAGTCTAAGAAGTCTGATAGTAATCGACATCTTGTGGATGCGTTTGGTGCGTCTCCGGTGGAACCTTGGTTGGCTGCTCATGGAGATCCTTCAAGGTGTTTTGATGCTTTTTGTGGTTTTGTTTATTACTATTACTCATGATTGCTGATGTCTATGCTTATTGAAAACTGTCCAAATCTTGCCTATTGCAATGTGGGAACTCATACACCACATTTTTAGTTCTTAAGGGCAATGATTGCTGTAACATTAAGAATGTGATTACATGTATTTTTTCTGGCCAAAAGTTTATTATCTGTGTCTAAATGAAGGATAAACACTTGATCAACTAGTTTGGGAATTATTTACATATATGGAGACTGTCAAACTTTTTAACAATGCTTTTCAGTTTGATAATTACTTTCTGGTTTAGGGTTTAGTTGTATATTAATTGCTGTTGTGTTACTTTAGCTCATTCATATGTCTCTTAAAGGGTAGTGACTTGGTTCTTCCCACGTCTTGGTTTCAATTAGTTGCAAGAAATTGTTTTTTTGACCAAGTGTGAAACTAATATTCTCTTGTTCAACAGTTTTAGAAGAATTACAGTTTAGTTGGTGCAAACAACATTCAATATGATGTATGGTATGAAGACATGGATCTGAGTATCTTATTGTGACATAAGTGGGGATGTCACAAGACATCTTTGAAAAATTTAGACATAATAACCATTGGTATTCATGTTTATTATAAAGTACATATATAATATTTAGTACCAATTTTGACTTTGTGTTTATATACTTTTAAATGAACCATAGAAAGTAAGATGGTTATGTAATTTGCTAGCTTGTGAAAGTTTCATGACAAATTCGTCTAGCATCTGCATAATCCTGCACATGTTTTAGGCAAGTCTTGGTGAATTTTACCTATATGGATGTTAGACATAAATGAAGAGGTGAATTATAATACAACTTTTTTATAGGAGAGTTGCTTGCAAATCATAGATTGTGGTGAATGTGTGTATATGCAAGTCGTGAAATTCACCATTTAGTACCAATTTTGACTTTGTGTTTATATACTTTTAAATGAACCATAGAAAGTAAGATGGTTATGTAATTTGCTAGCTTGTGAAAGTTTCATGACAAATTCGTCTAGCATCTGCATAATCCTGCACATGTTTTAGGCAAGTCTTGGTGAATTTTACCTATATGGATGTTAGACATAAATGAACAGGTGAATTATAATACAACTTTTTTATAGGAGAGTTGCTTGCAAATCATAGATTGTGGTGAATGTGTGTATATGCAATTCGTGGGCCTAATTTATTGTTAGAGATACCTTTGCTCCTTTTGTGCATGAAAATGAATAATGGCATCAGTATGGAACTTTCATTGTAGAGGGACTGGAGTTATGCTGCTTTTCTGTAAACTAGGTTGTTGGATGGTGAAAGTGGTCACAGTGGTAACTCTATAGTTTTTCTATCTAATGCAATGAGGATGTGTTCTATGTATTCTAAGACCAATGATATTGGAATTGAGAATTAGGATTTTGTGCTTTGGATTCGATTTGGTGGAATTTGATGCTACTGTAAAACTGAGCGTTGAGAGCTTATTGTGTGTTCTATTGTTATGATTGCTAGTAATTTATTAATTGATAAAAGTTGGCCTATGAAAGAAGAGTCCTTCCGATTTTCTTGATGAGTGTTATATCTATGGAGGCTGGAACACTAATGAGGAGGTGTGGATACATTATTTTTTCTTTTTGTAATGATAATGCATGCAACGTGCAGAAGAGCTCATATTATTTGCTCTTTATTTTCACTTGTTGCTTTCTTTGTTGGTTACTTTTCTTGCCATTCTATGTCTGCTTGCCTGTAGTTAAGCTGAGATCTATTTATAATTCTGTACAGTTGGCATTTTGTCCAATTATTTTTTGTTGATAAAGGTAGAGCTGGATAAATATAACAAGTCACACCTGTTTACATTGACCTGGGAATGGTTTTTAGCTGTTTGTCCTGAAATGAAACTGGTAACCTACAACTGTTGTATTTAGTGATAATTGGAAATTTCTTTTGAATGCTTATTCTTTACAAGCAACTTGGAGGGTTTGGTTATGGAATTTTAAGCTATACAAACCTGATCGTTGTGGACTTGTGGTATGTTTTACAGATGTGTTCTACTTGGGGTGAGCTGTGGTGCAAACATTGCAGATTTTGTGGCTCGGAAAGCTGTTGAGGCAGGAAGGCTTCTGGATCCTGTGAAGGTTGTTGCACAGGTTCTGATGTATCCTTTTTTCATTGGAAGTGTCCCCACACATTCAGAGATAAAATTGGCAAACTCTTACTTCTATGACAAGGCTATGTGCCTACTTGCCTGGAAACTTTTTCTTCCTGAGGAGGAGTTCAGCCTGGACCACCCAACTGCTAACCCCCTAGTACCAGATCGAGGGCCACCTTTGAAGCTGATGCCCCCAACACTGACAGTGGTAGCTGAACATGACTGGATGAGAGATAGGGCCATCGCTTACTCAGAGGAGCTCCGGAAGGTAAACGTTGATGCACCTGTTCTTGAGTACAAGGATGCAGTTCATGAATTTGCGACACTCGACGTGCTTCTGAAGAGCCCGCAGGCCCATGCCTGTGCTGAGGATATTGCCATCTGGGTTAAAAAGTACATCTCATTTCGAGGCCACGAGTTCTCTTATTAAGTAAGAGATTTTTAACTCGTACAAAGTTTCCTGAATTCCTGATACATGCTTTGTTATTTGATGGGAAAGAGAGCAAATTATGGCCATTGCATTACCATGAGGTTTGCAATATTTTGCGTTGGCTCTTTTTAGCTTAACTAGCTGCTGGGTTGTTCATCAGTTTTTATCTTTTACCACACCCTATTTTGTTCTTTTTGTAATATAGAGAACTTCTGAGAGTAGAAAATTAGTGGGCTTTGAGATGATATGATATCCTGTTTGAGTATTGTGCACCACATTGGGACGGTGTAGTAACAAATTTTCCTGTATATAAGTGTACTATCTCAGTATTTCCAGTGAATAGAGTTCATTTGAAAGAAAACTCTCTCTCTCCTTAATTTACATTTAGTATGTGTTTTCTGCACTTGCTAGCATGTTTTAACTTGTACATTCAAAACCAGAAAATGCTTATACCGGTAGAGGTATGACCCAATTTTGTTTCTTCCTTCAGAGACAATAGCAATTTTTATTGTTTTAATTTTCTTGTAATCTTCTTGAAGCACTGACAACACCCATGTATAAATCTCCCATTTCATGGCAGGTGAAATCCCCAGGCATATGTTAGACAAAGCCTCAATTTGGTCACAATCTCTCTCAGATTGGACCCTGGAACCATGAAGAGGCTGAACAGGTGAGTTTTGCAATGGAAGTGGCTCTGTTTCTTATTCAAGTCCTTGCCCTTTTGACTAACATGCCCCGATAGTGGAAGCATTTGAGGGAAGCAAGTTTGAGCTTGCAGCCATGGAGACGACAGCCCTGGCCTCTACTGGAGACGTCAACCCAATGATCATTGTCACGCCCCACTATTTCCCCACGCATTATTAGGAGTAATTCTCAGCACACATTTCAGTCATTGGGTAAATTTCAGTTTGCAGTATCCAGCCTGCAAGTGCAGCCAGTGACAGCCCAAAAAGGATGCAATGTAAGAATCCAAGATTTCCGGTCTAATTTATAGAATAACATATTTTCTTGTAAAAGTTTGTAGATTATTTGAATGCGGGAAGATATTTCTACGAAAAAATTATTTAATGTAATAATAAAATTATGTATATTTATTTTTAGTATATAAATAAATATATATTTTTATATATTATCAAGTAATTGAATAATTTTAAATTAAGGATAAAATAATATTCAATTACATAATGACATTTTATATGTATACTTAAAAATAAGTACATGTAACCATTCTTTTAATATAAATATTTGGATTTTTTGGATTCTTTTCACAACCATTTGTGCCTTTGGAAAAGAGCAATTATACAACCCTAAAACACCTCAATAAAGATGACTTTTCATCACATTTATACACTCTCACATTTCAATATTTAACTTTTTTTTTGTTCTTCCTTTCAATTTCTTGTGCATTATTTCTTTCTAATAAAATGATGAAAACCAATATTTTAAATAGAGTTTTGATATTTTTAAAGAATTTAAATAATAAAATTTTAAATTGTTAATAATATATTATTAATTTGATATTTGTATTAACAGTTCTGTAATTTCAATAGAAATAAAACACAATTATTTTCTAAGAAAACCAAACTTACTAAAGCAGTGAATAACAAGAGAAATTTAAAAGGTGAAAAATTTTTTAATATCAATTTCTAAAAGTTCTTATCCGAACAAGTTTTTCACCAGCCCATATACGGGCGAAAACCCGACCCTTTCGATGCAAAGATGACGGATGAACACCCCGTAAGCAAACCCGAATATACGATCATATTTATGTACGGTTCTTTAAATTTACTTCCGCTTTAAGAGCGAGATAAAGAAACTTTCACGGATCTCACTGGTTCCTCGCTTCACTGCTCTCACCAGCTTATCAACCAACCTTTCCGAACACGGTACGCTTTCACATTTGTCTTTTAATTCGGTACTCACTTATATTTGAACGATCTTTATTGATTCAGCTTTAAATCTTTGTTGTTTCTTTTCGCTTTCTGTTGGATACATCTCTTCTATACTGTCGCCAGCGATGATTCTATGTTCAAATTTTAATTTTATGAAGCAGATCTATGAAGAATCAGCTTTGTGTGCTTACACTTTGTTACTTCTTTTGATTGTAACGAGACCTTTGATACTTGTGTTGCTAAGTTGATGAGCTACTTTTTCTTGGCAGGGTGATGGTAAAAGACACAGTGGTTTAGCGAATTTAGTGGAGTAGATATTGTTTGTCGATTCCACGATGAGAGGTTTTGGAGCGACTTTGAGAGTTGCGACTACTGTAATTTTAACTCTGTGGATCGGCATTGCTTCTCTATATCATTTGTTAAAGCCAATTTCGAATCTTTGTGTTATGACCTATATGTATCCTACATACATTCCGATTTCTTCAACTGAAGGTGCTTCATATACAAAGTATGGCTTGTATTTGTATCATGAAGGGTGGAAAAAGATTGATTTTAAGGAGCACCTGAAGCAGCTTAATGGTGTACCGCTTCTTTTTATTCCTGGGAATGGTGGTAGCTATAAACAGGCAAGGTCTTCCTTCTTCTTTATTACTTTTGATTGTTATTTTATTGTTGAAAAATCTTCATTTTATATTGATCAGTGTTTTGTTGGATTAGAGGAGTACTTTTAGATTTAGTCTGGCTATGCTAAACTGTTCTTCTTTAAGTTTTTTAATTATGAATTTCGTTTAATAGGGTGTTGTAAAAACTAATTCAAGTTGAAACCAATTTTGAGATTTTTTCTTCTGAGAAAATACAGATGGAAGATTTGGGGCATAGGTTTAGTGCATTGGAAGATAGAACTCTGTGTTATGATGCAAGATTTATAGTTGTTGTATTAAGAGTTCTGAACATATGTTATTGAATATGGAAGAGTTGATTATGGAAGGTCTGTTCTCTGTTTCATGGGCTTAAGTGACTCGTGATGAAGACTGTAAGTAAGGGTTCTAATCTTAGCATCATTTTTTTTGTGTCTATTTAAGATGTTAATAAAACCAGTGAATTTGGGTGAGTTGATGGCTTAGTTGGAGCTTTGCTTACAGTTGTTTGCTGGTCAGGCAGAGGTATTTATTTCAGTATAGATTGGAAGAGGATTATGTTTCAGTGTAGAATTTTTTACTCCATCTTTTAATTAGCCATTTTTTGGTAATTGTTTGTGATTTGATAATCTGCTAACAATCTGAATTATTTGAGTCCTGTTGGAATAGAATATTTTTGCAGATAAAGTGATCCAATTACATCATATCCAGGAGAGGCATTACAAATTTCATTATGCATTTATTTTTTTGAAAACTTTTGCAAACAATTAACAACAATGATAATGTTATATATAATTTCATATCATATAGTAAGTCTCCATTTGAACTGTGCAACCATCGTAAGAGAAAATTTTAAACAGCTTCATGCTTATCTCAGGTGCGATCTTTAGCAGCAGAATCTGATAGGGCATATCAAGGAGGTCCACTTGAACGTTCATTTTATCAAGAAGCGTTCCTGACTTCTGAGGAAGGCAGTACAGATATGAATGCATCGGGCTTTCAATTACCCAACCAATATTCTTGCAAACTGGACTGGTTTGCTGTGGATCTTGAAGGTGGACATTCTGCAATGGACGGTCAGATTCTTGAGGAGCATGCAGAATATGTTGTGTATGCCATCCACAGGGTATAGCTTAATTTCTTTGATTGTGTTAATTTCCCCAGCACAAATGAGTAATTATATTACTAATGTCAATCATGATGTTCAGTGTGATGATTTTTGAGATCATGCTTTGTGTTATTATTAATATTACACCATGAACCTTTTTTTTTCAATTGAAGGTTTAGAAGTTTTATCATAGAACTTGAAATTTATGTTGGAATTATACATCTGGGTTTTTATTGGAATGGAATTCAAAGTGTGTGCTTCATATTGCAGGGGGGTGGTATGAGACTACACAATGAAGGTCCATAAGCCCTTTTCTTGTCTCACTTTGATGAAGCATCATCCCACAACTTTTGAATTGGCTTCTGTGATCCTATATATATATATTGTTTTTACCTATAAGTACATGAATTGAAGAAGTTTTTTGGGTTAAGCTTATTGAGCATGGCCTCAGAACCACTTTTCCAGTTTTTAGGCCTTATTCATTTTTACATAGCCTCAAACCAATTACCCCTTGTGTTTAACTTTTGACTCCTGTGTTTGTAGTACACTCAACATTGATAAGACAACACTTTATTGATACAATAATAATGCCAAAAATTCCTATTAACGATACTGCCTTTAAGTTTCTCAGACTGATTTAAGTTTGAAGAGTTTCTTGTTTGGTAGAATACAGGTACTTTTGTTTGTGACTTTTCATTTATGCCATTGATTAATGTCTGGGAATATTTGCAGATTTTGGATCAATACCGAGAATCTCATGAAGCTCGAGAGAGAGAAGGTTCTGCAGCCTCTGGGAGTTTGCCTAAAAGTGTGATATTGGTTGGTCACTCTATGGGTGGCTTTATTGCCAGAGCTGCTATTATCCACCCACTTTTAAGGAAGTCAGCTGTCGAGACTGTACTCACGCTTTCAAGCCCACACCAGTAAGTTTAGGTTTCTTCAATTTCATTGGTTTTAAAATTTCATTGATTTATTGGCTTTCGTATGAGATTTTCCTGTTTTATCCAGATCTCCACCTTTGGCATTGCAGCCATCCCTGGGTTACTATTTTGCTAGTGTTAACCATGAATGGAGAAAGGGGTACGATGTCCATACCACTTCAACGGGACATCATGTATCTGATCCTAGACTTTCTCATGTTGTTGTTGTTTCCATTTCTGGTGGTTATAATGACTATCAGGTATATTGGTGTTTTGAGTCTATTACACATGGTATGTGGTTGGTTTCTCTTTAGAATGTTTGTTCGATCAAATAATTAAAGCTGCCTTATATGTTAATAATTCTCTACATGCAAAATATGTTAAGATTTGCCAGGAAATCACATCTAATACTTGTTTTGATCGCTTTAAAAAGCTATTTCATTACATTACTTTGATTTTCAATGGAATGCTTGCTATGTACTTGATTTGGATCTTCTTTAAATGTTAACGCCTTCATTTTTTTGTTCTGTTTTTAGCTGTAGACGTTTTCCAACTTTTTTTTCCCTTTTTGTTCAGGTGCGGTCAGAATTAGAATCCCTTGATGGTATTGTGCCTCCCACCCATGGCTTTATGATAACTAGTTCTGGCATGAAAAATGTGTGGCTGTCAATGGAACATCAAACTATTTTATGGTGTAATCAACTGGTCATTCAAGTGAGTGAAACTTTCTTTTAGAATAAATATTTAATTCTTTTGTGGATGGTTTTGAATATCTATCTTTTATGTAGGTCTCGCATACTCTCCTTAGTTTGATTGACTCCAGATCTGGCCAGCCTTTTCTTGACGCTAGAAAAAGACTTGCAATATTTTCAAGGATGCTTCGTTGTGCAACACCCCAAAGTTTTAATTGGTTGATGCAATCACAACAGTTCCACCACTCAACTACTCTTCCCATCAAGGACGTAAAAGATGCAACTGGTATTAACTTTCTTCACATCATCTTTATAGTTTTAAATACAGTATATTCCACTTTGTAGCTGTCCAAAATATTTAAGACTTTCTTTTTTCTAATTCTGAAATATCTTGCTGGAATTATATTGATGGTGATTTTAGCTATTATGGTTTGTGAGCTTTCAAAAACTTTGTCAATTTACCAAAATACAAACTTCGTGGTTTACATGTTATTTCCTTGATATTGGCAGAAACTTACCCTGGAGAGCACAATTGTTTGATTTACCTCAAAAACAGGGCCTAAAAATCTCATCTTAATGTAGTATTCCTAGTTGGAAAAACTATAATTGTAAATGTTCATTCTTTTATATTCTCAAATTTTAGCCAAGTGATATCTGCATCATTTAAGTATGACCATGTATCAGATTGCTAGACTTATAAAAACCTTTTCTTCTCTTGCACTGCATTGTGTATGCAAGAATGTGTTACAAGTTTTATACCATTTTTTATGTAATTAAATGCAGTCTAATATGTGTAATAACACCTTGCAGATTCTCAAGTGCATTCTTTTTCTAGTTGTCCCAGCTCTGTGCATTGGAGCGATGATGGCCTTGAGAGGGATCTATACATTCAGACAACTACTGTGACTGTGTTGGCCATGGATGGGAGGAGGCGGTGGTTAGACATACAGAAATTGGTAAGCTAAGCAGCACTTTTCCATCTCGATTGAAGAAATAGCTTAGTCTTTCTCTTTCTTATCATTTCTCCACGGTGAAATACTTAGCATTGTGACTGTTGAGAGTTGGTTTTAACAATTTGCCCATATTTTCAATCTTCTTGCTACTTAACGAAGTTTGAACCTTGGTCTCAGGTCAGGAATTCTCCTTCAAAATTCCATATTTGGTGGCTTTAAGCTTTCTTTGGGAGTTACTGGTTGCGATGAGTTGTCTTAGAAGTGTAGATGATGAATACTGAATGAAAAGTTTACGAGGCTTAAACTTTAAGTCAGTTATATACCCTTAATGGGTTATGTAAGAAACATAGTAATTTTAGCTGGTTGGATCTCTTAGGCATGTACAAGAGGTCTTGGGATCAACTCCAAGTATGCAAAGCTGTCTTTTTTTTTTTTTGGGGGGGGGGGGGGGGGGGGGGGGGGGGAGGGGGGGAAGGGGAAGGTTTCAGTTTATAATTTTTAGTTTCAAAAAAGAAAGGAAAAAAAGGATCTCTGTCAAGGCCAAGTTGATTTTTTTTTCTGATACTATTAGCTCTTTTGCATTTTATTTTATACTTTTGAAGACCAGAGTTCTATGGCTTACAGTTTGCCTTGTATGGTTAGAGTTCAAATGGAAAAAGTCACTTCATATTTGTGACAAACCTTGCTCCATGTTTTGGGGTTAGAATTCACCTGTGGCCTGAAAAAGGGAAATCAACTCTGGACCTGTCTGCAAGTGAAAGGGCTCTAGAGGTGACGTCAAAGATGGTTCACATTCCATCACGACAAGCACCTAGGCAGGTACTAGTTGTTGAAACTATGATGCTCAATTGTCAATTGAAGTAAATTGTTTGTCTTATATAAGTGAAGTATAGTGTTAAGTTTTAAGATCATGTTGCAATAATGTTGTTGAGACACATTCCTGAATATGTTGTTTCTTCATCAGACAGAACCTGGCAGTCAGACAGAGCAAGTGCCTCCAACTGCAGTATTTCAGTTGGGTCCAGAGGATATGCATGGTTTCAGATTCCTGACTATTTCTGTTGCACCTCGTCCGGTATTGTCTGGCCTTCATTCCTATTCTCGTTTCTTTTTCAATGTGACAAACTACATTTGCACAGGAATTTTTTTTTTCTTCCTCTTCCATAATTGGATAGATGAATGTTTTGATTGTTCTCTTGCTGGATCTGATTTCAACATGTACTCTACATGATTTGTGGTGATTTGCTGGTCCTCAGACTATTTCAGGTAGACCTCCACCAGCAGCTTCCATGGCAGTTGGGCAGTTCTTTAATCCGCAGGAAGGGGAGATTGAATTTTCTCCACAAGCAATGCTGCTATCTACATATTCACCCAAGGTTAATATTTTCATAAGCAGCTGACTTATTTTCAGGTTATGATTTTAGAGGATTAAGTCTATAACTGCTTAGATTAGTTTTGCCTGTTCAATTAACTGGGCTTTCATTATTTGAATGCTGTACAGGAAATGTTTCTGAAGGAGGATCATCCCCTCACTTTCAATTTGTCATTTGCTATTAGCTTAGGCCTTTTGCCTGCTACTTTGTCTTTGAGAACTGAAAGCTGTGGAATAAAGAAAGCTGGGCTTCCAGATGAAGAAACTGGACACACGGAAAACAGTGGTAAGGAATTAAATCTTACTAACTGCCTTTTCTTGTAATTCATGCAAAACCTAGGTATAATCTTTCACTGTCATGTCTTCTTATGTCCCTTTGACTGTATGGATTATGATTGAGATCATTGTAATGTTTACAAGTTTCCATGCAATGCTGACATGCTCTCTCTCTGAAATGGTTAATTATGCAGGCTGTACTAGACTATCTTTTTATTTTGTTTATAAAGTATTAATGAATATTCATATGAAAGTTCACAAATATATTAACTGAGTGCAAGAATAAGTGGTTCCAGTGCCGAAAGTCAGAAACTAGTTGCTGAAAATTAAATCATTTTCTGACTGTGGTAAATTGTGTTGTACGCAACAGTTTTGGTGCTAACATTTTACTATTGATTAGAAATATTTAGCATAGTTTAGGAGTCTGGTTAACAAAATAGTCTTATGTTTGAATATCTCCATTGCATTAATGAAATTACAATAAATTGTATGTATTTGTTGTGGAATTTTATGCACTTGCGTTTCATGTGAGAGGATATGTTGGAGTGTACAGTTTCTTTTGTTTTGTTTTGTTGACTTCTTGGTGTCACCTTTTAAAACTTAAAATTTTAATCCTTTGAACATTTCTAAGGTTTAAGTCTCTCTATTGTTCAAATTTTCTAGACATCTTTTGTTTGGTGGACTCTATGTTGAACACATCTTGTGGCTTTCAGTCACCAAACAATATCTTTTTAATCATGATATTGTTAGATTTTTCCTTTAATTTTCTTTTCTACTGAACAAGCTTCTTGGCATTTCAGGACTTTGCAAAATGCGTTGCTTCCCACCTGTGGCACTTGCCTGGGATCCAATGTCAGGTCTTCACATATTTCCAAACTTGTACAGTGAGACTATTGTTGTTGATTCTTCACTAGCACTTTTGAGTTTCTCACAGAGATTTAAAAGAACCACTGTTATATTGCTGGTATGAAGTTTTCCAAATATGTTTATTTTCTTGTATTATTATTGTTATTATAATATAATTTTTATGTATACTTTCACTTTTTATTAATTTAAGGTTTTCATTTCTGCACCCTTCTGCAGGTTGATCCACATTGCTCATATAAAATTAGTGTAGCTGTTTCTATTACTGGATCTGCGATCAGATTTTTGCTTTTATACAGCTCACAGGTGATTAAATTCAAGATTGCTGGATATTTTTGTGTATTTGACGTTGGATATAAACTTTCATCAGTTTTGTAAAATTTATCTTTGATTTACCATTAATTATAATGTTGAGTTTGGGAGTGTAATTTATTGGAGACATTTGCATCTTATGACATGGACTTTCTCAACCTTCAGTGTTAGTTTAAATATTGTCCTTTGTCCAAGCAGTTAGTATATGTAATGGGCCTCACAATGATGGAACAATTAGTCTATTTCACTAAAGTTGTCTTTAAAAACCAATCAAACTTAATTTTTGTTGTAGAAATGGCTGTAGTTCCTGTTCATGAATAATTTTCTTATATATAGCATAGATGCAAGGAGAGGCATTACATACCATATACAAAACAAAATTCACTACCACGAATTGGTTTGTAACATTTTTGTGTGTGTTTGTGTGATTAATTAAGAAGAGCACACAAGGGCGCCTTGTACATGTGATAAGCTCCAAAGTTGTAATCCAACTACATGGATGCACTTTCTTGTTTTTCCATGAGTCCTTAGAGAAAACTCTGTTATGACCATTTGTAGCATCCAAGTTTTTATGAACTATCAGCAAGTCTTTGCAGAATGCATCTTCTGTTTCCATTACTGATATAGATGTCTTTTTATTTTTATATTTTTGGGTTAAAAGATATTATTTATGTTGTTCATGATATAATTTTTGTATTGTCATGCTGCTGGACTTGTCTTTTGCAGATAGTTGGTTTGTCTGTTGCTGTTATATTTTTTGCTCTCATGCGGCAAGCATATGCATGGGATCTTGATGTGCCTATCCCTTCTGTTCTGTCAGCCGTAGAATTCAATTTACGAATGCCATTTCCATTTTTGCTTTTAGCTGTTCTACCCATTTTGGTCTCCTTGTTTCTTTCCTTCCTAATGTCTCAACCATTTCCTCCCATCATGAGCTTTGCCATTGTGTCGATGATTTGCTACTTATTCGCAAATGGGTTGATAGTTCTACTGTTATTGGCTTCAAAATTGATCTTCTATGTGGCTGCCACTATATATGTATTCATCAAGACAAGGTTGGTTGGCTTTCTCTCCTTTTCATGTGGTGTAACTTAGTATTTGTATAATTTGTTTTTCAATGGTTTACAGCTGATACTTTCGTATAATACTGGAAAAAGAAATTACAATAAGATAAGTGTTGGAGAATTATCCATGCATCATTGAGCCCTCTTCGAAGTACTCTGGAAAGTTTTTGAAAAGTGATTTAGAAAAATTGTTATGATTATCTTTGTGAGATGACGTACCATTTCTTGGGATTTGATGGACATTGTATCAAGTTTCATTTTCGAATTAAGCAACTTTTTATTATTATGTTTTACTTCAAATAATTTTTAGCTTTCCCTGAGATCTTGTTGGTGGGAATTGAATTTTATGAAACCTTTATTGGAGTATGAAGCTATACTGTTTTTCTTTTCTCCTTGCCATTTTCTTCTTCTGCAGTATTATAGTTGTTCATCCTTGTGTAAGTCTGTTGAAGTTACTTGTTTATAAAATAAACAGTTGGGTTTTAGTATTTCAGGTGGCAAGCGTGGGAAGGAAATTTTTGCTTTGGATTTCTTCTTTGGTTTGCCAATCTTTCCTCTGGTTTCTTTTCATTGAAGGTAAATTGACCTCTTTGGTATTTGCATGTTTAGTGGCTTACACTGGGTTAATGGCTACACTTATGTTGCATTTATTTGAGGTTAAAAGTGTGGCTTGCTTTTATATTTTGCTGTGTTTATTTAAATAAACAATCAAGTTTGCTACAACTAAAACTGACCCTTTTAATATGTTAGACAATTCCTTTAGAAGGGTAGATATAAATATAGCACAATTGAGTGTGAATTCTGGTGGATAGGTTGTCAATACACTTAGTCTTGATTGGTGGTTGAAGTTCTTTATTCCATTTTGATCCTTTTTCACTTTACTTTCCTATTTCATGGATGGAGATTGATGATTTCTCTCATAGACCTTTTTCTGGTTCTCAAAAAAAGCAGATGGTAATGGTTCTAAGAGTCCATCCATTAATTGTTACAACACTGGCTGCAATTACTTTGGTGTGCATTGTTCATCCAGCTTTGGGTCTATTCGTACTTCTCATGTTTCATTTTTTGTGCTGCCATAATTCACTGTGCAGGTATATTTTTAATTTCAGGTCTCTTCCATTACCACCATCTTTGTATTCAATACAAGAATTAATTTTCGAGTTAAATCTTCAGATTATGCTCATGGTGAATTTGATTGGCTTCTTGGGTCTGTAATACTTTTAATCCATTATTTTTTACACTTACTGTTCAAAATTTGAGGAAAGTTAGGTGTCTATTAATTGGACCATAAGCATCAAACAGGTGTGGAATTTGATCTATTTATTGCATCTAGCTGCCACTTCTCTGATAAACTGGTGGTTTTCAAAAGGCTTAGTGTTTCTGTTACAGTTCTTTGACAGCTTCCTTCCATAGCAATGTTTGGAGAACAGAACTATTTGATTACACCAGTGACAGCAATGGTGGATCTAGGCAATTTGCATCATCACGGGATGGAAGATTCAACCATGATCTCCCATCAGAAAAAAATAACTATGATAGTCCAGATCCAACAAAAAGTTATAGTGACACTCAACTAGAGATTTTCCATCACCAACATGGCTTGCTGATCCTGCATCTTCTTGCAACCCTCATGTTTGTACCGTCATTGATAGCTCGGTTGCAGGTATGGATTATCCTAAAGCACCATGTTCATAGACATAAATTAACTTGTGGCATTAATTTTGTAGGAGCACTAAATAATTAAAACATTGATTTTGCGTCCATTTCTAATTTACCATTCATGTTGAATGAATCTATGTAAGAGTTAAGGGAAGATATGCTTGGTTCATGTTATCATATAGCATTTGTTGAATGTGAAAGATATGCATGTATGCATATATATATCTATGTGTGTTTATTGAATGCATGTATGATATTGAAGCTGTGGGCTTGGACTTATATTGACATGCCCTATATAACTTCAGAATAAATATATGCTCACGGACTTATGTGAAAGCAGAGAATATGGATTGGACATAGCTTGCCGTGGTTGTTGGATTCAATCCTTTGCGTTGGTGTAATTTTTCATGGTGTTATCATCTCGAAGCCCGAATTCAATTCCTTGGTCAGTTTCCCAAGCATCTTTGGTCAGAAACTGAGGTTGAATGTTGTGTATGCACTTGCTGGATACTATTCCTTTCTCTCTGGACTGGCATTGGCACCATATAGGGTGTTCTATGCTATTGCTATCATAGGAATCATTTCAGTTGCCTGTAAAACCATAAAAGGGAGAAATGGTTTAGGCAACCGGAAACATTCTCACCGACACTGAGTTAGCTTTCTCTGCAATCCATGCAAACTGAGTCTGAGAGTACCCAGACGACGAGAAGTTTGGTGCACAGTTAGTTTGATAGGTAAATTTGTGTAACATTAAGTTGCTGCATCTTCACTCCAAAATTTCAGATGGGAGGAGTTTATAGGTGAAAGATGTAATTCTGAAGACAGAAAGGAAAGGAAAAGAGTGCAATTTCTATTTAGGGCTGAGCCTTTTGAATTTTTATGAACATGGCTCGCTCTCTCTATTTTTTTTCTCACTAGATTTTTATGAGAATTTTTGACTTTTGGGAAGTATAGTGGGTCACATTGCTCAGGTAAACCTTAGAAAGTAAATAATCATCTATTAATGCTGGTGTGTGTTTTTTTTTTTTTTTATTATTAAGAGTAGGTTTCAATAATCACAATAGCTATTTATATATGTTCCACATTACCTTATATATGATAAAGGTAGCAAGGACTGCAAATTCGAGGTGGGAGATTGGGTCTATCTAAAATTGCAATCCTATGAATAGCTCTCTTGCTGACTAAAACCCTAGTTTAGAACTTAACATGCATTTTGTACCTCTTACTCGATTAGCTTTTTATAGCACTAACTATTGATTGTTTGCAGGTTGCATCACCACAACAGGTTGTACTTACTAATTTGTTCATGTCAATTTAACCGTAGGTCACTCCAAATATGCTACCTGAATCTGTTCTGGTGGACTAAATGAACATACATTGTCAACTAGACAATTACTGATTTTGTTCTTTTATTAATATCCCTACTGTTTTAAGATAGATTAAAAATGCGGCTGTACTGAATTATGTACTAGGATTGATTGCAGTACAACGGAAATTAAAAATTAAACCTGACGAAGTGCTCTGACTGATTGCATGTTTGACAGAGTCAGGTAAATAGATAGATCGGAATGGACTGAACTGAAGTGTTTAAATTTAATAGCCATTTTGATTGGATGGAGTCCAAAATAAAAAACTATCACTAGAGTTTGAATTTGAACTCAATTTACACTCAACTAAAATATATTTTTTTAACTTTAAAAATTATTTTAATAAATTTGATTGGATGGAGTCCAAAATAAAAAATTATCTCTTGAGTTTGAGTTCGAACTTGATTTACACCTAATATATATTCTTTAACTTTAAAAATTATTTTAAAAAAATTTGCTTTTTAATGAAAGAAATAATAGAATTATGTAAAATTATAACGAAGAGTAATTTGGGTTCGAATAATGAAATGTTATATGTAATTATAGGAATTTGAATTAACAATAAAATGACACATAATTATATAATGACATAATTATTATTTAAATTATTACTTATTATAAGGGTATAGAATAATCATTTTATTCATTGTAAATAAATTTATCCAATTCAAAAAAGTTAATGTGAGAAAAATTTTAGCTTAACTCATCACTCTTTTTCTTTGTTAAGACAATTCAACTTTAATGTTTTTTCACTAGGAATAGTAATTTTTTTAAATTTAATAAATATCTACTGTATCAAACTTGAGCCCGACTCGTCATATTAAACTTAAACTTGATTTTTTCAAAACTTATCGATGTTGAATTTAACTATTTAGAGTAAAATTGAATTCAAACAAACCCAAACTCTGAAACCCAACTCAAATTCATCCCTATTCCAAAATTCTTGCATATTAGACAACATTTGTTGACAATTATAGGTGTTGATGATGGAATTGATATATCTTTGAACAGTCTCCAGAGATATTGGATTAGCTTCGTTCTACTGGCTTATCTGTCGTAGTTGACAAATCCATGAAAAGAAAAGAAATAAGATATGCAGACAAGACAGATGATTGATCATCCATTATTTACAAGTAACTTATTCTGATACGGAAAGACTGATGGTAAAGCAGCCATGGCACCCCATGAATAAAGCTACTCCACATCTCTCCATTTTACACACAATTAAAAATAAAACAAGGAACAAGCATATCATTCATATTTTCCTAATTTTCTAAAGAAACGGAGCCAGCATGGTGACAATGAGGCTACAAAGGAAAACAATGGTGTTGCAGGCATATGCAGGGCTTCCTGCACTTGCTTTCTTTGTCGGAGACGGTCCCGGCGAGAGGGACCTTGGAGATGGAGCTGTTGCATCTGAAAATGTTGCTCCTTCAGAGATTGCCACCAATGTCAGCATCGAATAAATCACCAAAACCCAAGCAAATCGAGTAAGTTCCCTCGCACTGAACATTTTTAGTTTTTCCTACTTAGAGTGAAGACATTGTTAGCAAAATTAATGGCTTTATAGACAGTAGGATCAAGAACAACTTGGGTAGCTACTTTCTGTATCAACTGTCCAGATCTACCCGTCTCAAAGTTTTGTTTATTGCACTGGTTAGAGCAGTTGAAGCTGACTGATTCTTTAATCTGATGATTAGTCATAACAATAAATTAAGGAAGAAGTCAAATTGCTTCTACAAAAATATTATAACTGAACTTTCTCAAACGTAAACTTTAATCTGTGTTGATGGATAATGTCATGAATTTCGCATTATGCTTCTCTTAGGATAGTGTAGAATAAAATGCTGGACTCTTCCTCACTAATTATTATATACCTTAGCGATGGAGACATCATAACTGTTGAGAGGAAAACTGAACCATGAACCATCTCAAACTGGGATTCGAAATCAGAAGTAAAATCATAATTAGATTGGGATTAGAAATGGGAGGTTTCAAATTATAACTTAAGAGTCATACTACATATATAAACAAACCCAATCACAAGTTGTCACCTCAGTTTGTATAATTTATTTACACACATAGTTTTTCATAACTTAATCTGCCTATGTGTGTACCAGTTGATAACAGCATGGGTCTAATAAATCAATATTCAACCAATATAATAAATGCAAAAAAACAATGCTACTGTCAAACTGAAAGCAAGCATGCAATTCACAGACCAGAGAAAATTTGGTGCCACATAATTCTTTCCAACATGAAAAAAATACATTTCTACGACTACCAACATTCAACTTGATAGGAATACTTGATGAGATACTACAGAATTAACTACAAATTAACTTGTAAATGCTCCACTTATCACTAGATAGGAAAGCCCCTTACTTCAAATATGAAAATATAAAAATGCAACTAAAAGCAATACTATTAATTGTATGAGCAGTCACCATTAATTACTTCTATACACAGATTGAGCATTACATGTTTTATTTATTACATATATTTACTAATTAGCTTTTTCAAACTGGCAAGTAATAGAATCAGATTCCAAAGTGGCATTTTTTCCATAAAGTTTGCTGGGGTTTCTGACCAAATCCTCTAGAATTTCTAAATTAGTATCCCATTCTACATATCTCAACATTCGGAGGCTTGGCTTTCTGCACATCAGAGATCAACATCAACCTTATTTTACTTTTTTTCAATTATTCAAAGAACGAGCATCAACAACGAACCATCATATGTGTGCGTGTGCAAAACCAAACACACTAATTACTCTTTAACCTTTTTAAATAAAAATTTACAGTAGCAGAAGAAATTATTTTTATTTATCCTATGTAACATTCAGTTCTTGAACCAACATTACATTAAGAATAAAACATTCAGTTCTTGAATTACAAGTTAAAAATGGAGGCAGTCAAACTACTATCATCTAGATTTTGTAATACAGAATAAAACATTCAAAGTTTAAGTCAGCAAGAAGAAATTGGTTGACTTACTTTGTTGACACTAGAAGTTTGCTAGAGAATCGCTAAAAGTTGCTGAAGATGTGAAACAAAGAAACCAGAATGCTACGAAGAACTGAAGTGACGCAAAAAACAGCCAATGGTTCGAAGTTGCAGCTGGCGAACGGGAGAACTGGAGGAGGCGGCATCGAGGAGCGTGAATGATAGGAGGCGGAGAGAGTCTGAGGCGCAACGACAGCAAGTCGCAAGAAGAAGATGACTTTAAGACTCTAGTCGCAAGAAGTCGCCTGGGGTTTAGTTTATATATATATATATTTTTTTCAATTTTCAAAACTAACTGGCGCCACACACATGGTTTCATTTTAAACATCAAAATTTTTAAGCGAGCTCTGCTCAGCGAGCGAGTCAAGTATTGTTCTGTTCGGGTTCGTATTTTTTTTTTGCTTTAAACTTAAACTAGTGTTTGTATTTGTACTCGTTTAAGTTATACTTATTTCAAACTCATTCTAATAAAATTCATTTTGAGCTCGAACAAATTCACTTCAAATCCAGCCTTAATTCAAACAATCACCACCACCATTCATTGTCGACATTGTTGTAGCTATTAGAGGAGAGATTTGATGGCGTAAAAGGCACAAGCATGGGAGAGTTTGTACATGATTGAGTGGTCGGTATTGAAAGTATGGAAAAATTGGGATAAAATATGTTGGGTTAACCAAATATTTGTAAATTAAGATCGAGATTTTGTTGTCATGAGATTTTAGAGACTAATGGAAGAAAGAATGGTGAAGACTAGAAAAAGGAAGATGACGGCTATAGAGGGAAGTAATAAAATATCCAACTAAATTTAAGAGACAATAATAAAAATAGAATATAAGAGGAAAATATTTTAGAGTCAACAATAAGAAAATGACTTCTTTCATAATTAATTAACTCTTTTAATAAATTCCTTTATGAAAAAAAATGAAAACTATAAACCAGTGTAAATTAGATAGATAAAATTACTTGAATTTAAAGTTGATAAAAAATGGATGAAAGATAGAAATGTGTTGTTTTTCAAATTTAAAAGTGAAAACTAAAAATACTTAAAATTTTGTATCGATGATCCTCAAATCAATATATATGTTTCATTCTGCTCTGAAAAACAAGACTTTAACAAAGGTAAGTTGTCCCAACATTATTATAGTAGATCATTGGAGGTTTAACAGGTGGTAGATATAATACACAAAGTAGATTGTGAACCAAATTATAATGCTAAATGCTAAATGGACAATCTGATTGTGAACCAAATGAATGAGTTTCAAACAATGCATAAATTGACAGGTATTGCAGGGCACCAGGAACTTAGTGGTATTGAGTTGCATTAGTTGAATAAGTCATTGTGAAGAAATTTTTTTTCAATAATGGACTCAGGGTTGTGAACATTATTTGCCTCATGCATGTTGTAGTGGTGCAATTGATCATATATCTATTGACTTTAGGACAACAATAAACCTTGCTTGGTAGGAAGAATTTTAACACTAAGGAAAAATCTAGGGAAACCAAGATCCTTGATGGAGAAGTTAGGGCTGGATTCGACCAAGCTCAAACTTGGCTCGAATTCTGCTTGGCTCGTTTTTCGTTATTAAAACGACGTAGTTTTAATACATATTGGTCAAAACGATGTTATTTTATATCAAAATTTTTAATTAAAAAATCTGACGAGTAGTTTGAGCTCGACCGAGCTCGACTAGGGCTAACTCATTTCAGGCTTGAATTCGGTTCGAATCCAGCCCTATAAAAAAGTGAGATGCTAATGTACTAATAACTATTGCAATTGTTGTCGATGAAATGCCAATGATGAAGATATCGTCAACATACACAAGAAGGTAGATTAAAGTAGACTCTTGTGAGAGTATAAAAATAGATGTATCCGAATGTGACAACAACTAGTTGGGTCATTCCTCTTTCAAATATTTTTAACAATGACAGAAGGATGTGCTTGTCGAACAGTGGAAAAAATGTAACCAATCATGAAAAATAAATCAACAATAGTAAAAACATTATAATGGTAACCTCTCATATGATTACTAATGATCTTTTCTTGATAAGGAAACAATACTCTCAAATTTTTTCTTGACAAAGAAATAGATCTTTCATACTACTCTTTAGTTACCTTGAAAACCTCTATGAAATCTTCTTTCTGAAACGTTAGGGCTAATGTTGCATCCTTATTCTAGCTTCTGTGCATGTCTTTCTCACATTTGCATTTTCACTCGTGACAGATTTTCCTTTCCCATCCTTATAGCAAATGTAACCTCCTCATCTTGGCTTGTTATCTTTTTTATCCTCATACTTTATGCTCGCATCTTTACATTATTAAAATCCTAGTGGGTTATTTTTTGTCTACAACTTTTGAGTTAATTCAATGTCCTCATCCTCATTTTGGCTTTGTATCCCATTTGTCCTTGAATCTTTGTTTGATACTAGTGAAGGTATCATTCTTCGAGTCTTGAAAGCCTTCATGAACTCTTCTCTCTATAACCCTAGAACAAATGCAACATCCTTATCTTGGCTTTGTATAAGTGTCCTCATTACACTTGTATTTCTACTTACCAGTTGTGGATGATTTTCCCTTTACATCCTCAGCGCTAATGTGGTCTCTCCATCTTGGCTTGTTATCCTTCCTTTTCTCATATTTGATGATTTCATGCTTATGTTATTATAAAATCTAAGCAAACTACTTTTTGTTTGCAAGCTTTGAGTTAATTCAACATTGTCACCCCTATTTTGGCTTCAATCTCCTTTGTCCTTGTTTATACACTTGAATCTCTATTTAATACCAGTGAAAATCTCATACTTCAAGTCTTGAAAGCCTCCATGAACTTTTCTCTTTGTAACTTAGAGCCAATGTTGCATCCTAAACTTTGTATGCGTGTCCTCCTCATACTTGTATTTCTACTTACCAATCGTGCAAGATTTTTCTTTTTCATCATTAGAACTAATGTGGTCTCATCATCTTGACTTGCTATCTCCATCTCCACATACTTGATGCTTACGTCCTTACATAGCTCGGATGAAATATAGTTGTTCTCCCTTACAGATATATCTAAACCTAATAGTGTGATCCTTTACCTAACTTGAGAAGATCTAAGCTAAAGAAAAAATGCATGAAGAGAAGAAAATTAATCAACTAGCACTGAGCAAAATGTGATGTTGAAGAAACGTACTTTGCTTACAGAAACTTTACCAAACAACCAACAACTTGAAAAATTACCAAATATAAATTACTAGAACTAACATTCTTTACCTAAAAGCTAACATAAATTATTTCCATGTTTTTGACAATATATATAAACTCCTTAACATTAAGCTACAACAACTGAATGAGTCATTCCTCTCTCAAATATTTTTGACAATGATGAAAGTATGTGTTTGTTCAACTGTGGAAAAAATCTAACAGATCATGAAGAATAAATTAGTAATTGTAAAAACACTATAATAGGCGACTTTTGATATGGTTACTAATGGTCGTGCATGACAAAAAGCCACAACTCTTCGATTCGACAAAAAACCAATTCAATTGTGCATGACAGCTATTTGATGGAAGGGGTCATCTCGTTCCATCTCATGCATTACAAAGAGTTAATTCGTTTATCATCGGCCCACAATGACGAACCGCTTTTTTGGTCGAATCGAATAACTATCGTGCATGAAGACGAATCAACTCTTTATGCACGACGAAACCTTAAGAGGGATTCTGATAGGAGAAAGAGAGTGTTGAGAGGAAGAGAGATTAGGCTGACTAAGGCTGTCAAAGATGGGTCCGATGGCTAAAAAATGTAGAAAAGAAAAATAACTTTTAGAGAGGGAATGTAACTTTTCAAAACTTAGGTTAGGAAGAAATTGTAAGTTTTTAGAACTAAAGTTAGGAATTGAGATAAATTATATTTTTTTTAATTTTAATTGTTAAACGATAATTATACCCTTTATACTAACGAATTTTGTTAATTTTAATAGTTAACAGATGAGTATTTGAATTTTTTTAAAAAAATTAGCAAGTGAGAGTTTGACAATAGACTAATCCTTGGGTGGGAATAAATCTATTGGTCTCATATTTTATTAGGTTATTTTCTGTTTACAACCTTTAAGTTAAATCACCATCCTCATTCTCATTTTGGTTTCATATCTTTCTTATCCTTATACTTGAATCTTTATTTGATATTAGTAAAAGTCTTGTACTTTCAATCCTAAAAGCTTCCATGAACTCCTCTATGCAACCTTAGAGCTAATGTCGCATCTTAATCTTGGCTTCGTATGCAAGTCCTTCTCACACTTGTATTTCTACTTATCAGTCATGCAAAATTTTTTTCTTTCCATCCTTAATGCTAATATGGTATCCTCAAGTTGGTTGACTATCCTCCTTTTCCACATACTTGATGCTTGCATTATCCTCCTTCTCCACATACTTGATGCTTGCATCATCCTCCTTCTCCACATGCTTAGTTGCTCATGTCCTTACATTATTATAAAGTCTTAATAGCCTATTTTATGTCTACAACCTTTGAAGTAAATCAACATTCTAATCCTCATTTTAGCTTTGTATATCTCTTATCCTTATACTTGAATCTTTATTTCACATAGTTGAAGGTCTCATATTTCATGTCTTGAAAGCCTCCATGAACTGTTCTTCTTTCTACAATCTTAGAGCTAATGTCACATTCTCATATTGGCTTTGTGAGTGTGTCCTCCTTGCACTTGCACTCTACTTACCAATTGTGTAAGATTTTCCTTTTTCATTATGAGAGCTAATGTGATCTCCTCATCTTGGCTTGCTATCCTCTTTAAATTTATACTTGATGCTCGCATCTTAACATTATTATAAAATCTTAGTTAACTATTTTCTATCTACAATCTTTTAAGTTAATTCAACATTTTCATCCTCATCTTGACTTCGTATCTCACTTGTGCTCATACTTCACGTCCCCATCAAGTCCTCTCTTGTCATCTTGGCTTTTGTAGGTTTTGATGATCAGCTTGTTGGCTATTTAAGGCTCAAACAACCTTTCTTGCTTCAGCCTCTTGGGGATATAGAAGTTTAATTGTCTTCCAAAAAATTGTGTTCATAGTGCAAGATCTTCCATTGTTTCATAATCATGCAACTATAATACACTATCTTAGTATTGAAGTATTTAGAATAAAATGCGGGTAATTTTTACCTAAATAGATGTCTACACGTTGGACACTTCCTCCCAGATTTATCAACAGCAAATCGCAAACATTTCTTATGGAAATTACACACAAATACAAGTAATTCTTGTAAAACAATGAAACATAAGAGCAGAAGCAAGTAGTTGTACTAACGAAGAAAGTATTTATGCTCATATTCATTATGCAAGCTGCCTTTAATTCAAGTCCACAAAACATGAAACCAATAGACTTAATTAAAGTCCGTAACAGAGAAGAAAGCCCAAAAAAATGTGATAGTTACCTGTGTCCACAAGTGGTGGTGCTAGGTTCATACCAAATTTCCAGACATATCTGCCAAATATACAAAGTTCCTAAAAATTAATTAAAAGCCTTTTTGATTTTATTGTGAATGTATTAAGAAATTAGTGATAAAATGTGAATTCAATGATTCTCACTGCACAAGAAAGTTTATCCCCCAGCATTAACAACAAATCGCAAACAGTTCTTACAGAAACTACACACAAATACAGGTACTTTTTGTACAACAATAAAACACAAGAATAGAAGCAAGTTGTTGTACTAACGAAGTATTTATATATATGTTCATTATGCAACTCAATTAACTTTCATCAGTGTCAAACCCCACAGGCAAACCATTTAGATGCAGAAGTCTACAAAACATGAAACTAATCTATAGTCTTAAGTCAAATCCTTAACAGAAGAAGAACGCCCAAAAAAAAGGTGATGGTTACCTATGTCCACAAGTGGTGGTGATGGGTTCATAACAAATTTCCAGACATATCTGTCAAATATACAAAGTTACTAAAAATAAATAAAAGCCTTTTTGATTCTATCATGAAAATATTAAGAAATTAGTAATAAGATGTGAATTCAATGATTCTCACTACACAAGAAAGTCCATCCCTCAGTATTAGCAACAGATTGCAGCCATTTCTTACATAAGCTACACACAAATGCAAGTAATTTGTTGCGTACCCACAGGATCAGAGGCTATTTGCTGAGGTTGAATGAATTTTGTGTCTGCTTTAGCTACTGGATACCTGGGAATATGGTTATTTGCGTGTAATGAATTTGTAATGACAGTGTAATTATAAGTAAAGGAAAGTTAAAATGAACAATTATATTTGAACAAGTAATGTTGCTTTATTGAATGAAATATGAGATTATAGCAAAAGGTTTATTGTTGAAATGCTAAATAAAACAAGAGTTTACAACAAGAGATTTTATTGTCGAATGCTTAGAAAACATAAACTTGATACAGAACCAAGTTCCCCATCCTAGGCCAAAGGCCACCTAATTCCCACCCAAGACTTCATTCTCTTTTTTTTTGGATGCCTGAACCTTCGTTCTTCTTCTTCTTTTAAACTACTCAATCTTCAGTTTCTGCACTATTTCAACCTTCTGTTCTTCCTTCAGTTTCTGTATCATTTCAGCCTCCTGTTCTCCCTTGGTTCTTGCCTTATGATCTGCTTTATTAAAAAGATAATTAAATTGGTTTGATTTGCTGATTCTGCAAACTGATCCATTGCTTCCGCTGATTGAATTACAGCTGGAATTGGTGCTTTCTTCATTTTGCCCTTCCTGTGATATTGTCTAATTATGGGAGGTCTATCATAATTGTTGTAAAACAATGAAACACAAGTACAGAAGCAAGTTGTTTTATGTTTAGTTTCTTGGACGTGGATTTTCTTTTCCATACTTCATTATTATGAATTTCAGTTATTTATACAAACAATTTTCTGATTTTACCTTCCTCTTCATTTGTTGCAAAGTTGCAGCAGCTACTGGCTTGGAAAATTCTGTGTCAAGTGCAACTCAAAATAAATACAAAAATGAAAATGACAGAAGAGATCATAATCTTGAAAATATACGTGATTGTTCTGAAAGTTTGTCTGAGAGGATCACTACCAATGGCTCAAAAGGTCTTGAGTCAACCAACCTTACCACTGAGCAAAAAAACATTGATAATGCAAAGAACTATACCTCAGATAACCTTTCACCTTTGGTTATTTGTGTACAGAGACAGTTCACTTGAGAATGATTTAGCAGTACCAGGAGAACCATCAAACCATCATGTGACAGAATCTTCTGAGAGGGTGGCAAATTCAGAAAGCAATAGAAAATGTAACAAAGGGACGATTAAGGATTCAAGGATAGAAGAGCCCTCAAATTTAGAATGTACCTTTACGAATTCTACATTGGGAAAGTCTCCAGTACCTAATGATTCCAACAATCTTCAATTGTCCCACTTGGACCCAGCTGTGTCCAGAAGCAAACATTCCTTAATTAACTTTCATCAATGCCAAACTCCACAGGCAAACATTCAAATGCAGGAGAAGAAGTATACAAAACATGAAACTAATCTATAACCTTAATTCAAATCCTCAACAGAAAAAAAAAGCCAAAACAAATGTAATATTTACCTGTGTCCACGAGTTTAGTAAGGCTTGTCAGAATCTGCTACATAATTAAACTGAAACATTACATGTAAAATTAGAAATCACTTAGATGATGTTCCATCCACAGAGGTCATTGCATAGTTAGGGACCTGTTTGTATAGAACATTGATAAGATTCCACAAGCAACGTATAACAAGGATTTAATGAAAATAAGAAAACAAATATTACCGAAGGCTTTCCAGAATCCAAATATGTCCACTCAACATCAGGATCTCATTCAACTTAATTATCTGGATGAACACGAACTCCAGGTAAGTCTCTAAAATTTGCTCCCTGGTTAATAGAAGATGAAACAGATTTTCCTTGCCAAAGTAAATGCAAAAAAGTTGCAGTGACTAGAAACGTAATTAGTGTGACAAAATGATAATTTATTTGATACTGAATTGTTATGGTGGCTGCAGCATGTGAAAGTTCTTAAACAACATATAAATTATATTTACTAGAACTGCTGCGTTATGTGATATCCATAAAAGCAAAAAAAAAACCATCAAAGGGTAACTTAAAATGGCAGCAATAGGATGTATAATCAATAGACAGGACATCGAGCTACATCAATAAAAAACTGTATAACAGATCGTTATTTATTTTGGTTTTCCTGCAAAAGAAACAACAAATACTGAAAATAGTTATGATTGCTACTGGATGTGAAAGTTCTGTAACAAAATTAAATTACACTAACTGTAATTGCAAAAGAAACTGAATCTTTTAATTTTCTTTTCTTCAATTCTACATTCTGTTTCTCTTTCTCTATTCAAATAATAATGTATCCCAAAAGAAATCGTTTTCTTTACCTTAGGACTTTCTCAGAATTCAAAGAAAATCTCAAGAAATGAAGACGAAATCAATACCTTCTTCAGCAGGTTTTTCTTCTGCTCTTTCGTTTTCTTTTCTCTTCTGTTTCTGCTTATCTATTCAAATACTAATTTATCCCAAAAGAAATCGTTTTCGTTACCTTATGACTCTCTCAGAAATCAAACAAAATCTCAAGAAATGAAGACAAAATCAATACCTTCTTTAGCGGGTTATTCTTCACCAAGGTCTAATACGGGTAGAGGAATTGATACGGGGCTCCTCCTCTGAGCTCTACCTCTCCTGAAAAGCAATAAAATCAAAGTTTCCTTCAATTTCCAAGAAATTAAAAGAACTTGTTAAAGAAACTGAATCTTTTAGTTTTCAAACCCCTAAAATTTCTCTTTCTCTAAACCAAGGACGATTATACCTTCGTGAACTGGAATTGAGAGACTTGAAGAGCGAATCAGATAGTTTCTTGTGCTTAGACTCTCCAACAGGCGTGTCTTCCACAACAAGGGCGGCGGCCTCCTCGTCCCTACCAGCCATGGCTGCCGCTGATTTGAATCTGGGGCTGACAATCTCCGCATTTCGGCCTTTTTCGGTTACTGGGTTAGGTGGCTGGGATGGGAGGCGAGGGAGAATAAATTGACTTAACGGTCGATTTCTTTTCAATTTATCGTCTTATTCAAATTTTAACCCTCTTGCCAACGTGGCCTCTTTTATATTAGGGAAGGAAGGTAAAAAATAATTCAATTTAAAAAAAATTAAAGAGAAGAGAAACGAGGAGAGGTAAAAAAATAAATAAATAATTCCCTTTGAAAACTATCAAACAATTAATTAAATATTATATAAATCATGATAAAGAAAACAAACAATCTAAATATAAATAATTAAATAAAAATTTTAATGGTTATTATTATTATTTAAAAAAACTGATAAATACTATATAAAATTAAAAATTTTTTAAATATATCTTTGTCATATCTTCACTTTTCAAAAACGTATATCAATTTATATCATTAATGTGTCTTATGATATTATACGGTGTATTTTATATACATTCCTAATATTTTAAAATGTTGCCAAAAATTAAAGCAGATGAATGGCACCATTCAGTTAAGGGTTTGTCAAAATTCTATGTTTCATTTCTTCAACTTTAATTAGTAAATTTGTATATATTTACAAAAAGAATAAAATACACTACCCTGTATTTCTACATGTATTCATTCCCCATCATATAATCACATGGCTTTTCTCTCTCCTACCGACTTCATTAAATTCCTCTTGCCATGGCAAAAGTTTCGTCTGCGGGTTCACAAAACTTCTCAGCACTTTCTCCCTCAGCCCACTGTCATTCACCTCACAGAACCGTCTCGACCAATCCTCTGGCTCCACCGCTCTCGTCCCTAACCCGGGTGCCCGATCCTTCGACCCGACACTATGAGTATCTTGCCAATCAACTACATAAGCCGCCACTCTCCTGTAAAACTTCTCTTTGAACACTTCCCACACTTGATATTTATAGTGATTAATTATCAACTTTCCTTTATCCACATTCAAGTAATAAAATCCAGCCCTCAGATGAAAATGATGCACCACATTGATCAACGACGGGCTTAATGCCTCTGGTTTTACTATACTCTTGTGCCTCTCCGAGGCAACCATTCTACACGTGTAACCCAAAGTCACTCCGTCAGTCGGCACGTGTTTGAGCCCCGATGGTCCGAAACTATGACAGGAAACACGTAGCTCTCCGATTTTACTATCCCCTCCTGAGTATTTTCCCACGACGTCATATAGCATTAATCCTGATGGCAAGTGAAAGAACTCATCCACATCGATGAACCCGACCCAATCGCAAACCTCCCGTGCCCGTAAAGCGCAGTGGGCGAACCCGGCCTCTTGTGTCTTGGTCCATGGCCAAACATGTCTGGTAATGTTGTAGTTTAAATCGGATAATGACTTGATTATGCTCTCGATTTCGTCTTCACTGTTGTTGTCGTAAATGAACCACCGTTGGACCCCGATTTCTGCGTGGTACATTATCCACTCCTTTATATACTTTGCCTGATTCCTCAGCATGGTGCATATGCACATTTCGTACTGTTTTTGGGCGGGCGGGTAACTATTCAACAGGCGAATCGGGCGGGCTATTGTGCGATATATGCCTTTACCTTTGATCCTAATTGATACTTTGACAGAACGGTTTCCTCTTTGGCTGCCCTTCAAGACGCTTAGAGGGGTTTTACACCGTCCGATCTCCTGGGCAATTGACAACATTTCCGTTCGTAACAAATACTTAGTGCTATTGAAATTCCAACCGTACACGCACTCGAATTTCGATGCATTAGCCATTCTTTCTGGCCGTAGATTAAGTCCCTTCACAAAAACAACCGTAGAATTATCACGGTCGATTAAAGCTTCATAAGCAAGAGCGTTCCACCATTGAATATGCACGATTGGAATTATCCCATGCGGCTTTAAATCAAGGGATAGCATAAAGCCACTCGGAGGGATAGAACACCGCACTATCTGGTTCTCAAAATCCTGGCCGTCTATTTGAATTGGCGGTCGCTTGATGAGATTCCGCGAGGATGAGTTGGTCGAGGAGTAAACGCAGCGTAAGTCCTCTTTGGTAAAAAATGGAGCTGACGGAGGGTATTTTAGGAAAATAAGGACCTGATCTGGAAGCATGACCGTTTCTCGTATTGAGACGGCCGGAAAAACTGGAGTTACATCCTTAATAACTTCCATATTCGAATTTTGACTGGTAGAACCGAGAACTGGATTAAAATGAAATTAACATTTTTTTCAGTTAAAAATGATAAAACTGAAAATTTCCAAGTAAAAAAAAAAAGTGCCCACCTGCAAAGAAGAGGCGAACTGCAGAGAAAGTGAAACAAGAGACGACAATGAAAATAGTACAGCGAAAGAAGTTGCTCCATGAAACAACGTCGCCTTTCCTACGAAACTTCATCGCTTCCATATAAGTGCTCCGTACGTTGTTGAAAGAGCTAACAACAACTACAATGGCAACAAGGTTACAAAGAATGGCAGAGGGTACAACTCATCATCGTCATTCATATATAATTTTATTGTCATTTTTCTTTAAATGGAGTTGTGATAGTTCTGCGTGTTGGTTTTTTCTTCTGAGTACTCGAAAACCTCTAAGCAAAGTGGGAGAGAGAAAAGGAAGAGAGGTGAAATCAAGAGAGGAAAGGAGAAAGAGACGGCTTACAACTCAACTGATATCTTCGATTTGGTGTTTCGGCCGTTCATGTCGGTTTACATGCGGTCGTTATTTTGTCTCATTTGGTTTCCGTCTTGTGTTTCTGTGATTTTATTCTGTCCAATGACATACTGACACTTAATATTTAAAAAAAAATGAAGTTAATATTTATTTTGGTTGTGGAGGCCATAATGATACAGGTATGTTCGTATTACTCTAATATTATATAAATTGTGTATCAAAAATATAATTTTGTATATTATATATCAGATATTGTATTATATAATACAATTTTTAAAAAATAAAATAACAAAAAAATTTAATTGATATATTATTATTTTAAAAAATATTATAAAAACTCTTAAAAATTTAAAATTTTTTATATACACTTATATTATATTATTATTTTCTTTAAAAAATGTATTAATATATATTAGTAATATTTATTATATTATACAATATATTTACTGTATTGTATTAATATGATATATCATATAATACATATTATTTTACATATGAATCGTATCATAAGACACATATCATATATCATATAAGATTGATGACAATATGTATAATTTTTTGGTTTATAATTAAATATACAATAATATATTATTATATAATTAAATATTATTTTATTTTTAATATAAAATTATATAATAATATGATAATGTATTATTTATATATTTAATTATATATTTAAAAATATTACATTTTAACTTAAATAAATAATTAGACTCATGAAAGGGAAGAATGTTAATTATAAAAATATAACTTTTAATTTTATTAATAATATATTAACATCAAACCCGAGCCCACTTACCCTTATAGTGTCGATAAAACTCAAAATAAGATTTTTTTTACCTTCATTAAACATTACATTTTGGCGTTTTATTATTATTTATCTCAAATAAATTAGTATTTATTTTATTTATCGTAATTATAGATTAAATTATTAGTTTATCATTATGAGAGTGAGAAAATGACTACATACGTACAAAGCCATCAACGTGGGCTTAACAGGGGATTGCATATTTGTTCTCTGATTTAATTGATTGGGGGCCACTTTTTCAAACGTGGGTCCGACTACTTTCTCACAAACAATAATAGGGCTCATCACTTTTCTTAAACTAATTGCCAAACAAAATGTTTTTATACATACCAAGAGACAAAATTAAAATAAAAAATAAGGCAAAATAAATATGTAATACCAATATAAATATAGAATGATAAAAATAAATTAAAAAATTATATATAAAAAATAAACTCAAATGTTAAATATTAGTAGTTTTATAATAAACTAGAAATCGGACTCAATCTTTATCAAAATTATTAAAGTGCCTTCTTATTTAATTGAATAAAAACCTATTTTATTTTGCAAACGAAAATTCACTGTTTAGAATGATAAAAATAATAGAGATAAAATTATTCTTTAAAATAAATTATTATTTTATTGGCCGTGGGCGTGGCATAGAATTTTATTTACAGAAATGGGGAAGTCAAGGAAGGTCCTCCAACTACTAAAATCTATGTTTTTTTTTTTTTTGGGTTTAATTAAACCTAAAAATGTCAAATTAGAAAGTGATTACCCACCCAACGCAATCTTTCAATTAATATCTTCAAGTGCAAGTTGGGAAGTTTTTTCAATCAAGCACTTGATATGATAATCTATAATTGATTATATATCACTGATTAATCTCTTTGAATAAGATCATTAATAATATATTAATTTGTTTTTTTAATTAAAAATCTGAGTTAAAATCTTTTATAAAGGCAAGTCTAAGGGTGGGTGTAAGCCAAATTAATAGTTCATCGTGTGGTCATTTGATGCGGCCGATGGAGGATTGGTGTAATTTTGCGAGTTGAACGCAACACGAGGGTGTGCTCCATTTTGAGTGGGAGAGTATGTCACGGGCTCAGGTTGAGAGTCGTGATAAGACTTTAGACAGTTACGAGTGATAAGGAGTTTAAGAGCGAATGTACATGATCATTAGGTTCGTGGAATAAGTTTAATTTAAACTTGAATTAAATAAATTTTAATATATCAACCTCAAATTATTATTATTATTATTATTATTTGTATTTAGAGAATCTTGAGTTAGTAATAAGTGATCAATTATTGTACATACAAGTGGGTTATTTTTCAAAATCCAAAATGGTCACTTTCAAAAACAGGTTTTATTTATTTTATTATCTTAGAGATGAAAATTAGTGCAAAGACTAAGATCACTAATGTCTAGTCAGTGGGAACGAACCTTTTTAGTCGTAATAATTCATGGGGAAGAAAATTAACCTCTGAAATGCTTCCACTAGAATTAATTATCATGATTTACACCTAACCAACCAACTCTTGTATTTAATTGGGTCTTTACAAAATGGTGATCTAATGGGAATCACTGTTCTAGAGTCAGCAATTAACCATTTGGATGTAATCTCTTTTGATCCGTTTGGAAAAAAAGAGATGCATATGTAGAAATTTAATTTAAGTATACTTATAAATGACCAACTTGGGATTTTAGTAGTTAAATATGTAAGCTTACCAGATGGAGTAAGCTTTGAAGACACAACTTAAAGTCTTCGGGCCGTGCTTTGAAGTCCCTTAACAAATGAATTTATGTGTGTCTATGGGTCGACCTACTAAATTATAATTTTTAATTTTTTAAAAAGTTATACTAAATCAGTCTGTATGTCTTATTTTTTAGTTTACAAATACTACTTGTCAAGTGTATAGGTATAGTGTAATTCACTTTTTCTGTACCAAACCAACACGGGCTGCCCAAATTATACGGGTCAGGCCAGGACAGGCTGCAGACCATCCCATCCCCTTTGACACCTGCAGAGAAAATGTAGTAATTATCTGGCCCTAACCAGCCATTGTAGAGAGTTTGGCCCTGCTTGCTATGCTGATAAAGTAATGCCGAAGGAGACAAAGGACACAAGTCTGTTATTACAATTCTTAACTAGAAATTTTGAACTTCCGTTTCCAACATGGCCACTAAAATTCTTCCCAGTTTGTGAGATCCCTAGATAGTTGAGATTCCTGAGTCAAGATTATCTCCTTCAAAATAATTTATATAAAGTTTGGCAGGCCAAATTTGAAATTTGATACACAATATTTTGTTTTTATATGTTTGTAAGCTCGATGTCATGTAATATTCACCAAATTAAGAAGTACATTTTATCTTCTCTAACTTATCTTTTACTTGTCTTCTTCGCCGATGTCATGCCTCGCGATTGCTGAAATAATTATGTGAGACCAGAAGTATTTAATTAAAATAATGGGTAATTTATAAAATAATCATTTTCTAGGGAGTTAAATATAAATAATCCCCAATTCCAACTGTTAGATTTTTAGAATAACCATTTTTTAGGAAGTTATCTCGAACAAAGATGACTAGAGAAGGAGGGAGAGAGAAAAGGTCGGAGACCGCGAAGTTTACCAGAATGTGGTGACAAAAAAAACTCTAAAAAGGAAATAATTACTTTTCAAACGTTAGATGAAAAAAATTATTAGATTTTTAAATTAGGAAGAAAATATGATTATTTTAGTTTTTTTAATATTTTTAATTAAATGGTATTTTTACTTTTAACCATAACAGTAAATTTTAATAAAATTATGAGTATTTGAGTTTGTAAAAATTAATAAGTGAGAGTTTAAAATTTTACCTAACTTTGGGTGGGAATAAGTCTTTTGGCCTAAAATTTACTGTGTAATACAAAAAGGCTTATTAATATTGGCTTATGTATAATATACGGAGTCTTATTAAAACTTTGCAATGTGTACATATGGGGTTTATGAAAAATTTTATATTTAGGAGATTTTTTTTTTAATTTTTACCATGTGGCATACAAAGTATGCATGAAATCTCATGTAAAATAGAAAAAAAAATTTAACATAGTTTAGTTCTTTAAATTCTTAAATAATTCACTTATATGTTATATATTACCATAGTAAAATTAATCAAAATGTTAGATATTGTTCTTTTGATTGAATACACAGAGAGAGCAATGGATGAAGATGAAAGGTAAGACAATTATAGTTAATGCAAATCCCTATTATGTGTATGAAAATTCCTTTAAATTGTCAAAACTATAATGAGGTGAGTAATATGTATATCGACAATATAATATACAGGTTTTGAAATGGGTCGTACTAGAGTCAAAAACTAGTTTACTCATGAGAGTATATTGGTTCAACTCTACTTTGTTGGTTACGAAAATATAATCCTTGCGTTAGAGATTATTTTTGTATAACCTCTTAGAAAATATTTATTTTAATTAATTACCATAAAATAATAATTTTTTGGTCATTAATTAACCTAAATTCTCTCTTTCTTTTTAAGAGAAAATTTTCATTTCGAAACGATATTGTTGGAGCAGCATCAATGATTCATCCCACGTGAAAACTTTGTCAAATTATTTTTTAAAATTCAAATGAAGTGGCAATATTCGGGTTTAAATTAATTAATTATAAGAAGAACAAGTCTTGCTTGTCCACCAACACCCATTCAATTCAGAATTAAAATGCAGTTCATGCATTGATCAACATGTTAATTCAATCTTCAAAGAGTTGTGAATATTCGTCGTTTTTATGTGCATGAACCAACACGAAATCGTTGTATTTCCAATTTTCTGGACATTTTTCTTACAGTTTGCATACTTTGGTTCATAAATTTTTGGTCCAACATAATTAATTAGTTCATATAGTTGCTACAAAATTCAAATAGTTTGTTAAGCAGTCAAAAGAGGGACAAAACGTTAAAACTATCTTAAAAAAACATTTACGGAATATCAGAGGTTAGTAAAATTGATAAAATATTATAATTTAAAAAAAAAATTTGGATTTAAACTTCCGTTATACATATAAAACCTTTATTCGAATTGATTTTTAAGTTATTCGATTCAACGGCGAGCTTCTTTGCCAAGATAGAGTGAAGAAGCCTCCCTTCCTTTTGTCATTCAATGCTAAAAGTTGGTCTCTCTTTCTCGTCTCACTGTGCAACTCTCTCTTTAGAGAGCAAAGATTGAAGGATATTATTGCAATATCTCTTCATATAGTAACGAGGAATAGACACTAATTACTGCAATTCTTGAAAGATAAGTGATCTGGGTCGATTTTGCTAGCATAAATAACATTTATACAAACAAGATCATATAAATATGATAATTATTATAAGTAGTGTTATTACCTTATACTTAATGTGATGTAGATCGTTTGATTGTTGTAATGACAATTTTCTCTTGATATGTATTATGATGATAATTAATACGTATCATTTAACTTAACGAGAATATATGAGCTAAAATTTGCTTTACTTGTTTAACAATAATTAGAATCCTCTTATTTGCTTGGTAATTTGGATACTATTCATGATAGATTTATCCAGAGGTAAACTTACCCAAACAACAATTTACTTGTTAATTTGGATTTAAAAGAAGGAATCAAACATGATTGAAATAGACAAAAGGTAATTAAACTAAGTACATATAAATACTTGGTGGACACATATAAGTTAAGTCTCTTTCAATAAACATTAATTAACACTGACCAAAGACTATTTACATATCACAAGCAATTGAATTGACCAATCAAGAGTACTCCAATCAAGTGCATCCATGGTTGGAAAATTTTACGGCAGTTTCACATTAACAGTGATGGCATCTCTCAACTTCTCTTAAAGAATAGAAGAGTCGCCTCCAACGACAAAACTGGCCAGCCGTTTAAGGGGCCAAGGAATCATATTATCAATAATATCTTATAATAAAATAAACTTGTGTTGTTTCAAAGCCAATGGAGGAGGAAGACTTTAGTTGCAAGAATAAAAATTTGTCAACCACGTCGTCTGGTTCTTCTTTCCTGTTCATTTTAAAGACCCATTCCATTGTCTCAATATGAGTGGTGGCCATTTTATTATTAGTTTCTCTCCATGCTTTTCTATGGTTATATTATCAACTCAGATAACTTTTTCCCTTCAATCATTTATCTCCCTTCTTAAACTACAGGGTCCTCTTTTTTTAAGTGTTGATGAACTGGCAGCATCTTTGCTTCTATTATAAGTTTCGGCTTTTTAAACAATCCTTTTACATCTTTTCGCTGCTCTTCAATCGATCAAATAATACTCTTGGCTATTGTGAAAATGGGAAGGCAGCCTTGTTGTGATAAGATTGGTTTGAAGAGAGGTCCATGGACGATTGATGAAGATCATAAGCTTATGAACTTCATTCTTAACAATGGGATTCATTGCTGGAGAACAGTTCCCAAGCTTGCAGGTATATTTATACATTTAAATTATGCATTCTTCAATTTGTTAATGAAGGTATTAATTAAAATGTTGGTGTTTTTGCATGGTGATTAAGGTTTGTTAAGATGTGGGAAAAGTTGTAGATTAAGATGGATTAATTATCTAAGACCAGACCTTAAAAGGGGAGCTTTTACAGAAGCTGAAGAGGACCAGATTATTCAACTTCATTCTCGCCTTGGTAACAGGTAAAATTATCTTCTTCTTCTTTCTTGTTTTAATTAATTTCTCTCAACTAAACTTAATTAATTATCTTCTAATTATGGATTATCTAGGTGGTCGAAGATTGCTTCACATTTTCCTGGTCGAACTGATAATGAAATCAAGAACCACTGGAACACTCGAATTAAGAAGAGACTGAAGCTCCTCGGTGTAGACCCTGTGACTCACAAGCCCATTGATAAAACTGAAGAAAAAACCAGCACGATTTCTGAAGAGGAACAAGATTCGACAAAGAGCATTGATGACGATTTGATCAAGAAAGAAAATGATAATATTCCAGCAGAGAAAGTTGAAGTACAAGAAGAGGCGAAGTTGATAACCATGGATGACACAGCTTCTCTTTTAAACAACTACGAAATGCTGTGCGGAAATTTGGAGGAGGGATCGATATTGTTTAACCCAGAAACCAACACAGCTTCAACTACTTCAAATTGTAGCACATCCTCCTTCTCCTGGGAAGACTCAAATAATTGTTCATCTTCTCTACATCAGCAAGAAGAGTTTCTTCAGCAATGGATAGATAATGTGGATTCGATGCTTTCTTGGGACTGCTTCAATCAACTGGAAGGGAGCCCTCAGTCTTCTTGGAAAATAATTTAACCATACTGTCTCTTGGGTTCTTTCATGAGTGCCATAATCATGATCATTCTATTTCAAGCAATAAATTAAAATCTGTTCAGCTTAAAAAGTTAATTAGAGACGATGATGAAAGCTAATTACTGCATGCCATCATGAACTGTTGCTTTAAATTATTAACCTTATTCTTTTGTTTTGTGTGCAATTTTTACCGTTCTTTCATATGTTCATAAAGTTTTTTCCTTAAAAAGAAAAGTGCATTAAAAAAGGAAAAAACCCTCAAGCCCATGAAAGATATCCGATCGCAACCTAAACTCATTCTATCAAAAGACAGAATAGCAGATAATAAACAAAAGCAAAACCAACAAACAGGGAAACTCTTAATTAAGATCACTCCTCCTCAAGATCTTATCAAAGAAAGGGCTGGTGAGTTGGGGTCGTGCTAAGCACTGAAATTAAGTGGCTAAGTGAAATTAGTTGTTTAATCAATTACTTTTAGTGCATGCATCTGGTGGAAATGCATATTTATATGATAGCTAGGGCTTGGAATGTTATATCTATGAAGCTGCGCCTCCTACATATATCATATTTGAGAAAAAATAATTTAGAAAAGTGTATCTAATATTATTTCCCCTTTCAGAAAAGTCATGAAATAATTTAGACTTGTTTTCTATATGTCGACATTAGTTTATGAATCTTCTAATACATTGCATCTCTTTATTCATGGGTCTAGTTGATAACAATGCTCGTCCTTTCTTTTCTCTCTTTTTTCTAAATATAATAATAACCAAATAATATAATATAATCAATTTGTGTGGAAATATTTTATTAAAAATAAAATTATATATACAAAAATACTTTTTACTAATTTATCATTACAAACTGGCTGACAATATGTAATGATATAATATAATTATTTATATTTTATAACTTATTCATCTTAATTAATATACATAAATAAGTTAATAAAAAAGAAAAAAAAAGTTTATACTTGCAATATTACTTTACTCATCATAAAAAAATCGTGTATTTATATCACGCAAGCTCAAAATAGTTAAAAGAAATTATATTCAATGACATTATTTTAACCCTCGAATCTAATATTAACACTATTTTATCTTCATTTAGTCCTCATATTGACTTCATCTTCATTGAACCTCTCAATTTTTACTCAATCTCCACATTCATTTGTTATTCGATTAATATGTGTAAAATTCCTTTACTCACAATTCATTGTTATGATGAAGATCAAGTGTTCTTGTTTGTGTTGGTTATTTCTTGATTGAGAAATGTAGGGATGATGATGATGTGTCATTAATTTTAATTCATTAAAGTATATTAGGGTTAGTACGTAAAATTAATTCTGATTTAATAAAATTATATATATATATTTTTTAATATACAAATAATGATATATTATTATATATTTAAATAATTTTGAATTAAAAATAAAATAATATTCACTCATATAATAATAAATTATCTATATACCTATTTAAATACTTAAAAGAAATATATATATATATATATATATATATATATATATATATATATATATATATATATATATATATATATATATATATATATATATATATATATATATATATATATATAATTAGCTACCAAATTATTAGAGGCAATTTGACTATGCATTAAGTCATAATAAACAATAACTTTGATAAGACCTGTGAACAAACTGACTAATACAAACCTGGCTAGATAGATACCAAGAAAGCAATCAAGTTCAGATTTTCTTCCACAGCTAGCTTCTTCATTTGTCAAAATATAAAGTAATATTTTAGTAAAATTAAAATTAATTTCCCCTGGCATTGCAACATAAATTATGATTCAAAGCAATAAGATGATATTTATTTATTTTCAAATAAATAATAATATGATCATATTTGACAAGATCCCGGCAAATCAACATGAAGTTGGTGATTAATTAGCAATTAAGCTTTGTTAATTATTAATTAGAAGATGTGGGTAGCCTAGCCTAGCCTAAGATCATCATCAATTTGTGGTAATATAATAAATATTATATAAATAAGAAAGATAATGATAGGCTTAAGTTTAATCATAATAATAATTAAAAATTAAAAAGATAATGATGAGATCAATTTTAAGATAATGATAGAAATGTACAAAATAAGCAAGTTGTCACGCTAAAGTCTTACTATATACATTATCAAACTTGTTTAGTAAATTATTAGTTTCAAACTTAAAAATAGCAATTGATACTTGTCCTTTATTCAATTTAATAAGAAAGGTCTAATGGGATGGTGATGACAACTAATAATTATATGACTAGGAGTAATATTTTATATATTTATTTTAAATATATAAATAAATATGTTATTATATATTTAGATATTATTTTATTTTTAATTTAAAATTATCTAATTATATATTTAAAATGAATATGTTTAATTTTATTGGTATATGATATATAAAGAGTTGTTATGCTTGAGACCCAATACACTCAATGACCAAATCAAAAAGTCAAAATTAGACTAGTTCAAAATATTTAAACTATTACATTATGAGGGTGCAAATACTCAATGCCAAGGGCAAGTGTTGGAAAAAGACATTTTTTTTGGTCAATATTACTTCGATCAGTGCAAATGCATAATCAAAATGTAATTATTCTAAGGATTGCTTTTGTTGCAGGTCTACTGTGAGGGAGGTAAAGTGATTGAAGCAATACATGAGGAAATCCGACCAAACAAGGCTTGCTTTGCTTGTATCTTTAGATGTTAACAATGTCAGTGCTGCAACTTGCAGCCATGTGGCTAGTGTTGCTGATTATGAGAACTCGCATGTCTCAAGAGGTGAGCTCCATGACTTGTTTAGTAAGCCCTCATTGTAGCAGTGTGCACGATCCAGATGGATAGAGTTTAAAATTTTCCAAAAAACGTAGCCTGAAAATTTTCAAAAATTATAAATCACCTTCAAACATACGATTATACATTATTGGCACTCATATTTATACTTGTACTCGTATATTATTTTTCACTTTTAATTGAAATTAACATAAATTGGAGATACGGAGAATTATTTAATAAAATTTTAGTGATAAATTATTATTTAACTTGAGAAATTTTTTGTCTTTTCAAAAATTAAAATTTTTTTAAAAAAATTCCATATGGGTGAGAGAATTGTTTTTTTCAAACCTAAATTGTGAGAGCCAATTTACGGTTTGGTTTAAAAACTATCCAAACTGTAACATAAACCATAAATCCTTTTTTAAAAATTTATTATCTCAAACCACACTGTTTTATAAACTAAATCAAACTAAATTGTAATTTTTGAATAGTTTGATCTAGTTTTATAATTTGAACCAAATTATGTTCACCTCTACCTTTTTGAATGGCTTCCCATTACTGATTTTGGGAAACAAGATTGTAAACCAAAATCCTTTTCTAAAGAGAATCTGAAAGAACAAATGTCAGTGGGGATTCTAGAAATAAGAAACTTGTCTGTGTGATCATTCAATTTATCAATGAAGTGTGCATGCAGGGGACTGAAGTCTACTAATGATAGAGAAGTTCACTGCTAGCTACACGATTTCATGCAAGAACTCCACTGGCATTGCATAATCAAATTATTGATTGATTTAGTTTTGTATTATGTGAGTTTTAGAAGTGTTGGCATTTACAAGAAGCAGCTGTGGAACTATAAATTCATGGCTTACACTGGTTTTCCAATCAAATCAAGGCTCTGGGCAATCTGAAGCAAAGCTATGGATGAGTTTGACCTGAGCTCAGTAATCACTTTCATTATCCCCACAATTAGGTCAAGCCCTTTGCCAATTCCGTCGAACCGAGCATGAGCTAAGCAATACTCGGTTTGATTCATTTGGACGCCTACCAACAATGATTGCAAGTCCTTCTTATTATCCTTTGCAAACCTTGGGCATTTGGACTTTTCATTGCCTTTTAATAGGAGGTTGCCACAATCAGAGGCTTAACATTACCTTGAAAGTTAACCTTGGCTTCCCAGGTAACCTCCTCTAATGAAAACCCCTTTCAATCCGTCAAAGATTTGCAAAGTGTGTGCAGATCAGTGTTCTAATGTCAATTGACAGGAACTTAAATTGCGATAAACAAATAACAGGAATAAGTTTATCGAATAATAAATAAATACAATCAGAGGGTAGAAAGTAACATAATGTAAATAAAATAACCTAAATGTTCCTCTAGATCAGGACAAAGGTGCTTCACATACCATTAAAGAGTTACTTTGTTAATAATGTTTTGAAATTAATCTACACTTGTTTAAATAGGTAAATCTTTTCCATATTTAATCCTATATCTTAGTTCAAAAATGTAATTTTATCCTCAAGATAATTATCTCTTTATTTAGCCCTTAGCTTTGCTAAATCCTTCTTATCCTCTCCTTGTAAACCATCAAAGCATAGAATTTATGCTGTATTTTATGGTAGGTTGTCCTAATCAAAGGCCTAACAATGTGTAATCTAGTATGGATCAAACAAAGGACCATACTCCACTGCCACAAGACGCCTTCAGGTAACCATACTGCACAAAAACACCATCAGAATTGAGTGTTGCTCTATGATAGAAATTTTCCACTGATGCTGGCTTTACATAAGTGAGATCAAACCTTTGGCCATTAATTCTCAATTTTTACATGCAGCCTGACTTAATAAGATCACTCAGACAAAAGAATTCGACTTTCAAAGGTAGCATATGACAATTTCCTAGCCTCATTGACAACATTTAGGACAAGATTTCCATTATCAAGAAAACATAGCTAAAACAATCTTTGTGCGAAATTGGTCTCAGTTTGTTTAGAAAATAAAAAGGTCTCCTCCAATATCCATTGTTTGTGTCGCCAGCAGGGCATCTGTAGGATGGTTGAAGTTATCCCATAAGTCACCAGAACTACTACTTGCGAGCACAAAGTTGCCTGTAGTATTCATAACACCATAGGAAATTGCACCTGGACTCCTACCAGACTTCTAGATTTCGTTGTTATGAGGATCATTCAGCACCGGCCTTGATTGGCCGTAAGCTCTACTTCCGATCCCCTCGGTGTAGGAGTATCTCCATTTGCATACCAGATTATAGTTTTTCGAGGGATCTTTTCATACCATATGGAAAGCAAGAAAATATCTTTTTCTTGAAACTCCTGAAATCCAAATGCAAAATCACCATAAGGAGAAACCTAGCAAGAGTCCTCAGCATCGGCCATTAGAGTATCACCCACAGATACTCTTCCATAATTTTGAGCAATAGAGGAATATGGTAGCAGACATAGTAGGAATATAAAATGAAAACATAGCACAAACTATTGCTATAATTATTGAGATCAATGCTGAATACAAATTAATATTATATGATCTAGACATTTTATAAGTCAAGAAGTAGAAATTTAGCCACTATTGAATATTCTTGCCCCTTTAAAGGGTTTATAGTCTCCTAATTTATCTGACAAATCCACTCTGACTTATAAGTTTCCTCATTTAGGAAGTTTCTGAGAACAGTTATCAACAGTTCTGATCTAGTTTGAAACTTAAATTGGATTGTCAAACCCTAAAAAATCTTGATATAGCAAGAGCAGGCCAATCTGCAAACATGAAGAAAATCTTAAAGCTTCAAAATTCCCAGATAAGACTTCAAAGTCAACTGGATATTTCATTTGATATCAAAAATTCAAATTGCATATTTCAGCTTTCAAGTTCATTATAAATTATAAGTACCACACTTTTGTTACCCTCCAGTGACAAATTCTGTTCTTCTGAATTTCATATGCATATATACAACAAAGAATCCTCTTCAAACAATCTGTGATAAACCATGTGTAATTGACTAAATTAAGATTAGACGGCTAAAATTGCTTCAGATAAGGCCGTGCAATTTCAAATCTTTCTGTTCCCATTCCACAGTATAAAGTTCAAGATGTTTACTTAATTAGATCCAAACAATGGCTAGCTTAGTTTAATGATATTTTCATATGCAAAATTATCTGTTTTTATTGAAACTGTGCTAGTTATACTCAAAAGTTTCATCATTGCTCAATCTGAGACTCATCTTCTGCTGTATGATTATTTGGAAAAGGGTATCGATCTTGCTTCTTGATGTGCATTCATTTCTATAGTTTTTTATGGAGCATATTTGATTACAGTGGCAGCTTCATAGATCTTAAACCTAGCAACAAATGCAGAAATAGATAAAGCGTTCATCTCTTTACTTATCAAATGAAAACAGATTAAGGCGATAGACATAGTGCAGCAAGAACATCTAAAATAAATGTATAATTAGTCAGTTGGTATAACAGATCAACCTGTAATGGAAGCTTTCGAACAAATTAGCAATCTTTGAAGTAATCTAATAACTTTTCTGATATTTTCCTACATACTTCTATTAATACAATTCACTTCATCTCATCCTAAATCCTTTTGAGAAACCAAAGCCTGGATAGGAAAATAAATAATGAATCCATACTCGGAAATATAGTAAGTAAAAAGAAGATGAAAGTATAGAGATCCGATTCCCCTACCTATCCAACCATAAAAGTAAGAAAATGCAAAAATTCAGAAAGAGAGCTTCTTCTTATTGTTAAGATCTCCACATAAAAGCTGATAAAATTTACTTGTTCTGGCCAGGATTTGATTCACTTGGTGGTGCCTTCCTAAGGCTCGCCTCCATGGCTTTCTGGGGATCACTAGCAGCTTTATTCAACTTGTTTAGATTTGAAGAAAGTGAAGTAATGGAACCTAGCAGTCTCCTTGATTCGTTTCTTTCTCTATGATGGCTATGTCCCTCATGGTCAAGAGAAACCAGTGAAAACATGAGGACAAAAACCAGAATTAAGGCAAAGACTGTAATCAAAGCTCTATGAATAGTTCTCATGGTGTTGCTTGCTTGAAAAGGAAATGATAATAGAGAAGGTTTTGCAGCTAACACATGAGAAAAGAACCATCCAAGGAAGTCAGAAATGCATTTTTCTTACATATAGTTTGTGCTTAAGTCTAAGAGAGTGTAATACATAGTTGTAATTTGTATATAACTATATTGTCTAAGCCTGTAATGTAGTTAGGTTCTTATTTGATTCACAGTAAAATGACAGCAGTGAATGACAGATATGAACCATACCCTACCAAATTTAGAAATGACTGGAGCAGGAATCAAAATATTTTATTATAGTATGAAATGAAGGAAACTAAGAAGACCGATAGGTCAAAGAAGCTTATAATAACCAAAAAGTTGCATGCTCAGATTCCCACTTTTAACATGCTTTCAAATTTGTAGAGGCATAAATTCGCTGGCCTAAGTCCCCCAGGAAGCATTTTCCTTGGCAGATATATTCTCAGTATCCTCCTTATTTTGTTCTTTAATGGGTTGGAACTTGGAAGCAGCTCATCATGTGATGATGAATTGAGTATTGTATTTCTCTCACTTCTCTGCAATCCACAGGGAGTTAAACATGTCTCATGTGACTTATCACATGAGACCAAATCAATCACTGTCCTCACTGCTTTATTATATTCTCATCAGTTTTGTACCTCTATTTAGTATAATAAACACTGCTAAAGTTAGCTGTGTAAACCTACTTTTTTAGAAATAAATCACCCATCATCTTCTAGGAAATGCCAGTTTATCTTCCAGTTTTTGCAAATTCTCTAATTTGACTTGGCTCTATCTAGATCTTCTAGTTTGATCCGTGTCTTAAAGCATTGAATTATACTAACAAGTTCCACAGCAATGGCACCTGTAATCAACCTTCTACCCAACTAAATTTAGCTGGCTTGTCAGCTAAGACCAAAATCCTTAGCATTTGTATCTAAAACTGCAACTATAAATTTTCCTCATGGCCGCCTATCTTCCTGAGATTTAACTGCTTGTGGAATATAGAACATTAATCTCAACAAGGCATTTTAAAAACAAAACAATTTCTGAAGCAAAATTAGAAACATACCTAAATTTAGCAGGCTACGTCCATTTTTTACTATAGGACACTCAGTTTTACATGCATGAATGATTCATCAGCAATGAATTTCAGTAGTGACTAAAAGCTATCTATTTGCATAAAATGCAATGGCATTACCTTAGCTGTCTGGAAAATGGTCAAAGATGCCTGCTTAAGATAATCATATGGCAAGATCTGCTCAAATGACTCCTGAAACTAAATAGAATAAAAATTTCAGTAAAGTTTTCTTTGGATATTCAAAGGTTCATGTGTATCGAAGATTCCCATTGTCCCAGAAAACATGTGGTCTTTTACCACCGGTATGAGAATAGAAGGATGCAATGCTGACTTTGAAATCCTTTGATTGAAAGATCAGACTCTGTGGTTAGGGTATGAGAATATACTGACATAGTCGTGCATGTCATATACATCGATACAAGATTTCACTGATCAAAAACTGGTATCCGTCACTTAACAGCCTTAACAGTTAAGAATCAACATAATTGCCATAGGTCTATCAGCTTTATACACAATTTTAGTAGTCATATCTACCAGTCCCCATGGTTCCGAGAAGAATCGTTTTCGAAGGTCTAAATCTATTTTCAAAACTGAAATAAAATTTTATCAGGAACTAAATGATCCTACAATCCATTTTCCAAGCCAACAGAAGTGCACTGCAAGCTGAAGGTTTGCAAAGATGGTCTAAAGAAGATAAACAATAAATTAATTATGTGAGTACAGAGTTGGCATAGATGATCTTTTTGGTCTACAACCACCACAGCTCAATACAAATTCTCATTGGCGGACATTAGTACATCATCCTTCCTGAGAGGACTATCATAGCCAAACTGTCTAGCAAAACATAAAACCAACTGCTCGTGAATTAAATCTTCAGCAGGAAGCAGAGTACCAGTCACCTTTCTTAAAAAGGTGACTTCTTTATCAGGAAATCCCACAAGACAGGATATGCTTAAAATAGTTTAAATCCGGATCAATGTTGAATGCCAAACCATGGGAAGTAACTCCATATTGTATCCAAACTCCAATTGCACCAATCTTTCTATCTCCAACCCAAACCCCAGTTTCACCTGTATTTCCAGCACGAGCTGTTACTCCATATAATGATGCTAATTCGATCATATTTATCTCAAGTTTCTCCACATACTTCCGAGCTCCAATTCCAATGTCAGGGAGAGAAACAATAGGATATAATAATGCTTGATGTGGACCATGAAATGTAATGTCTCCTCCTCTCTCTGGGTAATGAAGTTCAGCTCCTATCTGTTTTAGTTCAAGACTCGGGAAATAATAAACTGTGATCTGTCCGACGCTTTCCAAGGGTTTATGTGGGTGGATGCTGCAGGGCCAAGAGGGTATCCGAAATTTTATTAATTTTCCTATCAGACACAAGTTTTTCCTGCAGCTTAAGTGCATTCAAGTAGCTGACAGTCCCCAATTTCCAGACCTCAAACTTCGAGGAAGTCTCATTCCCTGTAAATCAAGAAATGATTAATGTCATAGCATTTCTTAATCATCACATGGTGCCATTTCATATTCTTAGGTTACAATCACATGGCTACCATTATCCACTAAGCACCAAAGATATTATGTGCATGTTTCAACTACATATACACCAATACCTAGAAGAAAGCAAATGCTACCCTACACATGTGCATTTTTGTTAAGATTAGCATTCTGAAATGTGAAAAACATCTAGTGTATACAATGTCACATGGCCAAACAAAGTGGACCAAATCATTAAATCATGTCACCACATTTCATGGTATGGCAATCACAAAATCATTTCATCACCAAGAAGAATTAGATAACAACAAAAACATAAGAAAATGATAAATCTCTTTTCCCAAAAACATATTTCGTTTTTCAAGTTCAAAAATATGTTAATACATATTCAGTTAATTTTGTGAAGAGCAGCACTCAAAAAGGCACCACAACAGTTCTTTCCCTACAGAAGTTATATTGTTTGCTAACAGCAGAGAACAATCATTGATGAAGACGCAAGATCTACAAGATCTAAAAAAATGGGTATCACAAAAAATTAATAAATAGCAGATGAGAAGCTATCATCTTCCACTTCATTGACAAATAAAGCACAAGACAACTTCATCCTCATCTGTTTTCCCTCCCTTCACCAATATCACCTTTTTTTTTTCTTTCTTCTAAATTTCATTCTTCTTTCGAACTTACATATTTAAGCCAAACTCCTCGCCCACCCGGTGTCAGCGAGATTCCATCCCAAGACCTATTATACTACCCGAGAAAATCTGAACAACTGAAATAACTAGCTTTACGCATCTCAAGTTAGCTATTTCAGCTTATTTGATCCCCCGTGTTTGTACAGGACATCTTAAGAAATCTTGGTTTAAATTTGTAAATTAAAAAGAATACCCACATAAATCTAAAAACCATCTATCACTCAAGGCTAACTAAGAACCACGAAAAACTTGCACAAAAACCCAGAAACAGAAATGCAACAGACGCAATTAAAAATGAGCATAAACCTCAACAGGGCATTTCGTCGAACAATTAATAGACAAATTTCAATATTTCATCTATTTTACCTTTTTTATGGATTTTATCTGAAGACAAAGCTGTGATGTCCAAAATACAATACAAATTATTAAAACAAAATTTTAAAAAATAGAATAAACAGAGACTTACTGAATCGGTTACAGAGTGCTTCTAAAGATTAAAAAGGAGGATAATTAAAAAGACCGTAATTTTATATATTAAGTTTAAATTAGAATTTTTTATTTTTTAAATTATTAAAATTACCTTAATTTGAATTTGTCATTTCTCTATTTTTTCCAGTCATATTTTTTTATTTTTCGACCATGAATGGCCTTGTATTTTCCATTGAAAATTTTATGAAAATGGGACTCTATGCTAGTATTTTTACTACCATTGGAGCTGAGACAATCACTAATTTGTCAAGCTATAAGTTTCCACCATTGCTGTGAACTGGTATTGTTTGTAAGTGTCAACTGTAAGAGAAAAGCAGACGAGTTTCAATAGAAAACCAAGACACCCTTTGCTCCACCTTTCACAACTGTTATCACTTTTGGAAGCATAAGCTAATCTCATTCTTGTTCTTGGGAGCAAGAAAAATTAAAACAGGACGTTAAACGAACTTGTGAAGTGTCCTAGTTAGTAATCCCAACCCTCACTTTTACTAGGAAAGACTATAGACCATCGCACTGGAGTTTCTCTATGATAGGCATGCATAATGGGTTTCCAACTGTGAAGATGATTGATACCATGGACAGACGGATGGAGAGCCTCTTTACTTATTGCAACGATTTGGCTTGCTTTCCAGAAAGGATGAGGGACAGATACAGTGAATATAATACAGGAAGGACTCCTCCAGAGATAAGGGGAAAATGAATATAGGGTGACAAAGAATGTTGTATCAAGGTCTGGGTTGAAGAGAGCTCCATTGCTGAAGAGAGCAATTCTTGTAGTTGAGGCAGAAAAGCTCTCAGCAAGTCAAGTTAAAGTCAATGAAAATATAGCTGAGGAAGAAGTTTGGACTACCAATAGCGATGGAAGCTAGAGCAGTAGGACTGCGTTGGAGGAGAACATAGAGTTAGAAAAGATTAAGGCAGAGGTGAAAGATGGAGTGCTGTACATAACGATTCCAAAAGCCAGCGCCACCAGCAAAGTCATTGACATTAATGTACAATAGAAGTATGATTGTAAAAGTAATACTGTCAACTTTCAGGGTGTGAGCTCTAGTAACATATATTTGATGTAACTTACCAAAAAAACGTATATTTGATGTACAACATATTCCTATTCAAAAAAGGCCAATCCATCATAGCCATGAGGCCCACGATTCTTTCAATAACAGTGATGTCAGAGAAACTTCATCTGTAACCTAGTAAATTTGCCTATTCAAATAAATCTTGAGTGGCATATCTTTTCAGGGCCAAACGCAGTAAATGAATCGGTACCCTGATAGAATTCTTGTCAAGTCAATCAATAAATCTTTTAATTGTCTTGCTCTTCTCCCAACTAAAAAGACTTCTTGTGCTTACTTTCTGAGATACGTTTCAGCTCTTGGGTGCCCCTTCTTATTCCCCTGAAACATTAACAAGACAACAGTGAGGCCACAAAAAAGCTGCATGCGATTGGCCAATGAAGCTAATAGAAAGTAGTTACCTTTGGTACAAGTAAACAAAAATGTAGAAAAGTGGCAGCGTCATCAAAGCCAAAATGGAAAGCGTCACATAGGTTATACTTGTCTGCTTCTGAAAACACAAAAAAATTAAGACACGGTAAAAAGAGTTTTACCAACAACATTCTCACATATAAAGACTATGAAAATAAAATAAGCTTCAAGAAAATACAATGTCAAGTTATGTTAGCTTCTTAAATAATAGAAAGGCATGCATGAGCCATGTTGCTGGCTGTGCCTTGAACCCCTATCAACATCTTCCACTTCAAAGATCAAATTGCTATTATTTACACCAACAATCATAAAATGATAGACACAATTATTACCGGACAGGTTCTGACATTTAATTTTCTACTAGTGAAAAATTTGGCATCAGGACATATTTTCACATTTCTGGAAGATTATCCCTTCTTTTTCCTAGAAGTTAGGAAACTTCTCATCACTTACAGCAAACCTTCGGGTACAATGTAGCCACTCAAAAATAATTGAGCACACAAAATTTAGCCAAAGGTGATCATGAAATTTACCTTGCGCCCTTTTGAAAATGGTTTCCTATTCCCAGTGCATGTGTGGGCATCACAAAATTGGCGCAAAAAGAATTCTGGCATTCAAAAAAATATGAAGTATTATAAGGCAATTAAAGAACATTACAAATTCCTCAATAATAAAAGAGAAATTTTACCATGAAGACGGCTTGCTGAAGGACCCTCATTGACAGGAAAACAACTATTGGCCAGACTCTGCACCAAAATTATCATATGAATGATAGAAAAAAACTGGGTTCAGTAACAATATGAAATTGCACAGAGACCACCTCACACAAATGTTGATTCTTCGCAGCGGCTGCAGGATTGCATTTAGTCTTCCGTCGTGCAGAATCCAACATGAGATCACAATGCAATGCACCACACACATCAGCCAAGCACTTGCCTTGACTCTGGATTTAGCACAATCACTCAAGAGAATTACATTTTGGCTAAAATTTTTCTACAGATATTTCTCCTCTTTGTTACAATGTAGCCTACATATTTGAAAACAAGTACCTATATTTTGAACAAGCCAATACATAGAAAATTCAGATTTTTTACTATGACGAAATTTAGAACCCATTAACAATTTCACCAGATTCCCGTCTCTTAACATTTGGGGTTGATGAAACTAAGAGCTTTTCATAATTATTACAACCAACAGCCCAAGTTTCACAGACTGAGTCCAAATACTAATTGAGAAGAAAATCCCTATTTCATAAATTATATGTATCTTGTAGACTTCTTTAAACAAAACAAAATGAAACATCAAACCAGAGGGAGACTACATACCACATTCAGCAAATTATAGTGCCTGTTGTCAAAATGCTGATCAAGATGTTTCTCTTCATAAAACCTTTTCTTACAGAATCCACATCTCCATTCATTTATATCCACCTGGAATTTATGCTGTTCCTGATCTCTAAACAAATCATTATCAGGGTGAAGTCTACACCTAGTTGAAATCTGATAGGGTTCTTTCTCCACAAAGGGCATCAAATACTACAGCAAACATCAAGTAGAAATCATGTTCTTTGGTATAAACAATAAAACCAGGAAACTAATATGTTAATGTTTAATAAATTGTAGGCAATGTGCTAACCTCCTCAATAATTTCCCATGCTGCCCTACTCCTTTCTCTTGAACAGTGTATTTCCTGAACATCCTCCTCCACTTGCTTAAGAGTTCTATCCACCATTTTTAACAAAAATAAGAAAGTACAATTCACAAAGTCAGATTTACAATTAAATGGGAAAAAAAAACCATACATTACCTAGCAGCTTCTGATTCTTCAAAATCCTGTAGAAAAAAACACATACAAATGAATTACGGAAGTTCCATCAAACAAGAACTTAATAAACAAAAGAAAAACCTAAGAACCATGACAACTCAAAAACCGAATAATACATAATTGAGAAAAGAAAATAAGAAGTTGAAAATTGAACAAGTTCAAGATTTCCAAAAACAATTCGTTAAAGAGGGAAGCAAATCCGGTGAAATCAGTTTGGCTAAAATAAGAACTCAACAAGAACCTGATTCAGTTGAATAGTAGAAGCAAAGAGCGAAATGAAGAAGAGGAGAAAACAGACGGAGCTTTTAGAGCAGAATAAGATCTTCATGTAGGTTCGTATTGAGGTGATTAAATCTTTGAATCGGAATTACAGAAGCAGGGAACTCTCAAAAGAGAAGGTGACCGCCACGCCTTCGTGCCATATTTGGCCAATCATGTTTCGACACCTCAGATATTATTAAGGAAATTTCCCACTGTTGCCGATTTTAAAAACAATATTTTTTCACTTTTTTTTTTCGAATTAATAAATTTTGTTAAATTTTATAAATAAATATTTCACAAAATTAAAATTCCTAATTATATATTTAAATAATAGTTATAGTAATAATAATCAGAGTAATAATAATCAGATGAAAGGATTCATCCCTTATTTTTCTCAGTCTTGTTACCATAATCCTTGCCCTATAGTAATATATGGATAAAATAATATAAAAACTATGTGTTAATTAAAACTAATGGCTCACCGTGATAGATAGGTGGGTTGAAAGAAAATTTTTACAGAATTAAGGGTGCAGTGTTCTTTCATCAAACCTTGGGTGAAACATGGTAACTTGGCCATCTAGTTAGTATCAAATCTAGCTTCAGTTTCGCAAAATCTCTGTAAAACTCAGACCGCGTCAGCACCTGAAGTTCCTCGCGGACAACTTCTCTGTACTTGTCTTTGAATCAGTTGTCCAGCAACTCTGCTGCCATTTTTATGTTTTCGTTAATTTTTTATTCATTTATTAAATCATAATCAAGCAACATAAAATTTTTCATCAATATCTTTAATTGCTATTTGCTCACAAAAGAACCTCACCGCTATCACTGTACTTGCTATAATCGGTTTTTTACACAGCATAATAGTTCAATGTTTGACTTCTTAATTTTCGTCTATATTCACTGAAACAATGAAATTCGGATCTTTGAGCCAATACCCATTTTAGATCAGGTTCTGAATTTTGAGTAATAATGGCAACGATCTTAGCCTTTGCTCTGACGTTGTGGATGTCACTGGGTTTCGGGTTTGTTATCGGGTCGCATAAGCAAGAGGCTCCATACAGGATCCACACGCTGTTCTCGGTGGAATGTCAGAACTACTTTGATTGGCAGACGGTGGGGCTAATGCACAGCTTCAAAAAGTCCGGTCAACCAGGACCCATAACCCGACTCCTCAGTTGTACGGACAAGGAGAAGAAGAAATATAGAGGGATGCATTTGGCTCCTACTCTTGAAGTGCCCTCTATGAGTAGACACCCCAAAACTGGTGACTGGTACTTTCTCTGTTTCATTAGCTTGGTTATGGTTTTGAATGTTGTTTTGATCAGAATTTGAGCATTTCTGGGTTCGTTCGTTTGTTTATTGTTGTTTCAATTGATTATTTGCTTTGAATTTGGTGTTAATCATATGCATTCCTTGCTAAAGGATGTGCTTTGTTGTTCATGTTAACTTGATACGCTGATTTGCTGCACTAGTCTTAGAGCCCATTCTTCAAATTTTTTCCCTCCGAAAATAAAAAATGAAGCGTTTGAGATCCAAAAATTTCGTTTCCCAGGAGGAAAGAAAGCTGATAAAGTTATTATGTTTTGTTCTGCAGGTACCCTGCTATTAACAAACCTGCTGGGCTCGTTCACTGGCTTAAATATAGTAAGGATGCTGAGAATGTTGATTGGGTTGTAATTCTGGATGCAGACATGGTAATAACGGGTCCAATTATACCCTGGGAAGTTGGTGCAGAGAAAGGCAGACCAGTTGCAGCATATTACGGGTATCTACATTCCTATGAAATTTAAATTATTCAGTCTCACAGTTGAGTATTTCACTATTTCTTCTGGAAAACCAAATTTAACAATGTTTACTTGTAAGATGCTCTTGGTGTGACTAAACTACATCTCGGCTACAACAAAGGGTGACCAGACCGGAGTCTTTTGCATGCCTCTGCAAACTTTTTCATAGTAAATTTTGCTTCTCATATTTAAGTAAAATCTATGATTAAGGGATAGAGTGCATTTACCCTGTGGTGAATCAAACTTTCCTTTCGAGAATTCAGAACTTAATATATTTTTCTGCTCATTTTTGGATCATGTTCCCATGTGAAGCTTATTGGGACTTTCTATTTGTGCCAAATTAGAACTGCATATAGTTTTCACATTTTTCTTTCTTGTCCCTCGTAGTGATTGTTCATGTCAGTACACATTAATGCGATGAAGTGCTTTTTCAGGTACTTGATTGGATGTGATAATATTCTAGCTAAGTTGCACACAACGCACCCGGAGTTCTGTGACAAAGTTGGTGGACTTTTGGCCATGCACATCGATGATCTTCGAGCATTGGCACCCTTGTGGCTTTCAAAGACAGAAGAAGTGCGTGACGACAGAGCTCACTGGGCAACCAATATAACAGGTGACGTCTATGGACAAGGGTGGATCAGTGAGATGTATGGTTACTCATTTGGTGCAGCAGAAGTGAGTTGGTTTGTCTGTTTTTTCTTGTTAGTCAAACACTTTTTTTTCTTTTTCTATTCCTTTTTGGTTTCTCTGTTCATGATTATGCTCTTTCTTATTTTAGGTCGGACTTCGGCACAAGATAAATGATAACTTGATGATTTATCCCGGCTATACTCCACGAGAGGGTATTGCGCCTATTCTTCTTCACTATGGTTTGCCATTTACAGTGGGAAATTGGTCGTTTAGTAAATATGATCACCATGATGATGATATTGTCTATGACTGCGCTCGGCTCTTTCCTGAACCTCCTTATCCTAGAGAGGTATATGAACCTAGAGAGAAATAAAAGCAGCATTTATTATCAACAAAAATTGATCCCAAAATTGTTTTGGTCTTTTACTATTATATGGAGAATAATGTACACCTCAAATGTCATTCAAGATAATCAAATTGGTAATTGAAACTTAAGATTCTTTCTTTGTGCAGGTAAGAGCTATGGAATCTAATCCAAACAAAAGAAGAGCGATGTTTTTAAGTTTAGAGTGTGTCAACACCATAAATGAGGGTCTTCTGCTGCAACATGCAGCTGATGGATGCTATAAACCAAAGTGGTCTAAATACTTGAGCTTTTTAAAAAGCAGAACTTTTGCTGAACTAACCCGACCTAAACTCCTGACTCCTGATAGTATAAAAACTCGGGCAGCTGAACAGCTAGATGAACCTGGGAGACTGCATCCAAAAATTCATACCATATTTTCCACAGAGTGTACCCCCTACTTTGATTGGCAGACTGTTGGGCTTGTGCACAGTTTTCACCAGAGTGGCCAGCCTGGAAATATCACACGACTTCTTAGTTGTACAGATGAAAACCTAAAGGAATACAAAGGCCATGATCTTGCTCCCACTCATTATGTCCCTTCCATGAGTCGTCATCTGCTTACAGGCGATTGGTAATTCACTTCCCTTTTTTTTGCTTCTATTAGGATGTTTTTAGTCTTCTTCATAAAGTATGTTGAATCTGGAAAACATCTACTTATGCACATGGCCAAGATTGTTACTTTATGCAGAGTGACATCTAGAAGTCTGCAATACTAGCATTAAAATTGGAAGAGTTTATATAATTAGATTTTAGACATCTTTTTCTCAATGGTTGTGCTAGTTTGTACAAAGAGGACAATAAGGGAGGTTAAGGGCTTATTAATCATGAAACAGTATGCCAAAAAAATGTTTTTTCCTCCTTGTCAGGTATCCAGCGATTAATAAACCTGCTGCAGTCCTTCACTGGCTTAATCATGCAAATGTTGATGCAGAGTTTATAGTTATTCTAGATGCTGACATGATCATGAGAGGTCCAATTACTCCATGGGAGTTCAAAGCAGCACGTGGCCGGCCAGTCTCGACACCCTATGAGTAAGAATATATATGCATTTGCACCCCCGTACACCTTCCTTGCTCTCATTATGTTTATAAATTTGTTGTGTACAAAGTTAATTGACTTATATGTCTACCTTTTTTTTATTTGGCATGTTAGCTACCTTATTGGTTGTGACAATGAGCTCGCAAAACTCCATACGCGCCATCCTGATGCTTGTGAGAAGGTTGGAGGTGTAATTATTATGCATATAGATGATCTCAGGAAATTTGCTATGCTATGGCTGCATAAAACTGAGGAGGTTCGTGCTGACAAAGATCATTATGCCAGAAACATCACTGGAGATATATATGAATCTGGATGGATTAGTGAGATGTATGGTTACTCATTTGGAGCTGCAGAGGTAATTTATTCTAGAACTTCTATATCTCTAAGCATTATGGAGAACCTGCCAAGTATCTGTTTGAGAAATTCTGTTAGTACTATTCTATGAAGTGATTGTGATAAATTGAGTCGCTTACATGTTCAGTCTTCATATGTTGATTCTTTTGTCCTCTATATTGTGGTTTCAGATTATATGAACTCCTTCAACTAAAGTTAATATTCCTGTTTTTAAGTTTTTTATGTGTTTCATTGCTATCTGAGATAATGTTTCTTTGAAAATGTTTTTTCTTATGCAGTTGCAACTGCGGCATGTCATAAGCAGGGAAATATTGATATACCCTGGATATATTCCTGAACCTGGTGTCAACTACAGAGTTTTCCACTATGGTTTGGAATTTGGAGTTGGTAATTGGAGTTTTGACAAATTTAACTGGAGATCTGTTGATGTGGTCAACAATTGCTGGGCTCAGTTCCCAGAACCTCCTGAACCATCAACACTTAATCAGACTGATGAGAATCTCCTGCAACGAGACCTGCTTAGTATAGAATGTTTAAATAAACTTAATGAAGCACTGCACTTGCATCATATAAGGAGGAACTGTCCCGATCCCAATTCCTTATCCAAATCGAATTCTACTACAACTAAGGAGACTGTAAGTAACAGGAAACTCGGCAGGGTTAGTGGAATTGATACTCGGGAATCAGTTCTGCCTGCAGTAAAAGATGGGCTATTCAGTTCTTTGAGGTTCTGGGCTATTGTTTTATGGGCATTTTGTGGTGTTGGTTTCTTGGTAGTCATGTTTGTGGTATTTTCAGGCCGAAAAGGAAAGGGAACACGAGGTAAAAGTTACAGAAACAAGAGAAGAACTTATTTAGGAATGTCAGACATGAGTGGACGAGATAGACTTCTTCGTGGTGACCTAGCTCTATAACCAAAATCCTACCAGAAAAACACCATATTTTATAGAGTGTTGAACATTCTGGCACACAAAAAAGAGTCAAATAGTCATCTTTTAATGAAATAGCTTTGGAAAGCTTTCTACTTGCTGTTAAGGTAAGCCGATATTTCCACGATGGTATAGCAGATGATTTGAGTTCATTGCCTACTAGTGCAATAGTTGTTCCAGCAAAAGGTCGACTTCCAAGCTTCCGCTGCCAGAACACTTCAATTTTTGCACACTTGGTCAAAACCAGTTTTGTGAAGTTATAACATATGTTCTACATCCAAATTTAGTTGAGTTACTAAACTGAAAGGCAGGCCAATGAATTAACCCAGTATAGCATTGTAGTTGAAGAAATAATAATAGCATTGCAAAAATTTTGTTCCTTTTGTACTGTAACCATGAACGGTTCTTACATGTTATTCTTCAAGCAGCATAATAGAAGATGAAACAATTAAAAAAAGAAACCAGAACCAGGCAATGCCTCAGGCAGGTTGGCAGTGGTTATTAACAAGTATTTGAAGTATAAAATAGCCTTTTATTTTAACTATCTTTCGATTTTATCCACACCACAACCAGAACCAGACTTGTAAGTTTAGATTTTAATGGCTCTTGTTTATTTAAATCAGCCTACGGACCCATGAAGGGTTGTGCTTCATTATTATTTTTTAGCTGAATTTTGACTTCTGTTCAAGAGTCCATGCCTCCAATTTTTCCTTTTGTGTTTTTGGTTGCTTCTTTGCTGTCATTCAACAAAACTAAAATGGGAAAAAATTACCAAAAGGGGATTCCGTTGCCGGGATTTGAACCCGGGTCTCTCGGGTGAGAGCCGAGTATCCTAACCACCTAGACTACAACGGAATTTGTTCTACATTCGCTATTATAGATATATCTAAAGGGGCTACATTTTAGAGTACAAACAACTCAAAGCCGTTGGTTATTGTTTTAGTCCACATTCTATAACACATCAGTGTCTTTTGCTAGTGGTGTTGCAATTGTAACAACTGGCTGTTCAGCTTCCTAAAATCTCACCTCACCTGCGTCTTTCCTTCATGGTCAATCACCGTCTATTTCAAATCCAAACTAATCACATCCTTGAACCACTTTTGCTTTACTTTACCTTTCTCATTCTACCTTGAGCAAGCAGGCTTTGGGGCCTTCAAATTTCAAATTTCAATAAAAAATTTGAAGCATGTAGGTCCCCAATTGAGCTTAAAAAGTGTTCCAGAAAAAAATTAGGAGACCCACCTGGAAATAATGAAAGAGAAAAAGACTGCACCAAACTTTTCACATCTGAACTGACTATGGCTTGCTTTTCTCCAACAGGGACCATACACTTTCCAATTAAATTTCGAATTTTAATTCCGTTTGGGAAGTGGGAATGGATAAAAATATGTTTTGCAGTAACTAGAGACCTCAAAGATTGGATCTTTTGTCGTTTGGAAAACTTCCATTGCAGAGATATGGGAGAATCAATCTGTCTCATGCAACCATTTTCCTACATTTCCGCCATTCCTAATGAAGCCAAAGAGGTTTGTTTTTGACTTTTGGGTTGAAATTATTCATTGTAATGCTATATGGGTCGGTTCATTTTCACCCGTTGGTTTTTTGGCTTCTGAAGTTTTTGGTTGTGAAATCTTTCGTGCTCCAGGGGAACCCCATTAATGCACTTGGGCAGACAGTTTCGTTTGGGAGGTTCATTTCAGAGTCTTTGTCTTGGGAGAAATGGTCAACGTTTCCTCATAAGAAATATGTTGAAGAGGCTGAGAGACACTCCCGCCCGGGATCAGTTGCAGAGAAGAAAGCTTTCTTTGAAGCTCATTATAAAAAAATTGCCGAAAGAAAAGCAGCAGCTGCAGCTTTGCTTGAGCAAGCACAAAATAATGCTTCAAAAAATATTCCTGAATCAGAATCCGAAGATAGAGTCAATAGTGTCATGGCCAGTGAGTATAATGAAGGCAACAAGGTAGAAGCAGCAGATTTTCTAAATCAAAACAAGGTTCTTGTGGAGAAAAATGTGAATGTGGAATCAACAAAGCAGATTTGTAATTACAATAACAAGTTTGAGGCATTAAGTAATCTTGGGGAGGATGATAGAACAACTCAAATGGGGAAACTTCAGTCGAAGGTAACAATGTTGACAGTTATCTTGTTTCATTTTCAGGTTCCAATGTCTTTGCGGTCACCATTTTTCTTTTGGGGTTTTCTTGTAGCAGAATTTAGACTTTAAAAAAGATGAAAATGTTTCAATTAGCAAGAAGAAACCAACACTATCATCCTCAAAGTCATCAAGTTCTGGTAAAGCAACTAAGCTGCCGTCATCACCAATCAGACCAACAATTCTATCTCATTCCAAGAAGGAAAACAACTCCACTCCAATCAACAAGAAATCTGCAATAGACTTAGCTGAGAAGAAAAGATTAACTCCAATATCAACTCACAAGGTGCTCACTTTTCTTTTCATTGTTCTGCGGATGCAATATTTATTTTATTAAATGATCTCGAATCTTGGCAACGTTTCTCCTACTTGCTAAAATAATTTCATTTTTGGTTGTCAGGCATCTGTGTGTAGAGCAGCAAAGCATCCCTTAGCCACTCCTTGGTCAGAAAATAGAAGGTATCTTGGTTTATTCAGATTTTAGAAAGAGAGAACCTTATGATGATATTGATATTCTGATATTGTTGATTCAGTATGTATAAAATCTGATAGAAGGGAATGTTTCAAAGGAGTTTGTGACGTTCATGGTAGTATTCATAATTTAGTAAAACAAAATTACTTTTCATCTTTATGTGACACATGGAAATTGGTGGTTTCATCTTCTCCTCGATACTAAGGAAACCAAAAAAGCCTTGAATAGAATGTTCTGAACTTCTTTGCCCACCATATAGAGACGTCAATGGGCCGTGCCGGGCCGGGCCGGGCCGACTTCAGCAAGGCCCGTTGGGCTAATGGGCCGGGCCGGGCCCGAGGCCCAAACAGTAATGGGCCTTCGGGCCGGGCCGGCCCTTTGAAATATAAAGGCCCAAAGCCCGGCCCATATACTAACGGGCTTTAAACGGGCCGGGTCGGGCCTTAGTAAACGGGCCGGGCCGGGCCTCAGTAAATGGGCCGGGCCGGGCCTCAGTAAACGGGCCGGGCCGGGCCTTATTAAATATTTTTAAAAAAAGTTTTAATTAAAATTTTTAAACACAAATTATTTTTCAATTATTAAAATCGAGGACAGTACCCCGAATATTTTATTTATAATCCCTCACTTATGGCGGAGGAATACCGTGGTTACATGATAAAAAATATTATAAATTGTTAATAAAATACAAATAAATTAATTTACATATTGTATAAATTACAAAACATAAATAAAATTTATCTACTATATAATATTTATCTATTCATCTTCTACATCCAAATCTTTGAATTCTTCAAAGACATCTTCTGTCACACGATTCTGTAATTTAAAATCAGCTTTGATCCAATCTTTCATGCACATTATCGCTTCGACCATATTTGGATGTAAATTGGATCGTCTATCATCCAGCACACATCCCCCTGCACTAAAAGCGGATTCCGATGCTACAGTTGACACCGGAGGTGTTAGTAGATCTCGAGCCATGGCTGCAAGCACAGGAAAGGTTTCTGCCTTGTCTTTCCACCATGCCAAAACATCTAGTTTTTCAGCATTATATCTTTGAATAATTTCAGGATAATGGTCAATATTTATATAATTGTAAAATTGACTATAATTTGTACTTTGACTAACAGTTTGTTTACCTTTGCGCAATAAAGACCATATGCGTGACTTTTTTTTACCTGAACTACCAGAGCTTACCTCTGGTGCAGAACTTTGTCCAGTTTTTCCATATTTTTGTTCATAAATACTATACATATCAAATAAAAATTCTTGAACATATTCAACAGAATTTACATTGCTATTAATTGACAAATTTTCATTAATAACATCAAATAAATTTTGTAATCCATTAGTTTTTGCCCTAGGATCTAAAATAGTAGCTGCAGAATAAAGTAAAGGAATTTCACTCCAATATTTTTTAAATTTTTGTTCCATTTGCATACATATATTTTGAAAAGCATTATGAGAGTGACGATACCTATGTTCTTTAAATATATCACTTATTTCTACCATATTATATATTATAGAACAAGTTGTCGGATAATACACACCTGAGCAATGATCTGTGGCTGTTTTCAATGGCTCTAACAAGTTCATTAAAGCCATAGCTATTTCCCAATCTTGATCTGTCAAAAAAATAGGATCTTGCGAATCCATTGGTTGGGTATTGAAGTATCGTGTTATAGGAACTTCATACCCTTCGCATGCTTTCAACATGAGATATGTTGAATTCCACCTAGTGCTAATATCTATTTTTAATTTTTTCCTTCTTAACCCCATTGATTTACATAATTGATGATATGCTTGTACCCGTGATGGGGATGATGAAATATATGCAATGGCATGTCTAATTACTTCTAAATGTTTTTTTGCCAAACTCAAGCCATCTTGAGCGATTAAATTAATAATATGACATGCACACCTAACATGAAATAATTTTCCATTAAATGGAGGAGATAAATGATTATGCATATATTCAATAACTTTATTATTATTTTTAGCATTATCTAAAGTAATTGAAAAAATAGAATTATTAATTTTATATTCATCAAAAATATTTGCTAATGAACGATAAATTGCAAGACCATTATGTGGATATTCTAAATTTCTAAATGCAATAACTTTTTTGCATAATTGCCAATCAGAATTAATATAATGAGCAGTTGCACAAAGATACCCTATACGTTGATTTGTAGCAGTCCATAAATCAGAAGTTATTGAAATAACACCATTAAAATTACTTAATTCTCCAATAATTTTTATTTTCATTAGTTCATAATTTCTCAATATATCTGACCTAAGAGTTGACCTAGGAATTCTTCTAAATGCTGGTTGAATACTATTTTGCATCATCCATTCTAAAATTTCATCTTCTGCATAACTAAAAGGTTGATCAGAAGCAACGACATACCTGGCCATGTAATCTCGAACCTTCATTTGATCGTACGTAAAAGTTGACATTTCTCCCATATGTCCAGAACCGCTCGGACCTCCTGCTGAAGTGGCACCTGGACCAACAGATCGCGATCTGGTGAATGCAATTTGTTTTTGTCCTCTAAGTTCATGTGGAATTTTTTTACAGTAATCAGTAACATGTCGGCGAAGATGTCCCGTCCCACTTGTACTTGCACATGTTAAACAAGAACCGCAATGTTTGCATACTGCTCGACGAATTAATTTCCCCTCTATTGTTTCCTCTATTCTATCAAAGTGTTCCCATACCATTGACGTTTGTTTTCTTTTTCTCTCTGTCGAACAATGCGAACCTGTACCCGTACCACTTTCACCTGTTGGTGCTCTACCTATCCCACCTTGTGCATCATCAATAATATCATCAACGCCAGCATGATAATATTCAAATGGATTGAATTCATTTGACATTGGATCCATTTGTAATATTTTGTAATGATAAAATTAAAATAAAATGAAATTAAAAATATAATAAATAGTTGAGATTGAGAGTTTGAGAGATTGGGAGTTTGAGAGATTGAGAGTTTGAGAAATTTGTAATTGTAATTGAAAATGAAAATGAAAAATTGAATAGGTTTTTATAGGAAAAAATCAATTAATTAAAAAAAAATTAAAACAAAGTTTGGCAACGGCTACTGGCGCCAGTAGCCGTTGCCAACGGCTTCTGCCTCTGCCTTGTGGCAGAAGCTAGCCAACGGCTTCTGCCACAAGGCAGAAGCTAGCCAACGGCTTCTGCCAAGGCAGAAGCGGTTCTGCCAGGCAGAAGCGTTCTGCCTGGGCTTCTGCCTGGGAGAAGCTTGCTTCTGCCAGGCAGAATTAGCTTCTGCCATTTGGCAGAAGCAGCTTCTGCCACCAGGCAGAATTACCTTCTGCCACCAGGCAGAAGCAGCTTCTGCCACCAGGCAGAAGCAGCTTCTGCCATTTGGCAGAATTTGCTTCTGCCATTTGGCAGAAGAAAAAATTAAAAAAAATTATATATATATGTGAACAGTGCCGGGCCGGGTCGGGCCAGCCCATGGGTTTAATATTAAGGCCCAAGGCCCGGCCCGGCACGCTACAGTACCGGGCCGGGCTTTATCGTGCCCGGGCTTTTCTTCGTGCTTCGGGCCGGGCCTCCATTCGACCCGGCCCAATTGACGTGTCTACCACCATATGAGCCAAAATGTTGTTGACTGTGCCACTTAATTTTGAAGGACTTAAAGTCTTGATTATTGTCTTTTTATGCCGTTAGTTCAAAGTTTTCTAGTGCCTGCAGAAACAAATTGCAATCTCCAAATGCATCTACTTCTTTTCGTTCCAGGATTGAAGAGAGAGCTGCAAAGGGACAGGAGGCAAGGCTTTGCACAATTAATGATTTCCACTCTATTTCACTGCTGTAATATGGTGTGGTTAATCTTTTGTTAACTTTGTATTTTTCTTTTTCCAGAAGCTTGAAGAGAAATTTAATGCCAATCAAGCACAAAAAATCCAACACCGAGCAACACTACAGGTTGTAACTTTCTGCCAAGCATATTGTAAATGTGAATCACTTCCTTCATATTTCAATATTGAATTGAGTTCATAGTTCATATCAATACATGACAGCCATTGATCCTTTTGTTTGAGCAGGGGAAAGCAGAAACAGAACTAAGAAAACTGCGACAAAGCCTCTGCTTCAAGGCCAGGCCACTGCCAAATTTCTATAAAGAAAGAGCAGCTTCTAAGGATGAGATGAAAAAGGTACATTCTGTCAAAACTTATCTGTAAAATATGTCTTCCCTAGTTTTGCCATGCAGCCAGCAGGTAAAATAATGTAATATTTCTTCTTCTGATTCTCCTCCCTTACAGGTTCCATCGACACAACCTCCATCACCAAAAGTAGGAAAAACTTCCACACCCAGAACAGTCCAGTGCAAACTCTGCCAACCTTCTCAGAAGCCTTCAACCAAGAACATCGATTCTAATCTATTACTGACAAAGAGAAGTCACAATTCAAGATCTACTAGGCTTACTCATGAGAATACATCTCCAAATATTCAGCAAGAGTAAGCAAAACCATTCAAGTATAATGTTCTTAGTAATCAAGCAATGTTTAGCTTGTTGAATGAATAGGTTGAGTTTTCATGATGCATGAGACCGAGGACTATAAATCGTTACAATCACGTTCTGTATACAGAGTTTTTCCTGTAATTAGTCTTTACTAGCATCAGCTATTGTAAAAATTACTTTGTACCATTAAATACTATAAACATAGTATTTTCAATACTGGAATCATCTTGACATATGGTCCACGCAAAATTGTTGAGCTAACCATTTTAACTCAAAAATGCTGAAAGCCACAATTTTTGTTTAAATTTGAACAGCCCATTTACTTCAATACACTGATGGTGGTAAATAAAGGAGACTTAAAACGTCATTATGCAGTATAAGCTACCACTAAAAATCAACCTCTTTGGCAAATCTAACAACATGTTGATGGGAAATTGTGCATGTGAGTAAGAGCAAAGAGTAGAGAGTAAAGCAAAACAAAAAGAAGCAAGAAAATAAAGGGAATGTAATAATCGGTCTCACATTCTTTTATGCCATGAAATACAAGTGCAAGATGGTAATCAAACAGGTAATGTACCATACATCTACAAAAATACTCACCTTTGCTCTCTCTTTACATGAATTTGTTTAGGAGCAAATTGAAAAATGCTTCCTCACAAGCAGAATCCATGGCTACCATCCCATCTTTTGAGATCAGAGACCTTACTGTCAGCTCCCATAAGCCAACTTCTGGGCGATGTCATGTAATACACCCACTATGTATAGAATTTCAAACCCTCGCATATCTTGTCCACCTCTTTAAGATATAACGGTCAGGTAGGATTTTGATATTTCTGTAGTCAAGCACTTTTAATGCATGACTGCATAAAACACCCATATACTCAAATTTCATACAGCTGCACATGACTGACTCATCAGACAAGTTATACGTCACCTTATACTCTCGTTGTTGCCTGTATAGGCTCACTTTATACTCAAACAATGAACCAGTCCCAGTGCATTGATTAATGACAGTATTCAGACACATTTCATATTTTTGTTGAAACAGTTCAAATATCTTTGGCGTGTAAACATCCCTTGCATGCTTCAGGAGAATCACATCCCCCATTAGTTTTGGCATGTGTTGGTTCATATCATAGTTAGTTTCTAATTCTTTGTAGTGCCAATCATTCACCATTTTCCCAAGTTGCTTGAAAAATAATAGCACATCCGAGTCAGACTTCAGATACTTCCTCAAGTTAGCTGAAAAACATTCACATAGTTGTGCACATCTTATATCAGCGCAAAATATATGCCTTCTGTATGCTGTGGCCCACTTCTCTCTATCTTTGAATATCTCATTCAACCATTCATTTTCCCAGAGACCATAAACATCCAGCATAACTTTCCATGCATGGACGAAGTCCTCTCCCTCCTCATGATCAAAGAAGCAACTACATAAATCATTTTCAAAGGAATCTGAGCCCACAAACATGTGGTGCAGTTGTTTAAGAGCTTTTTGATACATGTGCCAAACACATATTCGATGAAGTGTTCCAGGCAGTGCGAAATCAATCGCTTCAGCCAGTACTGCATCTTGATCAGTGAGGATAGTTTTTGGCCTTTTCCCAGACATCACCCCTATGAAAGTTTGAAACAACCACTTGAAAGACTCGACAGTTTCATCATACATTAGTGCAGCACCAAAGATCACCATTTGCTTATGATGGTTCACCCCAATGAAAGGTGAAAATGGTCGACCATCTTTGACTAATTTACAGGTTGTATCAAAGCAAACCACATCACCAAAGTCACTATAATCCACTATCATCTTTGAATCGGCCCAAAATATATTAGTTATTTGATCTTCGGCATCAAGTTGCATAACATAGATGAAAGATGGATTTTTCAATTGCTTACTTTGAAAATATTGCTGTATCCTTCCTACTTCACCCTCTTTCATTGCTCTTGTATGTTTAAAAGAAAGTTTGTTTTTGTAATCTATGGGATTATATCCATGTTCATCTCCAAGTGTGTTGTGTGGTATTGTAAAGACATCTTGTGCATTCCCTTCAGCAACTTTGGACACAACTAACCTCTTTTGTGATCTTAACATGTGCACTCGACATGCAGTGACAAGCTCATGATTGTGCTTTTCTTCAAAATGTGTGACCCGGTATTTACCATCAGATTGACGAGAAATCACCAACTGTGCCAAGCAACCAATTCTGGTTTCCTTTCGAGATCTCTTCACATTCAAATCCCGCTTGTCTTTTTGCCGATAACCTTCCCTAAAACAGGTGAACCTCCTAGATGCCACAGCACCATCTATTTTGCTCCTATTTACATAATCTTTTCGAACACTAAAACCTATCCGTCCAGCATATGCATTATAAAACTCATATGCCTGGTCTTCTGACTCAAACCCCATTCCAAGTTTTGGTTTTCCATCCATCCTAGAACTATTAACCAAGTCAGCTTCAACTGCTTGAGCAAAGGTTAATCTCTTCTGTGATGGTAACATATGGGTAGTACTTTGTGTCACAAACTCATGATTATGTTCTATTTCAAAATGGGTAACACGGAACCTTCCATTAGGTTGGCGTGCAATAGTCATATGTGCCAAGCAACCTGTTCTTGTTTCCTGCCGGGACTTCCTGACATTCACATTATGCTTTGCTGGCCGATAACCTTGCCTATAACAAGTGTATCTCCTGGAAACAACTGCACCATTTACCCTACTTTTATTCACAAAATCTTTCCTGATGCTGAATCCCTCCAACACAGCATATCTGCTGTAACATTTGTATGCATGATCTTCTGATTCAAACTCCATGCCAACTTTTGGTATCACATATGTAACTTCCTCATCTTTTACAAGTATCCCAGCCCCAGATGCATTTGAACTTTGACATATCTGCTCACCACCAACATCCATCTCACACTTGTTGGAGGAGGAAACTCGTGGAGTCTGACACTCATTATTAATATCCCCCAGATTTTTATCAATATCAATGGAAGAAACACTTGGGGTCTGACAATCACACTCACTATCAGTACTTTCACAGCTACTTTCTACAGAGGAATCCTTTTGGCTTTCCCTCTCCTGCCCCACATCGATGTGAAACTTCTGAAGTTCAATTCTAACATCCTCTTTACGTTGATGGCTTGACACATCAGCCTCTCTACAGTCCATCAGCCTTCATTCCAATAAGGAAATGGAAGCCATGAGTATAAGTTGAAAAGTAGTCAGTATTCACAATGATTAACTCAATAGCAACATTTAGGTAAAGCAAACAAAAGATAATCCATAACTAAATAAAGCCTAAACATGAGTAAAATGCTCAAGTATGAGCTTGAAAATGCTTAAAAATCTATTAAACAAAAGAAACATCAAACTATCACTTTTCTTTTAATGCAAAATTATAAAAACTTACTATTTCCTTTCAAATTATACAGCAGATACAACACCAAAATGCCAAACCCCACAAGCTGATTACTTCATATCTCGTGTTTCTTAACTACATATTCAAAATTGAACACTTAATCTTGAACTCCTAAATAATTCTTGGAGTGAACAAACCCACTTCAGCATATGCAATTACAAAGAAATTAAGCAATTTACAGATAAATTCTCAACACTATATGGACAGAAGGAGAATGAAAAACTTTAAGGTGTGAAGAAAGTGCAAGCCTTGTTATGATCAAGCAGAAATCAACGGACGGGATCTTCTGATTTCAATTGGTCAAAATGGTGGGACTATTAAAACACCGTCAACAGAGGAATTGGACGAACTGTAGAGATGTACTGCTTCTACTTTTTAGTTGGCGAGTTAGAAAAACGGAGATGAAGAGAAAAGCCACGTGTCAGATTCTCACGTGGGTTGCGTTCCCTTCTATGTTTAACGTGGCTATCTACGATTGGTTAACTGGACTCCATCACATGTTGCTACTTGGAAGGGAGTTTTGGATTTTTCTTATATCATTTCATTTTTAAAAAGTTAAAATAAGAAAATTAAATTGGATTCTAATAAATATTATGATCCTCAGAACCAATGATGCATTGCCTTTTTTTTTCCTTTTTTTTAAAAATAAAACTATAACTATATATATATAAATAAAATTAAATAATTTTAAATTGATAATAAAATAATATCTAATCATATAATAATATATTTATATATATACATATTTATATATTAAAAATATATATAATATTGTATTGTTTTTTAAACTGAGACAGTTAAATAGAGGAGGCCTAATAAATTTTATCTGGCAAATAAGACTAATTACTTTAAAAAAACATAAATTACAAAGAAATATATTACAACAATTATCTCCAATTCTTTGTATTTCAAAATCGTTACATGATACTTTTATTATTAGTACTTACAAATATATTATGTCGAATTAAATTATTAAACAATCATTCAATAACTCATCTTTCATTTGGTTCCGTAATAGATTATTGATAATATTTATCTAAGAAAAAAAAAACTCTTTCAACTATCATCGTAGCAACTAGCAAATTATCCGAGGGTCATAACTCAAAATTGAAATTTGGATTATGAGATTGCAAGACATGATTCTTTTTTAATTGGATCCACACTGCCAATTGAATAAGTAAGGGATCTATGGATGAAAAGCCTATTTCAATTTTCAAATCGAAACTAAATTTACAATTTTGGTTATTTATAGTGTAGACAAGATATATAATATAAATCTTCGATACATAATTCGACTACCATACTTATGAAGTGATTCTGAAACCTCTTTCTTGAGTACATAAGCTATTATTGCTCTGACTTGAATCAGACTATTCTTTCGAGGTTGAATCGATCATATTAAACAAATAAAATCTTGAGTCCAATAACCGACCCTAAAACTATTGCACAAGGATAGGAAAGAGCTTGATCTTGATATGTTGTCAATGAGTTTGGAACTCATGCTCTCCTGTTTGAACACCTCTAATTTTTATTACTCAAACTACTTCTTGACGGCCAACTATTATTGTTTTCTTGGCCGGATATAACAAATAGTGTTGACACATGAATAAAAGGTCAAAGAAAATGGACACCTGCAAAATATATTATAACAAAATCAATGCATCATAAAATAATGATTAGAGAGTTAAATGGATAACCCAGAGTACAATGATTGAACCTACAATTACTACATCAGATAAGTCAAGGTGGTTTCTCAAGCATGATAGAGGTTTGAAGACAAACCTTTTCTTTCAAAGTTTTAATACTTCATTAGTTTTGCTAACCCTTTATGTCGATGTTTGGTGTTTTTTTTCTATACTTTATGCACATCTTGAAAATATCTTTTAGAATACAAAGCCCAATTTTTAAAATAAGTGAATATTTCATACCAAAGATAGCAGTGTCTTCCCTATATTGCCATAGAAGTTAACCCAAGAATCTGCAGAAGAAAAAGACATGATTGAAATTAGCATTTACCAAAAGCATGAAGCAAGATAAAAATTATTCAACTGTGAAGGGACTGCATACGCTGATCAATAGATTGCACAAGCATCTGAGTATAATTTGTACACCCTCCCAGAAAATCAAGCAAAATATTCCCAATGCTGAATCCATCTGTACTCTTTCGCCTAGAGTTCATCACCGCCTAAAGTTCAGTCACAACAATGATATTACAAGGATTAATTCAGGTAGTTAATATACAGTTGCTGACACAATATGATAAAGAAATCTAGTCATATCATGAATTTCTATGTAAATTTAAGATCTAAATGAAACTGAAACCTTTCCTTTGCAGCATAACGCAGTTTAACCAGATGGCCAAATAAATTCGACAACATATATTTATTCTCAATGGATGGCGCATTGTCTTGTAGGGAGAAAAAGAATCCAAGTTGAAGACTCTTATAAATGGATTAATGCAGCATAGGGGATGCATGATAATGAATGAGTTCTCATGTATGCACTCAAGTTGCCATCTTCAGTTTTACAGTTGATCATATTTCTGATGTCTCCAAGCTAACAACAAACTTTTGAGCTAAAACACATAAAATCTATAATCGACTGTTTCAAATTTTCATAGGTTCGGAGAAACTTATTTTAATGTAGATAATCAAACAACTGAAATAACAGACCTAGCCCATATGGACTTCACAGGCACATAAATATGATGCATCAATTAGAATAATCTTTAACCCAAAAGAAAAGAAAAGAAAAGTAGAAGCAATTCTCTAATATAAAAAGTTCAGAGTGAAAGGGACTTTGACCTGGGGAATATACTTTATGAGCGTCATAACAACTTGAATCGCACTGAAACAAAATTAAGGACACAAAATATCACATTGAACAATATAATGAGTACCACAAGAACTTCAACTGAGCTAAAATAAATTAAATTTGCAAAGAATTTAGCATGTTTAACCTCTAAACCGTTCCATCTATGTATTATAGAAGTACAGAAAGAAGACATCAAAGTTGCTATAGAATATACTTTCATTTGAAAAAAGGCATGGCAAGGGACACAGAAGAAAACATGGTTAATGCTATGCAAAGAGTATATCTAAGATGGGGCAGAGGGCATTGTGGCAGTTTATGAAGTTAACCACACCAAATGTTCAAAACAACCCCTCTCCTAACTGCTACTCTATCCATAGAAAGAAAAGTAGAAGGCAAGACCCAAAAAAAAAAAAAATTCAGAAGGCAAAAATATGGTCGAATTCATTTAAGAGAATGTCTTTATTTAAGGAAACATTGCTGCAAAAAGCATATTAAAGCTCATCAGAATTCAATACAGCTATGTATACCCACTTAGGTACACAGATGAGTAGACACGCATAACTCTCTATGTCACAGTAAGGTTGCTGTTGTAAAAGGTAAATGAAACAGTTTGCATGAGTGCAAGTGACTGAATTGCTCCATAAAGGTGGCATGGTATAAGGAGTCGACATCTTGCAAAAACAGTGAACTGGGCATTTTAATGTCTTGAAGCATCTGAAAGCGTTAGCTAAGAAGTCTACATAACCCTACCAACCCCACAGAAACATCTTTCTTACGCTTAATCATAATCCTAATGACATTGTGAAATCTCAAGCACCATGTTAGTAAGAACTTACTTAAAGACGCTTATAAGCCAAAGCCATTTATGGCTAGGCAGAGCAACGAAGAAGCAAACTGCAGCGGCTAACCACACAGCAGATACAATCGTGAGAGATATCTTAGAGACCTTTTGAGCTCCACGCTGCATAGAATTCAAAGCATAGACTACCCTAGCATCTTAAGCATATGATAAACACCTCCTGATATGACCATAAATGAATAATGAAATTCTTACTTCATAGATAGCAATTTGTAACAAGGTGATCGCCGTCAACAGAACAGCATGTAGAGAAAACGCCACATCATTTGCAGCCACAGGAATCATCTACAAGAGGTAAAAACCAGCTGACTTTTAATACAAATATGACGCATAATTTAGGAAACACAGTAAACAGAGAAAGGCAAAATATAACAAAAAGAAAAAAGAAAAGAAGAGAAAAAAAAATTAAAACCTGATCATGGCCGTACTTCTTAAAGTACTGTTTCTGAACAGCGGAGCTAAAGTAGAGACAAACATTGTAGATTAAGTAGGAGGAGTGCTTCGTCAAATTAAGCACTACAAAATCGAAGTTCAAACCTACAACGCTGAGAAATCAGAAACACTTATTAGTTACTGTTATCTATTAAAAATGAAAACCAAATTAAATTGAGCGGCAAAGTTTGACACCTTTTGCGGCGGAAATTAAAGATGACTTGAGGGTAGAAACTGATGGACCATGAAATGAAAGAGATCCAACCAAGAATTTCGTAAGTGGTTTTCAGCGGAATCGAATTCCACGACGCCATTTCTCTCCTTTTTTTCTCTCTTCCTGCTTAGTCGCAGAGTAAAAAGCACAAAAAATACAAAAAATACGTCCTCGGCTTTTATAGTGAGTCTTTGGAGTTAATTTGGAAGTTTCGATTTTGTAGATGTGTAGTCCTGCACTTGTCCTTTTTTACGTCTAGATTCATTCATTGTCCACGCAGATCATATTTGAGAGTTAATTTAGACGTTTCGATTTTGCAGCTGCGTAGTCCCGTACTCTGTTCTTTTTAAGGTCTAGCTTCTTTCATGGTCAACGCATATCTCGCTATAATAAGACTAATGCTTGCCAACGCATATCACAATATAACAAGAGATCAGCAGTGCGTAACGTTCCAGTAATTTTTTATTATTAAAATTATGTAAAAGATTATTATATATAAATTATTATTATATTTAATAAAATTTGATAAAAATTAATTAATATAAATAATTATTATATTTGATTAAAAATAATAAAAGAATATTAAAATAAGTATAATTATTTAAAAACATTCTTATAATAATTTATTATATTAATTAAAAATAAAAATATTTTTGTATTTTTTAATATCTAAACAAAAGACGGTTATCTTTTATATTACTTGTTTTATCGAAATTTTTTTATTATTAACAAATTAAATAAGATAATGCTAATAATAAAAGATAAATTATCGAAATAATTTTTTATTCTAACAAAGTAAATAGCTCTTTAGATATATAGATGATGAATCACTATATAATTAGTTGTTAATTTAATTTTAATTTAAAATTGTTTAATCATATAATATCACATAATTTATATATTAAAAAATATATATATATAATTTTATTGGTATAAAAAAAACTCAAATTACTATTTCCCATGAAACAATTTTTTGCTGTTTGAATTTTAAAAATATATTTTTCTTCGTTTGTTAAATTTTAAAATTTGTAAAAAAAAAAAAATGTCATCATCTTTCAAAAAATTAAATAATAATTTACTTTCTGTTATAAACAACCTAGTCGACATTGTCCGCTTTGGACTTCAGACCCACACGGTTTTGTTTCTCCACTTTAGGAAAAGACCTCAACTGAGTTAAGGGCTTCTGGCCCCTGCCTATATACAGACTCAGTGGACTACATGGGAACGATGTGGGACTTCAGGTCACAACACCCCCCCCCCCCCCAATCGCGAATCGTGCTAATAACGTGTTATAAACAACCCAGTCGATATTGTCCGCTTTGAGCTTCAGGCCCACACAGTTTTGTTTCTCCACTTTGGGAAAAGCCCTCAACTGAGTTAAAGGCTTCTGGCCCCTACCTATATACACGCTCAGTGGACTACACGGGAGCGATGTGGGACTTCAGGTCACAACACTTTCGAAATTTTACAAAATTTTTATTCACCAAAAAGTATAAAAAATAAGTTGTCATTTTTACGTAATTGTTATTTGCTACTCTTAACAGAGATGTATAAGATTTCACTTACATATATTTATTATCCATATTTGTCACTCTTCTTTCTTTTCTTTATTTTTCGTCCACTCTTTTTTCTCTTTTTTTCCTTTTCACTTCTGATCTGATCATATCTTCTTTTACCCAATAGGGTAAGTCTTTTCTTGTACTCTCCTCTTTCTTCTGCTTCCCCACTCCCTCAATTTCCTTAACTCTCCCACTCATCATCCTTGCCTCTTCCTTCCTTATTCTCAGTCAACATCTTGCCTGTCTCAATCGCCCCTAGCTGTATTCCTCAACTCTCCAGCTTAACATCTCTTGCCTCTCCTTTCTCTTCTCCTTCGCATTCAACACTTCGTCCGAATCATTGCCAGTATCTTCCTACCCTCTCTGAACTTCATCGTGCCCAAATTCACAACTTGTCTCCTTATCTCCAGAACATATACACAATGCCAAGAAATGAGAATAGAGAAAAAATGAAGAAAAAAAAACATAAAGTAGTTTATACTTAGACCCTAAAAGTTAACAAAACCGATGAAGTATTAAAATTTTTAAGATGAAGATTTAGGTTCGAATCTCTATCACGTTTGTGAAACTTTGACTTATTTGATACAGTAATTATAAGTATAGATATTGTGTCTTGAGTTTATCCATCTAATAAATACGAGTAGAATATTCAGTTATAAAAAAAAAATTATATTTTTAACACAGTTATTTTTATAAATTTGATAAAATTAAAAGCATTTTTATAATTAAATGATGAGGGCATTTTTATCGTTATATTAACAAAAGGTAAAACAATAATTTATACTAAAATTAATGAAATGTTATGATTTATAAAAAATAATAATAATAAATTTATACTAAAACTAAATAAAATTTATTAATATAAATGAATGAAGGGTGAACAATTAGATTTTTTAAACTGAAATGGGCAAAATATACTTTCACCAAACCTTGCTTGGGACATCGTTACAATTGGATTTGAACAGAGTCAAACTCGAGTTTAATTCGATTTACAGTAATTGAGCTCAAGCTCATTGTAAATAAGCTCAAACTCGACTCGTTTTGAGCTCGAATTAAGTTAAAACTCGATTTGAGCTTAAATTTTAACTAACTTATTATTAAAATGATATCATTTTAATACATATTGATCAAAACAACATAATTTTATATCAAAAATTTTAATTTATGAGTTTGACGGGCAACTCGAGTTCGAGTTTAAAGTTATAGGCTCGAATTCGAATTTAAACTCATTTCAATTCAAACATATTTGAATAAAACTAGAATTTGGATCTAACCCTCAACAGAGTCATATGGCCAAATAATTGTAAAATTGTCTGAATTCTGCTGCTATCTAATTACATGTTCAATTCATGGACCGCTAACTGAGAATCTGAGATAGACATTTGTCTTGTTAAGAAATTGCAGCTACGGGCAAACTTGGAATTTTATATTTTCTGATATCGTTTGCCTGACGTTTGTTAGGACGAGAATCTGAAATCAAATTTAAGAACCCTAACAAAACTTATTCACCATAAACCCTAGAAATCCAAAAATGGCGGCTTCACTATTAATTAAAACCCTAAGATCAATAAAGAACCCTAATCTCACTATACCTCTGACTTGTTCTTCTACTCGCCAGCTCAGCTCCACCGCCACTGCTGAGCAATCCGATGATTCGTCTTCCTCCTTTACCTTCTCCACCTCATCCGATGTAAATAACGATAAAATCTACATCAAGGGGCCTAAACAAGAGGCGTCGGCGTCTTCTGTGACGATGCCCATGACGTTCATGACGGGGTCGATTGTGGGAAAGAGGTTTTATAAGAAAGTGAGTACGAGAGAGGCTGATGATGGGAATGGATGGACAGTGATGCTTGATTATCGGACTCTGAAGACTCCATCAAAGAGGCCTCTTAAGCTGCCAACTTTGGCATTAGCCAAGGCCGTCGGTGCTGAGTGGGAATATCAGGTGTGTGTTTCTGTGTTCATTTCTTGTCTGTATATCATTTTGAAGCGGATTTGGGTTTGAAGTTTTGTTTTTTTATGCGCTAAATTTTTGGCCGCTGTGTAATCAATTGTTAATTACTGTAGCAACTGGATGGGATTAGACCCTTCACCATGCCACTCATGAAACTTGCATGTACTGCACTGGAGAGAGTTCCTCTAACTCGCCCAAAAATTATTGATCATTTGATGAAGAAATTTGATCAAGATTTAGTCTTTTGCCGCGCTCCTGATGATAATGATCTCACTAGTCCTGTTCACGGTACGTCGATTTAGTTCTACTGATTTATTTAATATAAATCACTCTTTTGCATGTTTTATTTTGTTAAGATCACGGAACTAGTATCATATATTTCTGCAGTATCCTGTTGTAGAAAGTGTTTATTTTTTTTTTAAAATCTGAAATTCATTCTCAACTTATAGTTTTGTTTATTTCCATTGATATTCCATGCTAAGAATTTGAGATCTACCAGCAAAATCACTTTTGGTTTGCAATGACTCTGCCTTTACTTATATATATGGAAAGCATTTAATTAGGAGTTCTTATTAGTTTTCCATTTGTGGTTTGGTCTCTGAACTATTAGTTAAGGTCAAATATCCCTTTTAATTGAGGGAGTAGCTTCAGCATTTTCCAGTTTTTGTAAGATTAAAAGCATAATTTAGTTTCTTGAATAATATTGATATAAGATGAGCAGGGTTTTAGAAATTTGTATTTGTGTAGATTATGTTAGAGTGGATAGTTATCTTAACAGCTCCTTCAAATATTTGCAGAACGTCAGGTGGAGAAAATTGATCCTTTACTTAATTGGCTAGAATCAGAATTTGGCTTTAAGCCTGTTGTGTTCTCAAGCTTTTTTGGTGGAAAGCAAGAGGATGGTCTCATAAAGGCTGTAGAGAACCTTTTGAAGAAAACAGATGACTGTGAATTGGCAGCAATTGATGCAATTGCTGCAGCAGCACATTCTTTAACAATTGCTATTGGGATTTTTTGTGGAAAATTGCAGATTGAGGAAGCAATTGAGTTGATCAGACTTGAAGAAGATTTACAGGTTCTTGTCAACTGGCTTAATTTCCTCCTTGTCTTCTCTCTGTCTCTCTTACACAGACACTCACATGGAGACATAAACATTTTGATCCTTGTTTCAGCAACTCTAACTGCAACTTCTTATGAAGCCTTCTCCTTTTTCTTTGTAGGTTGATAGATGGGGTCTGGTTGAGGGTGGGCATGATGTTGATATTGCTGATCTCAGGGTGCAAATCTCATCAGCTGCTGTATTCCTTGGTCTTTCTAGGATGATTTAATTTCTATACATCCATTACACTGTTGAATTATTATCCTTAGAGCTAGTGTTTGGCCACTATTACTCCGTTGGACATCTAGAACTTGGCATATATTGCTTTGAATTTTGTGAGAGTTTGCTGTGTGGCTGATGGAATAATTGACTCTGGGGGTAGGCACACAGAGAGATGCCTTGTGCCAAAAAACAGATAATTCATGCTATAAGGTTGTGCTTTTCCTCAAGGCCATAGGAAAATAAACTCTAATCTTTTTGTTCAGTTCATGGGTTCACCTGCACCAGGTCAAGCACAAGTGATGTGCGTTAACACCATGAATGCAATTGGTGTTGCCTTGGATTCTAAATTCAGTGTAGGCATTCTTCAGAATGCCAATGGTTAATGCTAGGAGTAATGGCTATTTAAAAGCCTAATGAGACCAGTGCATGATTGAAAAATTGAATTAAGTTTAAAAATTATATTCTTTTGGCCTTCGAATACTGATGATTATGTTTGATGTACAATTTGAAAAATGCAGTGCTTCATTTTTATCTCTTCTGTGTTGTAATAGGATAATGGGTTTCTGTAAAGCATTGAGGAGCTGTCCACTCCTTGTGAATATGTGTGTGTGCGTGTTCTTGTGCGAATGAGCGAGAATGTTTTATTAAACAAGTGATAATCCTCAACAATATCATAGGTTTCTTCCTCGCAGATTTCACCTTGCCCTTTTGGACTTTATTAACACATAAAATTATTGGGCATCAGTGAGGATAATCATTAACAAAAGCATCTCTAGCAATTCTTTAATATTAAAAGTTGATCGTAAAAGGGACATTTAAGTTTGCTTCAAACAAGAAAAAAATTACATATTTACAGATCGAGGAAGTGGAAGGTGCCCACTGGCTGTATAGCACATGCAGAAGATGAATAAATGAATTATTGAAGAAACTTATAAAAACAACTGGGTTAAATTTTGAAGAAATAGTGTAAACCAAATTGAGTAGTTGCCATGAAAACGCACTAACGGAAGTGAAACATCTCCTGACGATCAGAGATGCCATTTTCTTAAAGGAGGAGACATTGATATTCCTAAGTTAGTGATGCTATTCACCTGCGAAATCACGCATGGCAGCAACTCAAGTCAGGGCTACTCTTGGCAGCAAAGCTCGCATAGAGGGGGCTGTTTTTCAATGTTACATGAGCAACAAGCAGTATCGCAGTCATTGTTGCATCCTACAAAAGAAAATTGTTCGTTGTTCCTTATCAGTATTTCTTGCATATCATGGTTAGCTAAATTACATTTGTGTCTTTCTTGTGAGGGTTTTAGTTGCATCACCTATTACAGTAACGTATTGAGACTGCTCAGGGTCTTGAATGTTACTTAGAAAAGAAAGACGACTGCTAGCTTCGACAAAATTGGTTGTAGAAAGCAAGAAGACGAAAAACCAAGCTAATGCCATGAATTTCGTTAAACAGACAATCGCCTGCTGGGTGAAGGTGAGGTTTCCTTGTTATTTAGAAACTACTTATATAGGCTCGTATAGTAACTGATCCCTCCCTGCTCAAGTGAAGGATATGAAAGACCTAACCTAATATGAAATGAGTCTATATCCATATTATAAATGGTCATCAACATAATTAAGGTTCATTCCAACTGCGTGGATTTTATTTCTGCTGGGTGTTAGTTGTCTCCTTACAGCATCAATCATCCCAATCATTCGACCTAACCTTTGCATTATGAAACAAATTACTAGCCTCAACATTCAAACGGCATCTTGGTTCCTGTTTCATTTCAAACTGAAGAAATTAAAACATGGTAATTGTGAATTACAAGGTGCAAGGCAATTGGGTCATCCAAGCATGAAAACAATCTGCAAAATGCGACCAACCTATCTAGCAATACCTTCTAGTTAGTTGGCTAAAATAGTTGAATCAACAACTTAAGCTGTGAAATGCAACTGAAAGCTAACACATAAGGTACCCACATTCCAAGATAACATGCCCTCAAAAGTTCTATAAACATTTATTTGGAAAGAACAACAGCCTTCAAATTTAATCCCCACCAAAGTAAAAATGGGATAGATGATACATCAATCTGCAAATTCTTAACTGACACATTAGCAGAAACACCAACCTATACCTGAAGCCGCTTGATATTCATAATCTGCTTCCCAGGATTCAAACCTTTGGGGCATGCACGGGCACAATTCAAAATGGTGTGGCAGCGGTACAGCTTAAACTCATCATTTATTGCTTCCAATCGTTCCTTGCTGTATTCATCGCGACTATCACTTATCCACCTGCATGTTACAAGCAGCAACACATGGCCACAAATTATATATATATATCCTCCTATATGCAGAAGGTAATGTACAAATCTAATGAAAAAAGAAACCATAGGCCATTTGCAGACATCATAGTCCCATGCCAGTACACTGTAAAAAGGAAAATTTTAAAGGCCATCATACTTGTATAAAACTTTTACACAGGTGATATCTTCTTATGCTAAATATAATTTTCTTAAAAAGAATTTGAAAAAATAGAATAAATTAATACACACAACAAATCAAAGTTTGCAGGTTCGAGGTCACTTAATCGTCAATTACGGATCAATAGAAGTGGTGCATTAAAATTTGAGACGAACAATCCCTAAATTTTACTAAAAGGGCTACTTACAATGCCAATCAAAATGGTCAAGCTCAACTTTCGAAGGGTCATATTAAATTGTCGACGGCTTAACAAACTTTGAAAGGCAAAAACAGAACAACCATAGCATAGTCCCATAGTATAATTAAGGCTTCATTCACAAGTAAAACATAAAATTAAAATGAGGTCTTTCACAATAAGTCCAGTCAATCATAGTAATTTGGCTAGAGGACTTATAGGTTTCATGAAATAAAGAAACTTTAGCTTTCTAGCAGCGCATCCAAACAATAAAATTATATTTAAAAAATGTGCTTCAAGCCTGAAAATTTCCCTGTTTTTTCACTCAAAAGAAATTCATAAACAGCTTCTTTGATTAAATAAAAGATACCTATTAGCGTGAAGCAAAGCAGCCGGGCCGAGATAAGCCTCAGGGTTCCACCAGTAACTGGGACACGACGTGCTACAGCAAGCGCAAAGTATACACTCGTACATCCCGTCCAACTTTGCCCTATCCTTCTTACTCTGTAAAACCTCTTTCCCTGGAACCTCCGGTGGATTCTTCCTCTTCAGCCAAGGCTCGATACTCTTATACTGGTTATAAAAGTTGGTCATATCCACCACCAAATCTTTAATCACATACATGTGCGGTAACGGCGTGATGGTCGACTCGCCTCCCGACGAGATCTTCGTCAAGCACGCGAGACCATTACAGCCGTCGATGTTCATCGCGCAGGAGCCGCAGATACCTTCGCGGCAAGAGCGGCGGAAAGTGAGGGAAGGATCGATCTCGTTCTTGATTTTGATGAGCGCATCCAGAACCATGGGGCCACAATCCTTGAGATTGATCTCGTACTCCTGAAGTTGTGGTTTCGAAGGTCGGTCGGGGTTCCAACGATAGATTTGAAACTTCTTCAGTTTCGTTCCGCCACTGGCCTTCGGCTCAACCTTCTGCGCCTCCACTTCCGATGCGTGAAGCCGCGCGACCACGTAGCGAGCAGACGGTGCCACTCTGGAAGCCGATACCGCCCTCCGAATCAGACCAGACGCCATAGTTCTTGGCAGCAACTCGAATACTTCGACAGTGCGTTTATTCGAATTTGGAAGAGTAAGTAAAATGACGAAAATGGGTAATATTTATGGGTCATCGGGTGTAGTAGGTCAGTAGGTGGCGGCATAGTTCTTCGTCAGGATGACACGTGGCGGATTGTGGGCCGATTAGTTGAGGATGGAAACGTGGGTACTTTTCAGTGTATCCAAGAGTTAGTGGGCGTATGGTGAGCACGGTTTGAGAGAGATTTACGTTACAAGAGATTTATAAATTTAACAGATAAAATGTTAAAATTTAAACTGCAATTGTGATCAATCTAATTAGTGCCCGAAGGGATAGCTTGAGTTAGTAAGTGCAGTGTACGGTTTGTTCTATTTAATATGATTGATTTAATTATAATAAAATAATTTTGGATGGAGTTTGCCTTTACTAAATATAATCGATAAAGTTGATTCGATCGTAATAAAACGATGTATAATTTAATCTTTTTCTCTATTCACACTAAAAAATTCTTCTCTGTTCTTGTCCTGTCTTTGAATTAAGGATGACAAGAGATTCTTATCACCTATTTACGGAAAAAATTTCTTTTACATTAAGTGTTTATATATATTTGTAATAAATTAAACTTTTAAAAAGAATTTAATATGTAAGAGTTGAAATATATAAGGAGAAAATATATAAGGTTTCCAATTTATCATCCCGGGTTAGAGGCTGATTTGGTCTATATAAAAATATAATATATATTTTTATTAAAGTGTATATTAATTCTATCTTAAGACAGTATAATCTGTTAGTGTGTTTGAAAATTAGTTGAAGTACAGCTAGCTACGTTTCCTAATAGTCTAATTACATTTACCCCGTAATACACACGGTGTTACCGTTCATCATATAAATATTAATATTACTATTAATTTCACATTAATTTTAATCACCACCTATTCCATCTTTCTGGTTGAGCCAGCCTTAATACTCGCTCTTTCTCTTCTCATTTCCCTTTATTCTACCTTCTCTCTTTCCTTCCTTCTTTCTTCCCTCCGAAGCTCCTCCTATTTCCGTTAATGGCCGCGGCAAGCTTCTCCATCTTCAATCTTTTCTATTCTATTCTAATCTTTGTGAATTGGTTTTTTTTTTTTTTTTTTTTTACCATTTGTTTCTAAATGTGAATTTTTCTTTTGTTTTCTGTACAATGTACAGCAAGATAAGGGTCGGCCTTTGCCAAAGTTCGGCGAGTGGGATGTCAATAATCCTGCGTCGGCTGACGGATTTACAGTCATATTTGCCAAGGCTAGAGATGACAAGAAATCCAGCGGCACAGCTGCATCGGCGGCCAAGCCTTCATCACAAAGGAATATACCAAAACCTAATAAATATCCTCCACCGGTATGCCTCACATTTCTTTCTGCAACCATCACCATTTACGCATTTCACTTCCTCATTGATCATATAAATTTGTTAACTGCAGAAAAAATGGTTCTGCTGTTTCTGAAATCCGTAAAATGGCAACCTTTGGAGCTATAAACAAACAAACCCTAGTGGTATGAAGATTTTCATATGTGCATTGTGGGACTGCAATTGGGGAAATTTATGATGGGATGAATATTTTTTTACTTTGTCTTCATATATATATATATATTTCTGTTGTTTCCTTTTTATTTTTTCCAACTGAGTCCAGAAATCCTCATTCTCTTCATGTTTGATGCATTCTAGTTGGAAAGAAAGATGATGAGAACGAGGGCACTGCACTTTTCTTCTTCACGTGTACGTGGGTAAAATTATCTGAGGACTTGACTTTGTGTTTTTAACTTTAACAATTCATAGAGTTTGCAGATTCTCTGTAATTTGGCTTGAATTCTTCTTGATTGAATTTCCTTTTTTTTTAAATTTAGGTGAGGATATGTATAAAACTTCTAACCATATAATTCCACTCTGTTATTATTGTTATTTTTTTATGACAGTAAAGTGATGTCTCTAAGCCAGAAAAAATGACACTTTCTTTTCTTACCTTTAGCAATACGATAAAATAATGAATATAAATAATAATATATTATTATATGATTAAATAATTTTTTATTAAATAAATATAATCATATTTTAGTTTAATTTTATCTTTTAAAAAAAAATAATTTTAGAATTTAAGGTTGGTCGGCCAATTAATATGACCGGATAAGTTGGTAGACCAACCATCATTAGGTAGTTTGGTTGAGTAAATCAGTTAATCGACTAAATATGTTATTTTTTATCTCGATTAGGTAAATAAAAAATTTAAAAATATTTTCAATATAAAATATTTGGGAGTGTATATATGTTTGAAAAAAATAACGTTATTTTAATTAAAATCCCTCCCTGCTTCATACAACGAAGACAAAAAATCATTATACGGGACTCATCTCTGATTATTGTAAACTTGTCTTCGCGTTGGTGGCATTCTAAGTAAATTAGAACAAAAGGGTTATCAATTTTGTAAAATGAAATCATTTTAGTCTGGACCGTTATACAACGAACGTCTTGAAATGCATTCATCATAAAAATATATAAAAACATGCACATTATATGCTAGACTAATTAACATCCTTGAAAGAGAAAAAGTCACAAACGCAGCAAGCTTCATGAATTAACTAGAACAGATATGAAGCAACATAAACGTAAACAAGGTGAAGAACAATGGCTTGTTTGCAAACTCCAGAAGCCGGGACTGCAGAAGATCTGTGGTCACTTGGAGGAGAGTCTTCATGAGCTATGACTTTTACAATCATCTTCTGTCCCTTTTCACAGTGTTTGAATACTCCACTGATGAAGTAAAAAGTCCCCGAATGATCAAGCCTGAAGGCCGAGTTCCCAGTGTTGGAGAAGAACTTGGGGCGGGTTGAATTGCAGTTTTTGTACTCCTCCTCTGTCACTTCCATAACTGAATCCTTCTTGTACTTGAAACCTGCACATGGGAAAGCACACAACAGGAGAAAGAAGAAGGTTACGTTTTGATTCTTCAAGTGTAAATGAGTGTTTTTGTTTGATCGTTTGTTTTACTCACGGATAATGTCACCAGGTTGGAACCTGTTCTCGGAGGCCCAGTCATTGTAAACTTTTCTGTCATTGGCAGGAGGAGCAACCCACCCATGGGTGCCGCCGACTTGGAATTCAAGGGAAACTGAGAGATAATGAAGAGAAGAGAAGACGGTGAGCAAGGAAAACATTACATTGACAGAGTTGATGGATAAATGAACCATAATTGGTAAATTGGTAAGCTCTTGCAGTGAACAAAACACAAAAGAGAGAGATTGTTGCGGTGAATAAGTTATTTTAAGACCTGGGCTTCTGTTTTTATAAGGGATGCAGAGAGTTGGTTACTTTGAATTTGAGGGGTGGACATGGGAGTAGTGGGGGAAACGGTTGAGGTATAGGACTCTTTTGACTTGGACAGTTCGGTTAATAGATAGTTAAAAAACTGCAAATGCTACAACAAAGACATTGAGCATCGACCGGCCTCATTGAATCAGAATGCATCTGTAGGGCCAGCGGCAGTGGACAAAGCGGAAACAAGAAAGTCAGCTTGAATAACGCAAACATTGGTGAGAATCCAATGTCCAGAAAACCCAAGGGTTCCTACACAAGGTTCGTCCACAAAGGGGCTGAAGAGGATGAAATGACAACATGAAATTGGAATGTAAAACAGAGTCTGGAAACAAGCCAGAACAATACATAGCTAATTTATTTGTCAACTTGTGTTGGTATAAATGGCTCAAAAAATGTTAATTTACAGTCACGGCAATGTGTAATGCCAGAAGCTGTACATAGAGAAAGCAATTTTAACAGAGGTGGGGGAACTTGTTACATTTCATTCATTGAATGCATTTGTGTTCTCCCCAGTGCTAAGAAATGTATTATTCTACATATGTGCACAGCAACAAGAATACAAGGATGAGAACGCAATTGACATAACAGTAGCATCTCCATCATGCAATGCTGACATCCCTAACAACTGCTGTTGACTCTTGATCAGATCCATTGATGCTTATTATCCTTTTAAATGATTTCTGGATCCGGGCAAGTGCACTTTTGGATCTTTGTATTTTCTGAGCTCCATCAGCTGATTTACTGTCGCCATTCTTCTTGGCCAGATCTTCCGATAGGGTCTTTATGAGATTATCAAAATGACGCCGATAAGTTGGATATCTTGAGATAGAATTGGTGAGTCCCAACAGTCTTCATTGTAGAATCAAAGAGGTAAATAGAGAAACAGATATAAGAGAAAATCAAAAGAACTGTAGAATGGCAATAGTAAAAGATTTGTCATCATCACCTTCTAGCCAATGCATCAAGTTCAGCTCGTTTATGTTCAGATTCAGGTGGTGAGTAACCATTTGAATTTTTCAACCTTGCAAGATCACCACACAATAAAACTAATTTGCCTAAGTAGTCCTCTTCTTCATCTGAAAGGTTTTTTGCTCTAATCTGATCCTTCATTATCAAAAAGGGGTTAAGAAACCAATCAAAGAAGGCATCTTTTGGTCTATTTGTTGTAGTTATCTCAGCACTATCATCAGCTGCATCAGAGACAAAAGAACAAAGCAATATTAGAATTTTGTTAAGATAAAAAATAGAACTTCATCACAAGGAGAATCCAAAATTTCCCTTGTAACGATCTTAAATAAGTGCCTTCTTTATAGACACAAACTCAGCACACACAAGAGGATGCCTGGGGGCAAGACAAAAAAAGTCCACTTACCTAACAATATTCCAGATGAACTGTGTTTTGCAGAGTGCACAAGCTTCTTAAAAAGGCAATAGGCAGGCAAGCCAATGCTAACCACTCTACTACCAGTATTAGATTTGGCATCTTCAATATCTTTACCAGTTATTAGTCCTTCAAGGATCATGATTTCCCCATGGCGTTTACACTCCTTTAATAAGCCCTCAAGAAACTACAAAATTAAAAAAACAATTTTTTCAATTCAGCACAGACACATGAACTATAACTTGGAAGTCTACAAATTATACAGCATTAAGTCTGAACATCACCATAAAATTACAATACTGAATTTCTTCAAACAATAAGCATTTTCTTTAGGCGAGATGCAAGATACCTCAAATGGCTTAAATTCAGTCGGCTTGAATGAAGGATTTTGAGAAGAGTCAGACTCAGTGAAAGAAGTCCTGAGAGAATTGGTCGGTGACAGCTCTGTCGTTTGGTACCGGGGCCTGTCAACATTAGAAACAATATCAAACTTGGTCAAGTAGGATGAATCAAAACCAGGACTGACTAGAGTGTTGAATTGAACCTAGGAAAGCAGGATCCTTCAGGCATGCCAAGAATGTCATTGCTGTACTCATCATAAATGGACAAGGAAGCAACAATATAGCAGAGACCAAACCAAAAAGAGGACTCCTGAAATTCAAAGTCTACATAATCATAATCATATCACATTTCACATCCAATCTATGTATTAAATCAACATCTTCATATCTTAGATAATCTCAGGGTTTCTGACATAATGACCAAAAACCATAACAATTTAAAGAATGGGATAGGAGACTTACATGCAATGTCATGCACACTTTGAACATGTACATGAAGGAAAAAAGCTCAAATAGGAAAATCAGCTTGCAATTAATTTCCACACTTTAGCTAAATTGAAATGTTAACATAATAATAATCAATAAAACAAAATGATAGACTACTATGATTGTTATTGGGAGACAATGAAATGCAAATGCAATTGGCTTCAACAAAAGTCTAGAATGCAATTTCATCTATACCGTATCACAATAGAAAAAGGGAGGGGTGTGTGTGTGCATTACTAATTGAGTAAAAAATGGTATAATGGCAAATCATTCACACAATCTTAAGAACAGTAGTGGTTCATTTCAAGTGCTACATTGCAAGAGTTTCCATATGCCAACATAAACGGCAATTATAACAAATATTTTTCCATTTGTAAGACCTATGACAAGCAATATAATTAGCCACACATAAGATTCTAACCTTATAAACAACCACCCCAGCATAAGCACCAAGGAAGATGGTGGCCAGAATGGAGCCCAAAACTGCCCCAACAACAGCCAATGGCCAGAGAAGAATGGCAAGGCCAGCAAATGGTACACATATAGTCTCTAAAAAAGGACCTTCTCGACCTATAAGATCATGAAATAATCTATGCCAGCCCTTAAAGAGCATATAGGGGCTTTTGCATATGGCAATAACTGAGATCACTGGAAAATCAACCAGCACACCAAGCACTCCAGCTATGGTAGCACCTGGAATATCAAGCAATCTGGGACAGAGTAAATGAAAAAGAGTCAGATAAAAAACCTAAAACCCAAAAATGAAAAAAAAAAAATTATCACAAAAAATGAAAATGACATAGGATCACTTTATGGCTAATGTTTACAACACAACCTTTTAAGAATCATAAATGATTATGCCCATTTCATTGCTGGAAGTTCAGTAACAAAAGCAAACAGCAAACCTTATCTCATAATATTTTACATCTGCCTTTTTCTGCTGCAGGTCATCCATGACTGAAAAGTATGAATGGAAGCAAACATCTCGAAAATCTCTGACCACAGTGAAGCTTCCTTTTACTGTGCTCCAAGTTCCATCCTGGAAAGGAAGTGAATGAAGTCTCTATCATCGAAACCAACAAGTAAACAATTATTTATACCACAATGAGAAGTTTGATATTCAACACATACATAAAAACAGTGGAACCAATTATTGTTTTTCCCTTCTCCAACAGCATCAAAAGTGGCAAATATTGGCGAAAGAAAGCCATATAGTCCTCCCATTATGATACTTCCAACAATGCCAACCACCAGCCATACAATGAAGAAAACCGGCATGCATATGCAGATAAAAAGCTTCAGAACTGGGCCTAGTTGTTTAGCTCTGCTTGCCAGAAATGAACAAAATAAAGAGCAGATAACTAGAAAATAGTTCACAATGCCCATGTAAAGGTGAAGGATTAAGAAAAAACCTCAGAATGGAATAGTAAGTCCAGAAAACATGTACTGGCAAAAGTCCCAATATGATAGCTGAGTTTCCGATTGTCATGATAAGGCATACAAATGGGAAGAAAATGATTCCTGAAAGAACAAAGAGTTATATAAAAATGACATTGCTTTATCAAAGTCAGGCAACATCATTTATGCAGTTCAATGCTTCATTGTTAATTGATTTAGAAGGAGTTCACAAAGATGTATATTTAATAACTAAATACTCCCTGATTATTCAACTTTCTCTGGTACATAGGTCAAAAGCCATCAAGAAGACATGAATTATGTTGCATATAAGCATTTAAACTATCATAAATCACATCAGGTGGTTGAAATCTCACATAATTTATCCATATAATGGCCAAAGCTATTCTTTTGAATAGAAAATACTGACTACATTAAATCCACTGTTGGATGAAAATAAATTCATTTCAAATTGCAAATCCAGTTGAGTATAGAAATGGAAGAAAAAGAACTATCATAACAACACATATAGCAATAAAAAAAGGAATAAAATTTGAGAACACAGACCTTTAATGACACCCAGAAGAAGCAACCCGAAGAAGTAAGGAAGAAAGCGCACAAAGTTCCATAAAGAAGCCAAAAAACCTCTGGGTGGCTCCATTGATTTCCTAACTCGTTAGATCTCCACAAACTTCAGACAGTCAACCTATCTCACACATTACACAAATCAGTAAAAGACTCCACCTTGAATCCTTAAATATACACCAAAACAAAAACCCAATCAGTAACTACAACTTACTGGAGAAAACAAAAGCTCAGGTTGATGGAGTAGTTTTTAAGCGTTGAAATTTAAAATGAAAAAAAAAAAAGAAAAAGGTACCAATATAGGTTGACGAGGCGAGGCATGAGTCATGACGATTCGATTGAAGTCGGAGAGAAGAGAAAATACTTTCCTTCAAAATAAAATGCTGATGGAAATAAAGCAACAAACTTTATTCCTTAAACGGCAACGCTACGGCACACAGTTTTTAGTTATTTAATTATATATCTAAATAATTAATTTATTTTAATTTAAAATATTATATTAATATATAATATTAATATAAATTGAAATTACATAATCATTTCATATCATCACGCACGCCAAAAACAAAAATGACTATGACTCTATCTCTGTTTATATTTATTTATGGCGGAAACTCTTAAAATTTTAAAAACCGTTATTTAACTAATTATACTAAACAAATTTTATTTTTATTAAATTTTAAAAATTAATAATTTTTTTTGTAACAAAAAATTTTGTAATGTTATATTTTCTCTTAGAGTTTCAATTTTTTAACAAATTCTCTCACTTTTTTATAACCAACATTCTCTAGTTTTCTCTTTTTCTTCTTCCAAAATCTGTTTTGTCGATTCAATCGATGAAAACGACTCTTATCTTCGTATTAACAAAGATCAATCTCTATCTTCATTGATTCATTTGAAATCAACAAAGGGTTGTCTTCTTCAATGAAGAAGAGTTTGGAAGAAGATATAACCTTTCAAAATTTAATTTTGAAAAAAATTATTAATTTTTTAAATTAAAAAAATAAGATAAAAATTTATTTTTTTAATATTATTAATTAAATAATAATTTTATTAGCTTTAATAACATATAAATTAAGTGTTTAAAATTTTACTAAATAAGTCTTTTAACTTATATTTAATTAATATTTTTATCGATAATTTTTTGTGTTAATCCGTCTCTTTACAAAGGCGGCGAGTGTATTAATTTGACCACGGAGGCGGGCATGACTTCGACGTGAAATTGCCCAGGGACGGTGGTTTTGAATTTGGACAATGGTGGCTCTTTAATCCTCTTTGGACTGGTGACTCTTTACAAAGAATTTTCAGATTTTCTCCTCACCGTAAAAACCAAATATTTCGTTTATAATTGACGACTTTGACCTTAATTTATAATATGATTATTTGATGAAATGTACTTTCTATAATTGATCAATCATAAACATGAACTTTAACAAGGATAAAAGCACATACCATAGTGAAGCATTTTCTTAACTTTAGCACGTGAATCCAAATGGACATGGTTAAAACTTGCTCCCAGTCTTTCTTCGTATTGTTTGAATAGATAAATTTAAAATATAATAATAAAGGTTTAAATTCAAATTTTCTCTCTGAAAATTTTAATATTGTATTAGTTTTATTAATTTTTATAACTTACTATTTTAATTTGTATAAATAATTTCGTATAATTTTATTTTGGATGATGGCATGTGAGCACACAAGAATACCGATGTATTGACTCAATAATCTAATCGTTGGGAAAACTCAAACTGAATGGCACAAAATATCTTTAATTCATTCCCTCATTATTATTGGTATTGGTGGCTTGCCCACTGCCAGCATGTGACAGGTTCATTTGCTTGATAATGAAGCAAAAAGTCAGTGATTTGCACCTGCGGCTCAAAAAGCTTAGAGAAAATTTAATAGCAATTGAGATTAACACATCTTCTTTATGGTAATTTGTGGAGTCTGGCCATTAGACATATCCATAGCCTATTGCAGGTATTACTAAGATAATCCATCCTTTGACAACATAAAAGTAGCCTATATATGATTCAATGACAAGCAGCATGATTGGGTCCCATGTCTAATGTCAAACTTTTAGTTGGGTCCTCTCTGAGTTGGGGTGACACTCAGAAATCAACAACATGGTGAGTTGCATCAGCTTTTGATATACTGGAACCTGAGTCATTGGAAGATTTGAAGTATGGCCTTCTCATTTTTCATAACCACTGATTGGTAGCTAGACTCAAAAAACTGAAATTTGAAAAGCTTACAGATTCTGGGGAGGTGACTTCCATAAGAAAGCTTAAAAGAGAAAGAAGAGATTCAATGTTGGTCATTTAATACCTGAAATTAGGACTCAAATTAAAGCAAACATGAAATATCTGCAACTCTTGAACTTCGATTTCATTCACTGAAACGCTTGTCCTCAGACACCTACTCTGTTGACAATATCAAGAGTATTATTCCTGTTCTTACAAATTGAATATGCAATGATATGTGAAAAAGAATTTGTATAAATTCATGATAACCATCTAATGGTTTCCCCTGTTTGTGGGGTGTGTAAATTTCATTTCTATCAAATGGTTGGGGGAAATCAGCAAAGTGACAGAAATCCGTTCAACTCTTCCAAGTTACAACTTTCTTCCTTTTGTCCGGTGGCTGAGGTCCTAAAACAGTTAAATCAATAGCTGAGCTGTTGAATTGAGAGGATTGTACAACTGCATCGTAAGCCCTTTTAGAGAGGTTAAGGTCCTCACTGTGAGCCCTCAAATATAAGTCAACCGCAATGCTTGGTTTACCATCCTTTGCAAGTGCCTTGATCAGCGTTTCATAAGTGATCTCATTAGGTGAGATGTTGTGATCATTCATTCTGTGAAACCATTCATATGCTGCACCGCTCTTACCATTGCGTGCACATGTACTGACAATTGCATTGTATGTGACGACAGTTGGCTCAATACCAGTTGAAGCCATCTCCCGGAATATCAGCTCAACCTTATTAAACTCCTCTTTTGCACTGAAAACTGAAGCCATAATTGTGTAGGCATAAAGGTTTGGTTCCACACTGACATTGAGCATATGTTTCCAGACCCGGATGGCTTCTTCATAAAGCTTGCCCTTTTCAAGGGCACTAAGCAGCGCCACATAGGAGATGATTGTGGGTTTTTCACCGTTGTCAACCATTCTCTCAAATATATGCACAGCAGCAGAATATTCTGAAGCCTTGGAACAGGCAACAAGAACTGCATTCCATTCCCTACTTCCAGGTTTAAGACCTTTTTCTTCCATCTTGTTGAGCAACCTAACACCCCATCTCCAAATTCCTCTTTTTCTAGCCGCACTAAGTAAAATGTTAAACTGAGAGACAATTAATTCATATGAAATATTATTAGGCTTTGGTCCCTTGTCCAATAAATCCTCATAGATCTCCAAAGCTGCCCACCACTTCTTGGCCTTTCCCATCAACCAAATCAAATGATTACAGACAGATAAGTTTATTTCAGCAAACCTTTCTCTAATGCTAGCATACAATTCTTTGGCAACAACATAGTGTTCATCACGGTTACAAGCCCACACAAGACGCTCAAATTCAGCCCGAGCAAGCTGAAGCCCAGCCTTATCCATTTCTGTCAAAAGTTTCAACACATTGGTGCTATGATTTTCATCCTTCACAAGCCAACACCGCATCACTTGGTAGCAAATACACATGGTGAAATTCTCAAGCCTAGCAAACTCATTTTCCCAATCTTTACCATCACCTTTTCCTATTTCACCTTTCAGATATTTCTCTCTAAATTCAACAAAGAACTTCAATGCCCCATTCCCATCTTCCATTCTTTGGTAAGCCAACAAAGCCTTAGAATAGGATACAGCAGATGGAGTAAATCCCTTCTGTTGGATCTCCCCAAGAACATTAAGGGCCTTGGTTGCTTTTCTTTGCTCTATATAAATAGCCATCAAGGCATTGTAAGTCACAACATTAGGAGCAATCCCCTCCTCATCCATATCCTTCATAATTCTCTTCAATTCTCCAAATTGTTGACATTGTTTCATTGCACCCAATAGACTGTTATATAAAAAAATGTTAGGCCCAACAGCATCACCAGTTTCTTTCTTCTTTCTCTTGAGCCACTCAAAAAGAGCTATTGCACACTCTATTTTCTTATCCCTGCCAAGACCTCTAATCATGGTACAGTATACTTGAGGAGGCAAATCACCCGTGTCCTTTAGAACCTCTTCTACATCATTTACTGTTTTAGCAAGCCACAGACTCTGTGCCAAGGCCTTAACATCAAGCCTAGAACTCTCCTGCTCTCCAACTTTGCTCTCACTCTTAATATCAACTTCTTCACTTTCTTCTTCAACATTTCCATCATTATTTCCCACCATATCTACAATAGGATAATCAACATTGTCACCCTCAGTTTTCTCAGAAAACCCATCAACCATAAGGAATTCACTTCCAATTTCTTGTTCCTCCATTGCCCAAGACAACATGACTGGCATGCTAAAAGAGCATTTCTTTGGCTCACAAAAGATAGCCAGCTTGAGACTAGATAATCTAGATATTAGACCGCATTTAGAATCAAATTTTATGCCGCTAAAACACACCCCACTACAGCGAAACCTTGACCTACTAGAAACTAAAAAGAAACCAGTGTTTCTGCTATCACAAACGGGTCCAACGCTTCTATTTCTTCCACCTAAAAAACTAGAAGAACCAACTTCTAAATACAACGGAGGCACTACACTATAGCCCGCTTTGGATGAACACACACTTAAAGCCTGCATCTTGTATACCTCAATATAAATATAAGCAGAAAAACCCATATATGAAATACAAAAGTGAGAAGCAACAAAACATGTTACTTGCTAAGTCCCGGTAAACCTCCAATTCTCATATAATTTCTATGTTACGCACTAGTGAAACCGTGACAGTACCTAGTGTTTTTGGTATATAATACAGCGATTATTTTTGGGTCACACTGAAAGAGATGAAATTCATACCTTGAAGATGGAGGTTTTAGAATGAAGTCGAGTAATGGGTTTTTGGTGTTCCCTCTTCTGTGTTCTTGTCACAGCCGTTCAATTGATTATTTGATACCAGAGGAAAAGCTATGAACTACGTCGTTCTTTTTAACGCCCATGGGTTCTACCTTTCTCTAGACTCAGGCTAACTGAGTAAAAGGGATAAACCCTATAACAACACGGAATAAGGCCTAGGCCCAAATTCAAAGGCCTGAGTATCATATTTGAATAGGTAGAAAGGAGAATCAGAAAGCAACAAACAAGAACAACACAAGAAGACAACAAATTGGTCAATAAAAATAAATAAAAAGAAAGAGACACGGCTATTGACAAATGAAAATATGTAAAATACCAATCCAAATAAAAACAAATATATTTAATGTATAGAATAATGCACCCGATAAGAAATGGAAAATAAGTCCAGCAACTGCATGCAATGCAAAGACTGTATAATTGAGGCTGAAATGGCATCGACGCGCATAAAATCCCTGCCTATATCTTCTTTATAGGCATGGCTTCCAAACAAGCAGCAAATCCTGTGGGGGCGTGAAGATCTCTATCTCATGCTGTATTTTTTTCACTTTGCATGCGTCCCTAGATATCATATCTTCACGTGTTACCTCCGAAGTTTAACTGTTTTAAATAATTTTTTTAATCATCTTTCGATTAAGAATTCGACAAGTAGACTCAAAACTGATTGAGAATCCTAGCTTCTGTGCATATGCCATCGAACTGAACACATGAAGATAACATGGGTTTAAAACTTTAAATCCCCAAGGCAATCAGTGAAGCAGAAAAATCTCTTTGACCCACTGAATATCAGAATTCTGGGAATATCCCAGATGTTCAAAACCTGCAATATGTGAAGTTATATAAATGACTTTGGTTAATATATATTATACTACTTGAAAGTGATGGTGGTGGCTAGCCAAGCTTGCTAGTTAATCAGCCACTTAGGGAAAAAGTCATCAAGTTTCATGAACATGTATCTAAAATTGGGAAACTCATACCGTGATTGCAAGAAATACCGAAATAGAATAATCGAATAGGTGTGGACTAGTTCATCCATATGGAAGGTTTTGATAGTAACATTCTAAACTCTCCCCACATGGGTTGATGCCTTTAGGATTGGCCAACTACCGATACAAAAAGTAAACCCCCAGAGCTATCGTTAGCCACCCACCGGAAAATATATGTTAGAGTCAAATAACAAGAAGCAACTAAAGACAAACAACTCTCTCTTTTTATATGTAACATCTATTCCATCAAACACAGGAGATCTAGGGCCCAGGACCTAAAGTTCCGGCGGAAGAAAATATTGTCAGGGGCCTTCTCTCTGTCAAAGAATGGGGAAATGCTTAGATATATAATTAATTGCTCATTGTTTCTGGATCCTGATCATACAATAGGAGGTGAGGTGATACATTAATGAGTAATTATTTCAAAAGATGGGCTCTCTTTAATCATTTCTCAATCTAATATTCCTAAAACTCAAGACGCATTTGATAATAAGAAATTTATCATTTGTAATCTTCCATGAAAGAGTGGAATGAGAAAGAAGGAAAGGCTTTAAAGGTAGTTAAAAGTGAAAGAAAAGTTCACAAGAAAATAAGGCAAAAAGGAACTGTTAGACCTTTTTTTGTCTATCAATCAATTACTATATGAAATAAATTAAAATTTTGATATTAAAACGTGAAAAGAGAATATTTAAACCTGTTCTATTTTGTACATATAATTTCCTCATTTCTCATTCAAACTACTTTGAGGCAACCTACTAGACATATTGTTATGCTCTTTCTTCGATTCTGGTTTATCCAAACAAGCCCTTAATTTGGCAGTTTCCGAACAAAGTCCTAATCATTTGTAAAACAAAAATATAGCCTACGTATTTTATGAAGAGATCCAACTGCCCATTTGTTGTGATTGTGTTTGGGCGTCAATCAAGCAGGCGTGTTCCAAAGTAACCATCCCCATGTGCCTGAGCCCCCCCATAAAATCAGCAGAAGAAACTTTGCCCATATCACACTCCATATGTCATCATCTCATTTGTCCTTCACTTTCCCAAGTCTCCATTTTTTCTATTTTATTCAAACCTCTCACTATTATATAACCACCTAGCCCCCACCCCTTCTTCTCCCCTTTACTAGAGAGTTTTCTAAAATAGAGAGCCTGTTCAGAAGAGAGTAGAAGGCTTTCAACTATAATTAAGGGAGACAAAATGATCAAGTTGAGGTCAAAAGGGTTCTGCATTGGAAGTTTTAAGCTCGGTTGCGGTGGCAGCAATAGTAGCAACAATATCAAAGCAGCATCAACTGTAACTAGCAGTCCAAAGGAGTATGGAGGCATTAGTGAAATCAAATGGGAACTTAGGCCTGGTGGAATGCTTGTTCAAAAGAGAGAAAGTGGAGACAGTGTAGGGGAAGCCACCATCACTCTCAGAGTCTCAAATGTTTCTAAGTGGCATGATATTTCCATTGAAGCAACCTCAACTTTCGGTAAGTTCTCATACTCATCTTCATCTCCTAAAACTGTTTGGTGGGGAATGACTGAATTTTTGTTTTGAATCAAAATCTTCCAGGAGAACTGAAGATGATACTGTCACTGGTAACATGCTTGGAACCAAGAGAGCAAAGGCTGTTGTTCAAAGGGAAAGAGAGAGAAGACAATGAATATTTACACATGGTTGGTGTTAGAGACAAGGACAAGGTGCTGCTGCTACAAGATCCAGCTATCAAGGAGATGAAGCTGCATGGACTGAGAGGAAGAAGCCAACCCATGGAGACTGCTTATACGACAGTAAGTGTATAATTAACACTAATTAAAAAAACCCTCATTGGTTCATCTTCGCTAACCACCAAATGAAGTTGCCAAAAATATTGTGGGGAAGGGATTCTTCTTGTTCACTAGTAATTAGTTTAGGATTTATTTAATTTAAGTTGTGTTATTAATTAATGTGAGGGGGCAATTTATTATGTGTAAGCTAATGCAATTCCTAGTCATTTTGCTTAGTTTACTATGTTTATAAAAATGTTGATTCCTGATCATGTAATGAAAATTAATTAATGTCCTAATCAATGTTGAATTTTCTCTTTGTGTTTATGTTTACAAATGCACTAGTGCACGCGAACAAGAAAAATATACTAATCAGATTGCAGTACACCAAAGGCCAGGGCATTTCAAAGAGTGAGTGCTATAAGCCTAGGGAGAATCACAGCTTACAAAGTTAACGGTTAAATTTGAAAACCTCGAGATCATATAAATCTATATTAGCAACTTATATTATTAATCTGAATCAAGTTTTATATCTTATACTTAAAATTCTAACATATCTCCTTATTCGTTATCATCTATGTCGCATGATTACAACCGAAAGATGTGATGATGATTTCGATACCAAATGATATGAATTTTAAAAAAACTTTACTTTAAAAACTAGCGATTGAAATTGGAAAGTCCAAATTCATATAAACATCATATTAGAAATTCATATATGTTTTCTAATGTGAATTCAAGTCTCATACCTTTACATTTGAGATCTCAATATACCACCATGCTCCGTAAGTCTAGTGTCTATGCAGATTGGTTGTACACTATCTCCTTGTTAGTCATAGACAAATACTACAATGTCAATATCACCACTTACGTTGTACAATTGTAACCGAAATATGTGATGATAACTATAATATTAAATGATATGAACTTTGGAAGAACCCTATAAAAAAAAAAAAAACTAGTGATTGAGATTAAAGGGCTCAAAACTATATAAACTCCACATTAAAAACTCATATATACTTTTTAATGTAGATTTAAATTTTATACCTTTTACTTGAGATTTTAACAATGAAACATGGGTATTAGTCACAGTTCTCAAATTTAGAATGCTCAAGGCAAAAGTGACTGACAATATATAATACTTAACTTCCAACCATAAACGAAAAGAAAGGAGGCCTCAAATGCTTAAGCTCATTGGTAAAAAGATCCAGTTTGAGCAAGGTAACGGAAGTAAAATCTGTGAAATTCCAGCTCTGTTAATCTCTTCTGGCAGCCAAATTGGGCATAACAAAGATCTAATTACTTAATCAGCTAATAGTCAATCAATCACTGGCCTACATTGGGGATGCAAAAGCGCCTGGTAAATTGAAGTCAGTGATAGGGCCACACTGGGGAAGCAAGAGAACCGGACTGATTTGTAGTGTTTCTAGAATATCTCTTTCGGTACTGAGATAGCTCCTCGATTAATGCTGAACAGATTTGTTTAACTACTATTAATAAAGCCATATTTTCCAAGGTTGATTTGTCCTGAGATTGTTTACCCTCTGATTACGCCGGCTGCCATGCATGTGCTTTGAAAGGATTGCAATTAAAATACATGAGAGGAGAGGTAAGGACAACTAGCAATAAAAATGTAAGCTTGTTTTCATTGTGGAATTTCACTTTTTTATACTTGATGATATCTTTCATATTGTGGTTGTGGATTAAATATAAGAAGAGGTTCTATATATAAAAGGATATAAATTTCTGATTATATTTCAAGATTAAACTTTTAATTTATTGATTATAAGACTGATTATTAAATCTAGATTTGATCAGTTCGTTGCAGTTGGTTTTACCCAAAAGGATAGTCCAATTCAAATAAAATTTCTTATTAACAAAAAATTTCTGTATAATTGTATGAAAGGGAACAACAAGATCTTAACAAAAGAAACATGAGCTTAATCTATGCGGTGAAAATACACATCATTGGTGTTGGGAATTTGATTAAACCAACTTGCAGTGTAAATTTGGAATGATAATCAATAATAACAAGGAATAACAAACACAAGATATATGTGGTAAAACCCTCAACTGATTATGACGAAAACATTCACAGGCAAAGACTAGAAAGATTTTTTTTAGAACACAAAAGAATTACAATGACACAATCTTTCTAAAATTGGGAGAGCACAATGAACACTTTCGGTCACAGGGAAAAACATGTTGAGAGAATACAAGAGAAAGGAAAGACTTGTGTATTGGGTTGTGATGGGGAATAGATTTTGATAAATGAATCATGGTATTTATAGGCAACTATAACCTTACTACATTCATATTCTTAAGGTAAAAAATTACAACCATTAAATGATTTCACCAAATTTCGTCAAATCTCTTGCCACCCCTAAATTATTAGCCACTAATTTTTTTTCTTTCTTTTTTTTTATAATTGGGAGACCAACCTAACTTGTTAGACTGATAAACTCCTAAGCATAGTGATCAGACTAATAATCACTATATCAGATTTATTAGGAGTTTATTTTGTATCATAACTATTCAATTTTAAACTAATCGGTCCAATTTTTTTTACAAAAAAAACATCTTTTTACTTGTACTATTCAAATTTTGTTATTTTACGAAGGGGTTTTTCTCTTTTACTGCTCAAGTTAACCCTTAAAATTAGCCCACTAAAATTTTTTGGTTTGATCCTTGCAAGTTGTATAAATACCAAGGCTACCAGGTTGATAAGCAGCTTCAATAATACTATCAAAATATTAGTCACTAATTCTTAATATATACTATCAATATAAAAAAATATATATATTACACTTTATTAATTGTGCCTTGCATGGATATGGCAGAATAACATTACAGAGAAAACAGGAAACCACACTTAGAGCAAACACAACACAACACAAACATTTATAATTTCAATCAACCACACACAACCCTTCAATAATTTCTCAACTCTTGATTTCTTCAATCTCAATCACTTTCTTCTCTGGTTTCTTCACTTCATGTTTAGGAATCGTCACCACAAGCACTCCATTCTCCATTGACGCCTTCACTTCATCCATCTTGGCATTTTCCGGCAGCCTGAACCTTCTAAGAAACTTGCCACGGCAACGTTCAACTCTATGCCACGTATCGTTTTTATCATCTTTTTCCACGGTCCTCTCCCCGCTTATTTGCAGCACTCTACCTTCCTCGACTTCAACTTTCACCTCCTCCTTCTTCAGCCCTGGGAGATCGGCCGTGAACACATGGGCGTCGGGGGTCTCCTTCCAGTCCGTCGGAGTATTGAGGACTGGACACTTGTTAACCACTGAGAGGAAGGGGTCAAAGGGTTCATCACCGAGCAGCAGTTTTGGGATAAGCGACATGATGAATATTGTTGATGATGGATGAAATATTATATTGCGTCGTGTATGTTCTGGTGTTCAAGGGCGTGTATTTATAAGAAGAGAAAGGTGATTCGTGAAATTTCTTGGGGGTTCTTTTGACTGTAATGTGATTTGGATGAGGGATGTAGTGTGTTCTAAGACCTTCGGTAACATTATTGAGGCCAAATAACTATGTTCCACCCCAGCTTAGATGAATGACATTTGTTGTCCTTTAAGTTTGAAAAGTTTATTTATCTACCCAACATATACTTTCATTAATAAAAATTGTTTTGTTTCAATGTGAATTACTAGTTTGCCATTTTTAATGAAATTACAAAACAATCATACATATTTAATACTAATTTTAATTACCAATTTATTGTTTTTTATTGAAATCATTAAAATACCCATCACAAGTTATACATCTTCTCCTTATTACTTCTTCAATAATCTATTTCACTTAGATCAACACCATCATCTCCCCTTATATCTGATCCACCAAGAAGTTTATTTTCACTACCAAACGAATCTATTCCACCATCAAGCTCATTGCTCTATCACCACCAAGTATCTAATCCACCAAGGAGTTCTCCTCCACCACCACTAGCATCTGCTCCACCAACATACTCTTGTCCACCTTTTTTAGCAGCTAATCGACGTACAAGTCCTCCATCACTGCATATGTCTTTGAAAATGGTCTTTGTTTGGTTAATCCCCAAAATCGTCCCAAATAATCAATTAATCTATCATCATCACTATTATAAAACAAAAAACTGAAATCATAAAATCTCCCTAATAACCCAATTGAAAGCAACATCCTGCCCAATTTTCAATCTTTGGCTCCAATAAACCTCCCTACACACCCACATATATTGGAACCATACATCATGGCTAGACTCAAATCTCTAAACACCGGATCTAGCTCATAAACCTCCTTACAAACCCACACATTCAAATTATACATCATGGCTAGACTCAAATCTCTTACATCGAATCTAACTCGTCAATCTTTTCTTGACAATGAAAACTTTCTCTTTCTTCTTTTGGTATCTTTTTCAACTTCCATTGTTATCATCACTTACTTTTTTTTTCAATCTCAAGTTTCAATGATTCTTTACAACTTTATCGACACGATAGGTTCTATAGATGCTCCCAATACCATCTATGTTGTTGTTGAAGGGACTAAGAACAGATTAAACAAAGTTGAAGAAAGTTTCAGAGGTGGTGTAGAGGTTTACCATTCATTAATGTGAATTGATTTGTGATGAGATTCTAAGGTCAATGTAGTGAAATGAATCACTGGCAACAAAAATAGAAAAAAAGAAAAAAGGAGTAGAGATACACCCAAAAGAAAAAGATGAAGAAGAGAAAAGAATCGGAGAGGAATTAAAAAAAAATCATTATAATTAGGTTTTAAATTTAAATAGAAGAAATTACATAAATGTCTTTTTAAACAGTTATTTTTTAAGGTTAGTGCAAAATAACATTTTTTTTTATTTTTATATAACAAGTTTTATTAACAGAAATAAATGATAGGTGAGAAAATGAATATTTCAAACTTAAGAGGTGATCCCTTCAATTTCATAAAGTCCAGGTGGGAAATGCTCTTGGGCCCATTATTGAATATTGAATGATTGAATATGAACAGTGGTTTTGAATATTTTTATATTATTACTTTATTAGACTTCCAGAAGAGTATAGATTAAATGCTTTTGAGTCATTATCCCTTTTTAATCCCCGGGTTGCGAGTTCTATTACAACAAAATACTAACACCAACGAAAAGACAAGTTATACCTTAAGGCAAAAGAAATGCATAGAGTTATAGCCCTTTGCTCCCTGTAACTGGCATCAGAGCTAGGTTTGACTCAAACTGAATTCAATATATTTTGTATGAAATTAAATTTAAATTTAAATTCAGTTTGAATTTAAGCTTAAATCGAGTTTTAAATTTGGTTTAAAATCATACACAAGAACTCTTGGGTGTGATTTGGCTAAAATTGTGTTTTGTTATGCCAATAGCAACCGTACATCAACCAATTTGGGGGAAAAATTGAAGAAGAAAAAAAATTTAATCATTAGGATAAAATATAATTTGTATACACTATTATTAGTGTAACTGATGTTAACCATATTATATATTGTACAATGTGCAAACTAAAATCTAATTTTAACATATGGGTGTAAAAATAAACTTTTCAAACTTGTGTAAAATTTTTATCATCAAACTTCTGGTGGGAAATAGTTATATGGCCATTGTTAAACATTAAACCAAGCCACTCTCTTCAAATCAGCCATTTGTGTTAAATTACCTTTTTTCGAATTCCCGACACCTCCACCATCTTTGTTTCTCTCCAAAATTTTATCTTCTTCGAACTTGGGTTTCTGATACTAGAACTTCTCTTCTTTCTTTTCAATCTGGTTTTAGTTATGATGCTGATTATGTTTTGAATTATTTAAGATACCGCCCACAAATTGCACATTACAAAGGTTAACAAAATTGACGGAGTACTAAGACTTTCAAATGGAAGATTTGAGTTTGAGATTTTGTTACACTTATAAAACCCCAAATATATTATTCAAACGAATCATATTTAGAATGTCTTTTTATTGAATGGGCGAAAATAATGCAGGCCACACTGAGTTGTGCCATAACGCAGCTGGCTAAAAGTGTCGGCCCCCCCAAAAAAGCCGAAAAGTGTAAGCCCAAGACTAAATATTCCCATGCCCAAAAAAAAACCCCACGACCTACCCAACAAAGCAACCCCAGCCACTGACACTACAGGACTGATACTTTAAACAACAGAACCATCATGCAACTAATGCAAGTTCATGTTCATCATCATAATTCCAAATAAATCAGATCAGATGCTTGCATGATACCATACACATACATACACATGCATGCATACACATACATATGTATGTATGATTAATTGATCGATGATGAAGAAGAGAAATGGATCTTACGGTGGCATCATGCAATTGGGGAACAGTTTGTGGGGACTCTCCGTCAACATAGAGGGGACCCTTATCAGACCAAGCATTCAATATCTCCTGGTAATCAAGTTTCAATGCCAATAACGTTTTACTCTTCTGCCCCTGTACCTCTTCCATACACCATGCAGCTTCATCTACATCATCCCGATCATGATCTTCGATACAGCTACTACTCATCACCTCCTCTTCCTTAACAACAATCTTATTACTTTCCACAACCTCACTGTAACTCACCCACTTCTCCTCACTGGCGTCCCTCTCTTTACACCTCATGGCCGTTTGTACCAGCCCGTGATTACTGTCCCCACAACGATCTTCGCCGTACGGAAACGTCAGCGATAACGGCGATTCTGGAGGGCTGTCTTGCTCGGAGGTGGTGGAAATGAGCAAGCCGTTGAGGGTGGTGGAGCCATCCGTAGTGGCATCGAAGAGGAAGCTGGCGACAACGTTGTTATCTTCATTCTCATGCCCGTGCATGTAATCTTTAGGGTCTTCAACTAAGTTTTCGGGGTGAAGTGGGAAGAGAGTGAGCTGTTGTTGATGCAGCTTGTTGGTCATTTTGGTCTCGTTCTTAGAAGTTTGCGGCTTCTTCTTCTTCTGATGGCCAAGCTTCAAATTAAGACAGAGGTATTTTGGTTTTCGGCGTTTGGTTCTGGTTTTACGAGATGGTTTTAAAGAAATTGAAGGCTTTGTTTCGGTGTTAGCGGTGGCAGAGCGGGTATTGGGTTTTGTGGCATGGGAAAGAGGAGGAGTGATGTTGCAGTGGCACATCGTCCAGTCGAGTGATCATGTGTAGAGAGATGGAGAGAATAGAGTGAAATGTTGATTGGGAAGTGGAAATCGGTAAGATGTGTAGTGAGAGAGAGAGGGTTATCGACACGTGGTAACGACGAATTGGATATGGGATTAGATTGTGTTGTTATCTGGATTTCGTTTGGGTGTGGATGGGATTGGAAGTGGCAAATGGAAGTAATCAGTGTTGCTTGCCCATACCCTTATCTCCGTTCAATAATGCTTCGTTCATTCGCTATTCTGCCTGCTCCATCTCTGCCCTTCATTTCTTTGGCCAAAAGACTTATTCCCATCCAAGGTTCGGCCTATTCCCATGCTCAAACTTTCCCTTTGGGTAAAATTAAAATTTTTATCTTTATTTTAATTTGTACATACATATATATTATTCATTTCAAAACTTAAATAAATATACTATGATAGTAATCTACTTTTTCAAAATACCCCTCTTGACATGACCCATATATAGATTCTTTCCTTTTTTCTGTAATTTTTTCTCTTTTTTTTCTCAACTTTCAAGTGAGAAAGAAATCTCTACAGTATGAAAAAAAATAATTTTTTCATCAGAAAAGACACGTGATTAAACAATAAAACCAATGAGAAAACCATTATAAAATATTCAATTTGGACACAAAAGAGGGAGAAACAAAAATTGCTAAATTTATTCAGAGAATTAACATCCGCTGCAAAGATTTCACAACAAAATCATCCACATTCAGGTTAGTCTTAACTTAAACTTGTATATTATGTGTTTTCTTTATGAACAATTGAAAATGAAATAAGTATGACAGATTCATGTTCATAACTTCATACAAAATTTAATTTTATTGTGATTTCATGTAATTAGATTGTTTAATGCTATTATTTCATGTTATTTCTATTGTTTAAAGTTGTTATAATATTGTTTAATGTTGTATTGATAGTTATAAAATACCAAAATTCAGGCCTAAAAAAATTTCAAATGAAGAACAAGTTGGTGTTAACACCAACCCTCCAGGCCCTACTGAATTTATTTATTTTTTTCTGTTTTCTTCCATTGCACTCAATTCCTTTATTTTTTATGTTTGTTTATTCCAATTTGGTGCTCGTATGTATATTATTTTCCTTGTTTTGGTAGAGAGTTGCATAAAAAATTACAGAATTGCCACTGTTATTTTCTTCCGTTTTTTATTGTTTTGCCTTGATCAATATTTGCGCATTACTTGATGATATGATAGTTTAATGTGTTATAAATACGTATGTATAAAGCTTGGTTGCATTGGTAGCATTGGTATTGCATTTAAGACTTAATTTGAAAAAATTGTAAAGTAGTGCAATTTGAAGTTTTTATAAGAAGAGAAAGGTGATTCCTGAAATTTCTTGGGGGTTCTTTTTACTGTAATGTGATTTGGATGAGGGATGTAGTGTGTTCTAAGACCTTCGGTAACATTATTGAGGCCAAATGACTATGTTCCACCCCAACTTAGATGAACGACATTTGTTGTCCTTTAAGTTTGAAAAGTTTATTTATCTACCCAACATATACTTTCATATATAAATTTTGTTTTGTTTCAATGTGAATTACTAGTTTGCCATTTTTAATGAAATTACAAAACAATCATACATATTTAATACTAATTTTAATTACCAATTTATTGTTTTTTATTGAAATCATTAAAATACCCATCACAAGTTATACATCTTCTCCTTATTACCTCTTCAACAATCTATTTCACTTATATCAACGCCATCATCTTCCCCTGTATCGGATCCACCAAGAAGTTTATTTTCATTACTAAACGAATCTATTCCACCATCAAGTTCATTGCTCTATCACCACCAAGTATCTAATCCACCAAGGAGTTCTCCTCCACCACCACTAGCATCTGCTCCACCAACATACTCTTGTCCACCTTTTTTAGTAGCTAATCCACCTACAAGTCCTCCATCTCCGCATATGTCTTTGAAAATGGTCTTTGTTTGGTTAATCCCCAAAATCCTCCCAAATAATCAATTAATCTATCATCATCACTATTATAAAACAAAAAATTGAAATCATAAAATCTCCCTAATAACCCAATTGCAAGCAACATCCTGCCAAATTTTCAGTCTTTGGCTCCAATAAACCTCCCTACACACCCACATATATTTGAACCATACATCATGGCTAGACTCAAATCTCTAAACACCGGATCTAGCTCATAAACCTCCCTACAAACCCACACATATTCAAATTATACATCATGGCTAGACTCAAATCTCTTACATTGAATCTAACTCGTCAATCTTTTCTTGACAATGAAAACTTTCTCTTTCTTCTTTTGGTATCTTTTTCAACTTCCATTGTTATCATCACTTACTTTTTTTTTCAATCTCAAGTTTCAATGATTCTTTACAACTTTATTGATACGATAGGTTCCATAGATGCTCCCAATACCATCTATGTTGTTGTTGAAGGGACTAAGAACAGATTAAATAAAGTTGAAGAAAGTTTCAGAGGTGGTGTAGAGGTTTACCATTCATTAATGTGAATTGATTTGTGATGAGATTCCAAGGTCAATGTAGTGAAATGAATCACTGGCAACAAAAATAGAAAAAAAGAAAAAAGGAGTAGAGATACACCCAAAAGAAAAAAGATGAAGAAGAGAAAAGAATCGGAGAGGAATTAAAAAAAATCATTATAATTAGGTTTTAAATTTAAATAGAAGAAATTACATAAATGTCTTTTTAAACAGTTATTTTTTAAGGTTAGTGCAAAATAACATTTTTTTTTAATTTTTATATAACAAGTTTTATTAACAGAAATAAATAATAGGTGAGAAAATGAATATTTCAAACTTAAGAGGTGATCCCTTCAATTTCATAAAGTCCAGGTGGGAAATGCTCTTGGGCCCATTATTGAATATTGAATGATTGAATATGAACAGTGGTTTTGAATATTTTTATATTATTACTTTATTAGACTTCCAGAAGAGTATAGATTAAATGCTTTTGAGTCATTATCCTTTTTAATCCCCGGGTTGCGAGTTCCATTACAACAAAATACTAACACCAACGAAAAGACAAGTTATACCTTAAGGCAAAAGAAATGCATAGAGTTGTAGCCCTTTGCTCCCTGTAACTGGGATCAGAGCTAGGTTTGACTCAAACTGGGTTCAGTATGTTTTGTATGAAATTAAATTTAAATTTAAATTCAGTTTAAATTTATGCTTAAATCGAGTTTTAAATTTGGTTTAAAATCATACACAAAAACTCTTGGGTGTGATTTGGCTAAAATTGTGTTTTGTTATGCGGATAGCAACAGTACATCAACTAATTTGGGGAAAATTTGAAGAAGAAAAAAAAATTAACCGTTAAGATAAAATATAATTTGTATACACTATTATTAGTATAATTGATATTAATCATATTATATATTGTACAAAGTGACAAACTAAAATAAAATTTTAACATATGGGTGTAAAAATAAACTTTTCAAACTTGTGTAAAATTTATATCATCAAACTTCTGGTGGGAAATAAATATGTGGCCATTGATAAACATTAAACCAAGCCACTCTCTTCAAATCAGCCATTTGTTTTAAATTACCTTTTTTCAAATTCCCGACACCTCCACCATCTTTGTTTCTCTCCAAAATTTTCTGAACTTCGAACTTGGGTTTCTGATACTAGAACTTCTCTTCTTTCTTTTCAATCTGGTTTTAGTTATGATGCTGATTATGTTTTGCATTATTTAAGATACCTCCCACAAATTGCACGTACATAATCACAGAACAATACAATAAAAGAATCATACATATTACCATTTAAAAACATATATTTTACGTTTAACTCGTAACTTGTAATATATTAGAACTTACAAAGGTTAACAAAATTGACGGAGTACTAAGACTTTCAAATGGAAGATTTGAGTTTGAGATTTTGTTACACTTATAAAACCCCAAATATATTATCGAGTTAGAAGTATATCTACTATGACAAAGTTGGCATTTCTCTTGTCCACCAGCAGCTTCACACTACTCTTTATCATTTGATTTTATCTTTATTTCTTTCTTTCATAATGGGTGGATGACAAAACTATGCTTATGCTATTTGGCAATATGCATGCATATATAATCCAACAAATGAGCAAGAAATGAGATAAAAATGAGAAGAAAAACCTTCCAAACAATCCCACTACCACTCTCTTCTAAGCAACAACACTCCAAATATTTACGCTTCTGAACTTCTTTTCACAAATCGACCCTGCAAAGATATAGTTGAATTTATTTTATTAGTACACTGGGATCGAAAGGAAATAAATTAGCAAGAATGGTGCAAAGGGTACCTTCATGCGAGGGCGCTTCTCGGCATTGAGCTTTCGAACTTCATATCGGATGCGCTTGGAGAAGAGCCTATTTTGCCTTTTCTTCTTGTATCTCAAAACACCTGCCTCTCTAAGCTCTCTCTTCCAGGCTTCATTGCCTCCTACAGCATCGCTGCCATCGGTGGTAGTCATTTCAGGCACACTCCACAAATTACCAACGTTACCCCACGCATCCATTGGCACCTACCTCAACATAAACACCCAAACTTCAATAATCATCATCATCATTATCAAGCCCTCCAATCATTTTTTATTAGAAAAGAAAAAATTTGTTATGGCATTTGCCATATCATCTTTTCATCATCCACCAAAGTCCTTATCCCTATCATATATATGCTGATGTCATTATATAAATAAGCATAATAAATTTCATCACATATAGAACATGATTTTATCGAGGGGGCTTCAGTTCAAGTATTTAGAAATTACTTTTCTAATTTATTTTTTATTATAAATATAGTAATATAATAAATAATATATAAGATAATTTAATTATCACCTCAACCTTTGATATTAAAAGTTTATCTAATAAATCTTGATTTTATCATAATTTTATCTTTACTAACTAATTTTTTAAAACAAAAATATCTTTATTTTTATAAATAAAATCAATAATACAAAGAATATTTTAAAATAATTATATTAAAAAATATTTAAATAAATAATATTTTATTATTTTATTATTATATTTAAGTAAAATAATATTTTAAATAATTTATTTTTATAATAATTATTTTTTTAAATAAAATATTATTCAAACGAATCATATTTAGAATGTCTTTTTATTGAATGGGCGAAAATAATGCAGGCCACACTGAGTTGTGCCATAACACAGCTGGCTAAAAGTACTTGGCCCCCCCAAAAAAGCCGAAAAGCATAGGCCCAAGACTAAATATTCCCATGCCGAAAAAAAAAACCCCACGACCTACCCAACAAAGCAACCCCAGCCACTGACACTACAGGACTGATACTTTAAACAACAGAACCATCATGCAACTAATGCAAGTTCATGTTCATCATCATAATTCCAAATAAATCAGATCAGATGCTTGCATGATACCATACACATACATACACATGCATGCATACACATACATATGTATGTATGATTGATTGATCGATGATGAAGAAGAGAAATGGATCTTACGGTGGCATCATGCAATTGGGGAACAGTTTGTGGGGACTCTCCGTCAACATAGAGGGGACCCTTATCAGACCAAGCATTCATATCTCCTGGTAATCAAGTTTCAATGCCAAAAACGTTTTACTCTTCTGCCCCTGTACCTCTTCCATGCACCATGCAGCTTCATCTACATCATCCCGATCATGATCTTCGATACAGCTACTACTCATCACCTCCTCTTCCTTAACAACAATCTTATTACTCTCCACAACCTCACTGTAACTCACCCACTTCTCCTCACTGGCGTCCCTCTCTTTACACCTCATGGTCGTTTGTACCAGCCCGTGATTACTGTCCCCACAACGATCTTCGCCGTACGGAAACGTCAGCGATAACGGCGATTCTGGAGGGCTGTCTTGCTCGGAGGTGGTGGAAATGAGCAAGCCGTTGAGGGTGGTGGAGCTATCCGTAGTGGCATCGAAGAGGAAGCTGGCGACAACGTTGTTATCTTCATTCTCATGCCCGTGCATGTAATCTTTAGGGTCTTCAACTAAGTTTTCGGGGTGAAGTGGGAAGAGAGTGAGCTGTTGTTGATGCAGCTTGTTGGTCATTTTGGTCTCGTTTTTAGAAGTTTGCGGCTTCTTCTTCTTCTGATGGCCAAGCTTCAAATTAAGACAGAGGTATTTTGGTTTTCGGCGTTTGGTTCTGGTTTTACGAGATGGTTTTAAAGAAATTGAAGGCTTTGTTTCGGTGTTAGCGGTGGCAGAGCGGGTATTGGGTTTTGTGGCATGGGAAAGAGGAGGAGTGATGTTGCAGTGGCACATCGTCCAGTCGAGTGATCATGTGTAGAGAGATGGAGAGAATAGAGTGAAATGTTAATTGGGAAGTGGAAATCGGTAAGATGTGTAGTGAGAGAGAGAGGGTTATCGACACGTGGTAAGGGCGAATTGGATATGGGATTAGATTGTTTGTTATCTGGATTTCGTTGGTGTGGATGGAATTGGAAGTGGCAAATGGAAGTAATTAGTGTTGCTTGCCCATACCCTTTTCTCCGTTCAATAATGCTTCGTTCATTCGCTATTCTGCCTGCTCCATCTCTGCCCTTCATTTCTTTGGCCCAAAGACTTATTCCCATCCAAGGTTCGGCCTATTCCCAATACTCAAACTTTCCCTTAGGGTAAAATTGAAATTTTTACCTTTATTTTAATCCGTACATATATATATTAAATTACTCATTTCAAAACTTAAATAAAAATACTATGATAGTAATCTACTTTTCCAAAATACCCTTTTTGACATGACCTATATA